>NC_042966.1:14607188-14982188 GCF_901001165.1 Salmo trutta
TTTACCCCCTTTGCTATGAAGCCCCTAAATAAGATCTGGTTTATCCAATTACCTTCAGAAGTCACATAATTAGTTAAATGAAGTCCACTTGTGTGCAATCTAAGTTTCACATGATCTCAGTATACACACACACACACACACACACACATATACATATACATATACATATACATATATATATATACATACATACATACTGCTCCAAAAAATAAAGGGAACACTTAAACAACACATCCTAGATCTGAATGAAAGAAATAATCTTATTAAATACTTTTTTCTTTACATAGTTGAGTGTGCTGACAACAAAATCACACAAAAATAATCAATGGAAATCCAATTTATCAACCCATGGAGGTCTGGATTTGGAGTCACACTCAAAATGAAAGTGGAAAACCACACTACAGGCTGATCCAACTTTGATGTAATGTCCTTAAAACAAGTCAAAATGAGGCTCAGTAGTGTGTGTGGCCTCCACGTGCCTGTATGACCTCCCTACAACGCCTGGGCATGCTCCTGATGAGGTGGCGGATGGTCTCCTGAGGGATCTTCTCCCAGACCTGGACTAAAGCATCCGCCAACTCCTGGACAGTCTGTGGTGCAATGTGGCGTTGGTGGATGGAGCGAGACATGATGTCCCAGATGTGCTCAATTGGATTCAGGTCTGGGGAACGGGCGGGCTAGTCCATAGCATCAATGCCTTCCTTTTGCAGGAACTGCTGACACACTCCAGCCACATGAGGTCTAGCATTGTCTTGCATTAGGAGGAACCCAGGGCCAACCGCACCAGCATATGGTCTCACAAGGGGTCTGAGGATCTCATCTCGGTACCTAATGGCAGTCAGGCTACCTCTGGCGAGCACATGGAGGGCTGTGCGGCCCCCCAAAGAAATGCCACCCCACACCATGACTGACCCACCGCCAAACCGGTCATGCTGGAGGATGTTGCAGGCAGCAGAACGTTCTCCACGGCGTCTCCAGACTCTGTTACATCTGTCACGTGTTCAGTGTGAACCTGCTTTCATCTGTGAAGAGCACAGGGCGCCAGTGGCAAATTTGCCAATCTTGGTTTACTCTGGCAAATGCCAAACGTCCTGCACGGAGTTGGGCTGTAAGCACAACCCCCACCTGTGGACGTCGGGCCCTCATACCACCCTCATGGAGTCTGTTTCTGACCGTTTGAGCAGACATGCACATTTGTGGCCTGCTGGAGGTCATTTTGCAGGGCTCTGGCAGTGCTTCTCCTGCTCTTCCTTGCACAAAGGCGGAGGTAGCGGTCCTGCTGCTGGGTTGTTGCCCTCCTACGGCCTCCTCCACGTCTCCTGATGTACTGGCCTGTCTCCTGGTAGCGCCTCCATGCTCTGGACACTACGCTGACAGACACAGCAAACCTTCTTGCCACAGCTCGCATTGATGTGCCATCCTGGATGAGCTGCACTACCTGAGCCACTTGTGTGGGTTGTAGACTCCGTCTCATGCTACCACTAGAGTGAAAGCACCGCCAGCATTCAAAATTGACCAAAACATCAGCCAGGAAGCATAGGAACTGAGAAGTGGTCTGTGGTCCCCACCTGCAGAACCACTCCTTTATTGGGGGTGTCTTGCTAATTATATATATATATATATATATATATATATATATATATATATATATATATATATATATATATATATATATATATATATATATATATATATATATATATATACATATATATATATATATATATATATATATATATATATACACACACACACACACATACATACATACGACACACAAACACACCTGTTCTGAAAGGCCCCAGAGTCTGCAACACCACCAAGCAAGGGGCACCACCAATCAAGCGGCACCATGGAGACCAAGGAGCTCTCCAAACAGGTCAGGGACAAAGTTGTGGAGAAGTACAGATCAGGGTTGGGTTATAAAAAAATATCTGAAACTTTGAAGACCCCCCGGAGAACCATTAAATCCGTTATCAAAAAATGGAACACGACCCAGCCAAGCCGCACTGCTTCTTGACACAATGCCCACTTAACCCGGAAGCCAGCCGCACCAATGTGTCGGAAGAAACGCCATACACCCGGCGGCGTGTCAGCATGCCCGCCACAGAAGTCACTAGAGCTTGATGGGACAAGGAAGTCACGGCCTGCCAAACCCTCTCTTAACCCGGACATCGCTGGGCCAATTGTGCACTGCCTCATGGGTCTCCCAGTCACTGCCAGCTGTGACACAGCCTGGGATCGAACCCAGGTCTGTAGTGACACCTCAAGCACTGCGATGCAGTGCCTTAGAACGCTGCACCACTCGGGGGTCCCCGCAAATTGATTTTAACAAACAATTGGTCCGCCCAAAAATGCGGCCCTCCGTTGAATTTCAAAATCCCGATGTGGCCCTTGAGCCAAAAAGTTTGCCCACCCCTGATCTATAACGATAGCACCATTACTAGTCAACACCGTGTACCATAATAGCAGCCTCAATAGCAACAGTATATCTCCAGTACTATCAGCAGCCCCAACTGCACCAGTGCTATTCAGCACCTTGGACAGCTGTCCCATTACCGCCATCCCTTTAGGCACCATTGACAGTACCCAGCACTATGTTTTCAGTATCACGTGCAGAGTCGGCTGGTGAGACAAAGTTTGGCAGCTTGAGCACTTAAAAAAAATATGGATTGTTTTAGATGGGTGTCCTCCTAACAGACTTGATCTAATATGAGCAGAGGAAGAACAATCTGTGAGCCCGCCATCGTATAAAACAACTTTGTCACGGGTGTCGTAGGGACTTGACCAAAATGCAGCGGGAATGTGTATATTCATCTTCTTTCTATTAGGCAAAAAGAAGGAAAAACAAAACAAAAACAACGACGATAAACAGTCCTGTAAGGCTTACAAGGAACAACTACCCACAAAATCCCATAGAAAAAACACCCCTCTTAAATAGGACCTTCAATTAGAAGCAACTAAGAGCAGCTGCTTCCAATTGAAGGTCAACCCAACAAACACCACATAGAAATAGACATACTAGAACTAACATAGAAATAGACTAACAAGAACATAACCCAAGAAACCCCGAAACACTCTAAACAAACACCCCCTGCCACGTCCTGACCAAACTACAATAACAAATATCCCCTTATACTGGTCAGGACGTGACAAACTTTCAAAGCTAACTGCTTCCAGAAGAATATTTGGTTATTTTGGTGTGTTTTAAGAAAATGGGCTCTCAATAATAAACTCCAAGCAAAACTCATAAAGTGTAGAGAAGACAAAGGCGAAAGCCTTAACTGAGTTTTGGAGCCCTTTAAAACAAAACACAGACTCTCATTCACATACTCTGTTTGAAGGTCTAGCGTTCAACCTCCATGATAGAGGTCAAACCTCTCCGTCAGTGTTCTGTTCTTCCCTTCCGTCCTCTGGATGGAAGTGAAATGACTCCATGCAGGTTGGGGGAGAATGGAGACAGACACAGCAAAGACTATTTGTTTTAAATGACAAGCTTATTCAATGAATCCCCGCTTTTGTATATTTCTCCCTGTTTTCTTCACTGCTACTGGCAACAGATTGCCACCTAGACCAATGATGGATGGTTGCGACAAACATCCCTGGACAGCTAATTAAAGAAACCTCATTTGATAGGGGGGCTCCAGACTTAAAGAGCATTAAATGCAGGGCCTGAAAGCAGGCTGAATCCAATTACCCATTGTCCTTAATGACAGAGAGAAAAAGCTTAACAAGCTATTGGCAACCAGTATGACTATGTGTATGATCCAAAAT
This sequence comes from Salmo trutta, assembly GCF_901001165.1. Lineage (NCBI taxonomy): Eukaryota > Metazoa > Chordata > Actinopteri > Salmoniformes > Salmonidae > Salmo > Salmo trutta. The sequence goes on from NC_042966.1 coordinate 14,610,963, forward strand.
TGAATTAAGGCTTTTTGAAAAATATAGTAATTTTATCTAAATGTAAAAATGGATACAGTCAAGTGCTGAACTGCTCTACAATTCACTCTCTCTATACTACTGGATAGAAACAGACGAGACAACTGAATGAGGGACAGAAATGCAATTCAACGAGTATCAGGAAACAGTTAAATGCTAAGAGCGGCTTGTTGACCCTGACCAGGAAGTGTCCTGACTTTTTGACTCACTGAGATCAGTGATGAGCCCATGGCAATGTGTACACATCTGAAATGGTAAACACGATGACCTGGCTAAACACCAGAAGTGAATTTGATGTTTGCCATTTTTATCTTATACTTGGAGAAGGGTACCATCACTAACAGCCAGAGGTCAGGCTTAAGAAATTGGAGAACTCTTGTAGTTCAGCATGTGGACCATTGATAACAGAAGTTTGAACCCAACCGTTTTTGAACCTCGATGGATGAGGTCTACTACTGGGCTGTGTGTGCAGGCTGACACTTGAGGTCATATGAGTTCATAACATACAGTTAGGTACACAACTTATGCAGGCTAATCATGAGTTCACTCATATTAATACTGACATTATGCATACAGTAGCTAGAGGGTGTTATGGATTGGAAAATGAGGCTAGTCTAAAAGGAAATGCACATAAGCTTATACATGTTAATGTAAATCCAGGTAGTGGGAGCCTAAAGAGAAAGCCTTCCTTGTCCACAGGGCTTGGCTTAACAGGATATGGTAGATATGGCAGGTGGTACGGCGGGAAGAAGGGTCACTGCACCCCTTCAGTTTGAACTGCTTTGACGAAAGTCTGACATAATGCTACATAATAAGGCATCCGCGCCGAATATCTTTGATTCTTTCTATGAACACTGGGGAAATGCTGCAGGGAGAATATTCATATTCCTCATAAGACATCCAAATGTGAGTGTCTATTATTTTGCTCCTGCTAAAAAACAGACACAGAATTCGGGAAGCATTGGCAATTAAACGTTGCCTTTTTTCTCTCTTTTTTTTACGCTGTAGGCTACCCCTCCTTTTCACATATCATTTTGGGACGCTTTCTTTTGCAGCTAGGCTACTTTCTATCTTACATCTACAAAGACAAGGCAACAGATTGTTAAGAATGTTCACAGTAATTGGATGACCCGTTGCATAATCCTGCGTGCTTGATGTACGACGGGATAGTGTAAATGTAAACTCGATATAGAGAACTACAGTATTGTAAAGCTTTCATTCAAGTGAGTGTTGAAAAAAAGAGTCATATTTTAACGAATTCCATTTAGTTTTGCAGGTATGGGATAACTACATTCACGTAGCATATGTGGTGTCATGTCGAGGAAAACCGGCTACACACGTTTGTATGTGTTCAATAACACGCTAACAGTATCCCCAGCAAATAATAACTAGGTCATAGCGCAAGGAATCGTTCACCCAGGATGACCAATCTATGAAATGGACAAATAGTGGCAACCAGTCTGAGATAAAAATACACTGACTTCAGTAGGACGGTGCAATAGGACTGGCGCTTTATTCTGGAAGATCCTAAGAACGCATGTTTTTTCAAACAAGCTTTTCTTCTCAAACAGTAATTGGCAGAAAAAGTCTTACCATATTAGCTCTAAAGCCATGTAAATCCCGTTCAGATAGTGCTTCTTAGGGCAAAACGCATCCCTGAACATCATCAGGAACTCTGCCACCCTCTGTCTTCTTTGCTTTCCCGTTCTAGAGTGACTTTCAGAGCCAGAAATCACACACGCCTCCCACGAGAAATGGAAAAGTAGCCCGTGTGGAATTTGCTCGAATGAATTGATGACTTCGACTACTTGAGTGCCTAAACAGTATTCCCCTTGCGGTGCTCTATGTATTAATCTGAGCGTCGCTGCTAACAGAGCAAATGTCCCTTGAAGCCATGCATTCACACCAGCACTAGAACGCCGTAATCTAATTAGGACACAAAAGGCACACTAAGATTATATGCGCAGAATACGCTACATGCGCCCTGCTGCGGACAGCGCACCAGGGGCGGTTCTGGGGGGGGGGGGGGGGGGGTTGGGCAGTGCCCCTGTGACAACAATTTTGGACCCCCTTGTGGCCCCCCTAAATGTGGACTATGAAATAATTTTTACATCCGTTATTAGACAGTGGCAACGCGGAACACTAATGATTATGAACATGGTCTTTTATTGCAGTGAAGAAAACAATATGAGAACAATAACGTCTAATATAACTGGCCCCTCTAACAGTACAACTGGCCCCAGCTTGGCCCCCCAAGTTGAAATGGTCTAGAACCGCCACTGCAGCGCACTATGGGCAGACCAGACAGAGAATTCCCCGCAGGCTCCAACCAAGCATGAGCATGACTCCTCAATGTGTTTCATGTTTTTGTAATGCCAAGAGACGGTTGACTATTGCGTGAGTACAGTACTGAAGCCTACACCTATGGGCTACGCTTGCCAAATTGCGTAGGGGGGGGGGGGGGGGTAATAGTGCAATTATAGCTCAGTGGCTTTACCTATCTGTCCATCTGTTCAGTGAGTAGGATTACATCAAATTCTGTTGAGCCAGGGTATTCAGAAATACCAGCACCAGTAGTAAGCGGCCTTCAAATCAACTGTGATAAAGTCAAGCAATGACACAAAGGTGATGTATTTCCTTTGTGTGAATGATGTAGTTACTGATGGACAGGATTACAGGGGGGGAATAGAGCATGGTTGGTATTCATTTCAAATGACACTTAAAATGTAGGATGTCTCAGTCACAAGGCAATAAAAAAAGAAGATAACGCAGTCTGTGGTGCAATAGTAGTCCCAATGATTATGAGGGAACTGACATCATAGATATTACAGATTTGTAAAATGCTTATCATTCATTTGGTAAACTCCACACTTTGTTGACTCCCATTTGGAAAGCAGATGTTTGTTTCCTACAGTGTCAGCAGTGGGGGTTCTAGACCATTTCAACTGGGGGGGGGGCCAAGCTGGGGCCAGTTGTACTGTTAGAGGGGCCAGTTACATTAGACGTTATTGTTGTCATATCGTTTTCTTCACTGCATTGCAGGCAAAAGACCATGTTCATAATCATCATCGTTGCCACTGTCTAATAACGGATGTAAAAAAAGAACGATAGCAAAAATGTGTTATGTAAAAATTATTTCATACTCCACATTTAGGGGGGGCCACAAGGGGGTCCAAAATTGTTGTCACAGGGGCCCCGGGCCCCCCAGAACTGCTAGTGAGTGTCAGATTGTTATTTAATTAATCCTGATATATGATTTATTGTACACACCTGGGAAGATCAATTCAACCATTTTTTTTTTTTTAAAACTCTCGGACTTGAAAATTACCCTCTGGAGCATGACAACATGAATTTACAACTTCAGATGTTTACTGTAGTATTAACAAAATGAAAGGAGTTTTGTGAAGGTAATTCCAATCTAAGATGCAGGTGCCTCTATTACCTTAGCAAATCAGCAGACCAGCAGACCGAAACCATATAACATACACATCAATAAAAGGTAAAGCAAAATAAACAACCTTCCAGTCTTATTTATGGGAACTTGACACATTACAATTCTATCCCGATGGCAATGTGCCAACAATAAGAGAGCCTTCAACACACAGACAGAGAGACAGAGAGCAAGAGAGCGAGCAAGAGAGAAAGCAAGAGAGCGAGCAAGAGAGAAAGCAAGAGAGCGAGCAAGAGAGCGAGATACAGAGCAGGAGAAAAGAGAGAGCAAGAGAGAGAAAGCGAGAGAGAGCGAGAAAGCGAAAGAGAGCGAGAAAGCGAGCGAGAGAGAGCAAGCGAGCGAGAGAGAGCAAGCGAGCGAGAGAGAGCGCGAGCGAGCGAGAGAGAGCGCGAGCGAGCGAGCGAGCGAGAGAGAGAGAGAGCGAGCGAGCGAGAGAGAGCGCGAGCGAGCGAGAGAGAGCGCGAGCGAGCGAGAGAGAGCGCGAGCGAGCGAGAGAGAGAGAGAGCGAGCGAGCGAGAGAGAGAGAGAGAGCGAGCGAGCGAGAGAGAGAGCAAGCGAGAGAGCGAGAGAGCAAGCGAGAGAGCGAGAGAGCAAGCGAGAGAGCGAGAGAGCAAGCGAGAGAGCGAGAGAGCAAGAGAGAAAGAGTGCGAGAGAGCAAGAGAGAAAGAGTGCGAGAGAGCTAGAGAGAGAGAGCTAGAGAGAGCTAGAGAGAGAGAGCTAGAGAGAGAGAGCGAGCGAGAGAGCTAGAGAGAGAGAGCTAGAGAGAGAGAGCTAGAGAGAGAGAGCTAGAGAGAGAGAGCTAGAGAGAGAGAGCTAGAGAGAGAGAGAGAGAGCTAGAGAGAGAGAGCTAGAGAGAGAGAGCTAGAGAGAGAGAGCTAGAGCGAGAGAGTGAGCGAGAGAGCTAGAGAGAGAGAGCGAGCGAGCGAGCTAGAGAGAGAGAGCTAAAGAGAGAGAGCTAGAGAGAGAGAGCTAGAGAGAGAGAGAGAGAGCTAGAGAGAGAGAGCTAGAGAGAGAGAGTGAGCGAGAGAGCTAGAGAGAGAGCGAGCGAGAGAGCTAGAGAGAGAGAGCGAGCGAGAGAGCTAGAGAGAGAGAGCGAGCGAGAGAGCGCGAGAGAGCGAGCGAGCAAGAGAGCGCGAGAGAGCGAGCGAGCACGAGAGAGCAAGAGAGAGAGAAAGAGAGCAAGAGCGAGAGAGCGAGCGAAAGAACGAGAGAGCAAGCGAGAGAGCAAGCTAGAGAGCGAGAGAGCGAGCGAGCTAGAGAGCTAGAGAAAGCGCGAGAGAGAGCGAGAGAGCGAGCGAGAGCAAGATAGCGAGAGCAAGCGAGAGAGAGAGAGCAATATCGAGAGCAAGCGAGAGAGAAAGAGCAATAGCGAGATAGCGAGGGCGAGATAGCGAGATAGAAAGAGAGCGAGAGAAAGAGAGCGAGAGAGCGAGAGAGCGAGAGAGCGAGAGAGCGAGAGAGCGAGAGAGCGAGAGAGCGAGAGAGCGAGAGAGCGAGAGAGAGATAGAGCGAGAGCGCAAGAGAGATAGAGCGAGAGCGCAAGAGAGAGAGAGCGAGAGCGCAAGAGAGAGAGAGAGAAAGCGCAAGAGAGAGAGAGAGAAAGCGCAAGAGAGAGAGAGAGAAAGCGCAAGAGAGAGAGCGCAAGAGAGAGAGAGAGAAAGCGCAAGAGAGAGAGAGAGCGAGAGAGAGAGAGAGCGAGAGAGAGAGCATATAGAGCAGAATTAGGCCAATATCCACTAATAATAAAAACTCTAAAAAGAGCAATTAAGTTTTGGAAACATCTAAAATACAGTGACCCCCTCTCATATCATTACCAAGCCCTGCAATGCCAAGGGCTGAGCAAAGAAAAGAGTCCCCTCATCCAGCTGGTCCTGGGGCTGAGTTCACAAACCTGTTCTACTAACAAACTGAAGCCTCAGGACCAGAACATCCAATTAAATCAGAATAAACCAAATTACAACACAGTCAAAACAAAACTACATTGCTTATTGGGAAACACAAGCACAAAGCAAAATGCAGTGCTATCTGGCCCTAAATCGACAGTACACCGTGGCTAAATATTTGACCATGGTTACTGATCAAAACCTTAGAAAAACCTTGACAACGTACAGGCTCAGTGAGCACAGCCTTGTCATTGAGAAGGGTAGACACAGGAAAACCTGGCTCCCTGTAGAGGAAAGGCTGTGCAACCACTGCACAACAGCAGAACCTGAGACGGAGCTGCATTTCCTGACAAAATGTCAAAAATATAAAACAATTGGAGAATGTCATTTCCCTAAATTTCAAACCCTTATTCAAGGTTTCAAAGACCTCTCTGATGAGAATAGGCTACTCGTCCTGTTGGGGGAGGACACAGAGAGCTGAGGGTTGGCAGCGCCCTACATTGCTGACTGCCATAAATTGAGGGACAGTGTCTGACAGACCAATCAACCTGCACATGTCCTCTACTGCATGCTTATTGTTATTGTTGAATGTATGGTTATTTTGACCCTTGGTTATTGTTGTTACTGTTGTCCCGTTGACAATTTTGATTCTCATTTTTATCTTGTAAATATCCTAAATAAGCTTTGGCAAAATGCACATTGTTACATCATGCCAATACAGCAAATTGAATTGAGTGAGAGCAAGAGAGAGAGACTATAGGAGCCAATCTACAGACAGGCAATAAAGATTTGACAGACTTTGCCCAACGCAGAGACGAAATGTACTCTTCTCATGGTTATTGAAATTATACAGGCCTCAATGACGTCTTCAATTGGACTGCCTGGGTTTGTTGTGCCAGCAGTAATGAATGTGTTATTTGGAAAGCGAGAATGGCAATAATGGTAGACTAGTAGGTCATTTGTACCAGCTTTTAAAAGCTCCTCTCTGCAATGGCTTTCCCCCTTGCAGATGAACACACAGGGTTCTAGATGCACTGTTGCCTCACATAATAAGGCAATGTGTGGACCTAATATGCAAATATCCCTGTAGTAATGGATATATGTACACATTTCTAATGTATATGTACATACTGAAATGTCACATTTTCAATTAACACAGAAACCAATCCACCCTCATAGAAGCTAGTGGATTCATGCTTGAAAGGTGTAAAAACACTGATATGAATATATTCCATATGATCACACAGGCCCTTTATCACAGCCTGAGGCTAATGAAATACATATGTTCGGGCCTTTTGCGCTATACGTTTAGCCCTCAACTCTCCATTTCAAAAGACCCACAGCAACAAACAAAAAAAAAATGGCAGCTGTTCAACAATATGTCATTTTGCTTCACAAAGGATTCAGTCCATCTCAAGTTCAATGGACACAGAATACAATTCAATATGTGTAGCTACTGTACAGAACCACCAGCATGTAACCGCTGCCATTTCTTTTGACCCATGGTGTTAGGTGAGACTTGCCATAGGGCAGGAGCAAAGAGTGCGTGTTGGAGCTCTCCATGGTGCTGACAATGCTTCGCCTCAAAGACAGACCCCAAGTAAAACCGCTCAGTATGTTAAGTGGTGACAAATATGCTACTACTGTGTCATTGGATAATACCACATCCCTAATAAAGGGTATTTAGCCCAATGACAGTATGTAGACACAATGCTGTGTGCAAAGCTATTACGCTGTAGGAGGGACAGTAGTGATTGAACACTGTGTCTATACGTGAAGTTAACACCCATATACGGTACAGTACTTAAGACTACAAATCTCCACAGTGGTCCGAAGACATCAAGGTCTTGAAATCCCATCACGGTATCAGGGTCTGATCAGGGCTTAGAGTCCCTCATCTGTATCAGGGGCCCTCATCGCCGGCCACCTGTCCACAGATTCCTGTATCTCTCTCGCTCTCGTACTCAACAACTCTCGTGGTTCAACTTTCACCCACTGCCATTCCCGTACACACCAAAATGTGGTTTGGTTGTTGGCTACATTTCTTTCTTCACATTCCAAGTAACACCTTGTGTCCCGGAGCTTCAACCTGTGTCTTAGTGTAGGTCTGCTGGAGAGAGATGACGCCTGTGGAGGATTGCGAGGCGGGCTCTGGCTCTGTGGTCCATTAGAACTGTGCTAATTGCTCCTTCTCCTGTGGCAGTTAGGTGCCCTTGAGGCAGGAGCTGGCTACAGCAGGCGCACACACACACACACACACACACTGCTTCCAAATGTCACTACAAAGTTACTGTGGAGTTGTGTGTAAGTTGTGACTTATTTTTGCCTTGGTCTCCACTGACAATGTGTTCGGAGTTCATATGTACCGTATGTTATGAAATTTGTGTACATTCGGTGACAGCCTACAGTAAAACTAGCGTGATTCGTGGCTGCATATCAAGCATAATAAAAGGGACAAAGGAAATTTCACAATGGATATGAAGGTGAGGGTAGGTGTGAGTACAGATGTAGAATCTTAATTTGATCACTCTTTTGTTACTGTAATTTCCACTTTAAAATGTTAGACTTGATTTTCCCTAACAAAACACATTTATCAAGCCCTACAATACCATTAATTATAATCCACATAACAATTTCCTGGTGTAGCAAACTGGCTCAAATTAAGATCCTAGATCTGTAAGTGTCATTCATCTGTTACGTTTTGCTGTGTTCCGTCCTTTTTCGGGGTCAGGGGAATATCTTTAAAACCTGCTTCTTACACGCTCCTCAGGAGAGATCATTTGGAAAGATCCACATTTATTTACAGCGTCTTTAAAATACGACCAGCCAACAGGACTCTGTCTGAGTCTTTGAATCCTCAGGTAAGAGCAGGAGTACGCCAAAAAACCCAGACGACTATTCACTTCAGTCATGGCAACGCTGGAGCGAGTGTATAAAAAAAAAATGTTTGTCTGAAGTTTTGAAAAGTCCAAAGTCATTATATCTGCTGTTTCCAGAGAAACTGTGAGAAGGTGATTACTGGAGATTACTACCACCTGCCTGAGCTGCCAGTCAGTGGTACCCCGAGCGACCCAAGGCATACAGGGCCAGGAGCCGTTCCGGGGAACTTGCACTAATAGAACTAATTACAAGTGAAGTGGAAGGACACCCAAGGTCCCCCATTACAAGGCAGCAGCACTTCTATAAATGCAGTGGTGGCAGCTGACAGATTTTGTGGAATTTTTTTTAGCAATATATTTACGACCTGCTTACTTAGACACCTTTACGGCCCCGCTCAATCTAAATGGCAAAGTCCATCAATTCACCATGAATATTAATGTGTGTTAAAAAGGAGCAATCTACATCGTTTTATGTTGTATAGCAGCCCTGCCCGCACTGTATAGAATGGTGCTGCGAACAGCTCAGAGCACAGTACTATTCCTCCTATAGCTAGTGTCTAAATCTTTACTGAACTTTGACCCTGTGAAGGGTTAGATAGCACAGACCAACCACCGTGAGCCCTAATGGATATGTTTCTTTTTTTCTATGTCTTCAGAATATACCTGTATGTGTGTTTTCAGTATATCTTCCCAGAACATGAGAGTTTTCAGGATAACGTTTGCATCATGTTCATAGGTGTTTCCGTGACACTTGAGAATTCAATTAAAAGGCCTTTTCACACTACATTGTACTTAGCCCCAGGCTAGACTGGCCCTAGGCTAGCTTAGCCTGTGTTCACACAAGCATTTGTTAACCCTGGGCTAAGTTTTAGCACTGGGCAAAAAAATGCACACTTGTATGCCACAGATATAAGCAATAGGACATCATTAACACAGGTCCAGCAATGTGCTCGGAGCACTCCAAACCGCCAGAGTGAGAAGTAGAGGTGGTCTACTGCTCTTACTATATCTGAATTCACACTCTCCTCAACGTCCCCTCTTCCAGTCCACTTGTCTCGTGCCTGGCCACCCGCCCTCACCATTCAAGGTCACTTGTCCTCTGTGATGAGGGACGAACCCATCACTCCATTATCTTTCACAGGGGAAACAACAGGTTGGTGCTGGATGTCTATTGTTGCTGACAATTGAGGTCTTACCATACAGCTTAGTAGACAGATTCGGAGAGCCCTGGCTCTTGATTTCGCTCCACCAGCGGTCATATACATAAGGATTTATAAAATATGATACAATTCTAGATAAACAATGAGACATCTTGGATGGAGTTCAAACAATGACATGAGCATAACCCAGCGGTTCCGAAACGAGGGATTGCGACCCCACGTGGGGTCGCCTGATATGAAAATTGGGGTCGTGGAAGAATTTCCAAAATCCTGGTAAAAAAAAAAATATATATTAAAATATAGTCTTTGTCTCTCAAAATCATTGTAATGTGGTTAACCTTAAAAATCTAAAAGTAAAAATTCAACCAGAGAGCGCCCTTAGATTGTGGGAAAAGGCCGCACTTGACCGTTGCACCTGAATCATTCCCATGGTAAATGGCTAGGCCCACTATGATAGGAAACCACACACTACTGCAGAGACTTTGATATTACTGGCCGCAATTGATATGGTGAAAACCATGCGTGGAGAAGCAGGCAGAGGTACAGAAACTCACATCAATACCTTTGTCAAATAACACTATGAAACAAAGAATTTAGGCTATAACTAGAAATCAAGAGGAAATTTCTACTGAACGACTCAAAAACTCCCCACCTCATGCCCATGCATTGACTTTTGTTCGCCACACGTCGGGGGATGTTATTCTCAAGGACATATTGTTCCGTCTCACGATTCTCAAGCATTCAACGGCACAGGGGATTTTTAGTGTGCTGCGTGGCTGTATTGACGAAAAACAGATTCAATGGGATTGAATGGTGGGCTTTTGCACAGATGGGGCTCCATCTATGGTGGGACGGCGGGCAGGCCTCTGCACTCTAGTTATGAATGTGTCCATCTCTGCCATATGGACGCATTGTATGATACACCCACTGAGCTATAATGAATAAACCAAGAGCAACTGGCGGCAAAATAGCTGAGTGCAGAACTCTGAGAAAAGCAGCAGGTAACGTTGACTGTAAACTACATTGCTCACACCTGTTCGCAAAACTACGTGGAGATATGTGATCAGAGCATGACAGTGTTCAATTTCACAATGAGGCTTGGTGGTTATCGAGGGGGAGTTTTGGAAATATTTTTTTTAATTCAGAGAGGAACTGTTGTCATTCGCAATGGATGTAAAAAAGAGACTTTGTGTAAAAATAAGTGTCTCCTTGCCTATGTAACAGACTTACTGAACTGAACGCGGGCATGCAGAGGAAATACCCCAAAAATGTGACAGATGATTGACCAAATCTGTTTCACTGTGATCCTGGCTTAGTTGACATGCCGGTAAGTGAAATCGAACAGCTGATCGAGCTGTCAAGTGACTGAACGTTGCAGCCAACGCATTTACGGGTGACTATGGAGGAGTTCTTGACTCAAAAGGGAATACTGTGCTGTCTCCCTCCAAGAACTAAAACTCATCGTACGCTGATTCAGTGCTCCCGTCTGCATTAAAAAAATATTGATCGAGGTTGGATGTGACAGGAGAGATGAGGCGCACTGCCTCTGAGAAGCTCCGACGTGACATGCATCAAACACACCCATCTCTTAGTGGTGGTGAGATAAGATAAATTCTGTGACTAATTTGCAATTGACTGTCATAGGCCCACATTAAAAGTATACAGTATGATTGGCTGTTAAACATTTTTTTGTTAAAAAGTAAAAGTAAGCATTGGCTGTTAATTACATAATTTTTTTTTCACATGGTTGGGGTTGCGAGAATTTTCAGATACAAACTGGGGTTGTGGGCCAAAACATTTTGGGGACCCCTGGCAAGGCTGGCATCAAGCATTATATTCAGATGGTAAAACAAGAAACAAGGAAGATCAAGACTTACCTATGTTGTTTCTTCTTGATCAAAAAGCATATCTTTCTTCTTGGCCACAATGCCAGCACCTGCAAGAGATAAGTTTATTATGGTTTTGAGCAACATTTTTATGAAAAGGTTCTCTGTCGATTTTAATACTTTCACAGATAATAAAAAAATAAATAGATATATATTGTTCAGAATTCTAAGCTACAAATAATCCTGCAGCAAATGGAAATGTGAATTATTATGTGGATTATAATTAAAGGACCATTTTTGTAGGGCTTGATACATTTTTTGTAAGTGAATCAAGTCTGAAATTTCAAAGTGGAATTTACAAACTTCAGAAGCTTTTTTAAACCGCAAATACACTACAAGTTTTACAATTCCTGCATTGCAGGAACATTCTCCTGCACCAGGCTGATCAAATTATGACCCTACATCTGTAGTGCCGGCTGTTTAGAGGATTGTTGGTTGAGTGATGCACAATGTGTTTGTTAATCAAATATCTAGAGGCCAAAACTGACAGCTGATTTAAAGCTCTGTATGCATTCTCTATGTGAAGACAAAGTCCTATAGATAAAGACAAACATATAAGTTCCATAGATGAAGACAATCACTGCTGTTTTGAACATTACAGGGTAATGTCACCCATGACAACCGTCCCAAGCGATGATTGATGAGAAATGTGACTTTTCACTGTTTTCTCAAAGGTCACACCTCCATCCTATTAAGAAGGATATATCTTTTACGTCAGAAGAAATGAGCGGGAAAGCAGCTGACAACGATGGGCATTGGGCAACAATTTCTCCTCCCCTCCAGGGTTAATGCCTGCTGTGGGGAGATAATGAAGAATTATAGGCTGTATGAACCTGAAACCCATGTTTGCCTTAGTTTTAATTAGCTGTCAAGCGCTGTGTTTATACAGGCAGCCTAACTCATATCTTTTTTCTAAAATATATCTTTTTTTAAAAACCTTTATTTAACTGGGCAAGTCAGTTAAAAACAAACTCTTATTTACAATGACAGCCTACACAGGGCAAACCCTAAACAACGCTGGGCCAATTGCGCGCCGCCCTATGAGACTCCAAATCACGTCCGGTTGTGGTACAGCCTGGATTCGAACCAGGGTGTCTGTAGTGATGCCTCTAGCACTGAGACGCAGTGCCTTAGACCGCGAGGCCACTCGGGAGCTAATTGGCCCATTTACCAATCACATCAGATCTTTTCAGAGCTGATCTGATTGGTCTAAAGGACAATTAGTGAAAAAAATATCCGCCCAGCCCTATATATTGGGTAGGGCTGGGCGGTATACCGTATTTTACGATATAATGGCATTGAAGCACGGACCGGTTTGGGTTTTTACTTTACTTTCTATAAATGATATTTGATCGTTTGGTTTGTTATATGGAATATGCTGTGTGTAACATCGATTTTTATAGTTTACCTCGCTACTTGAGTCATCTCTCTCCACTCTCCACGCTGCTTTCCACAAAGACCTAGCACCGCTCCGTCACTCAAGGAGCGCATTTGTTGTTCCGCGACCACGAAACACTTGTGTTGTCTGCATGGTCAATGTAGCACATGCAACAATGTTGATGACAACGATGCTGTTTTCACTTTTCTTCTTAATATAAACTCACTAGCATTCTATAATAAACAGGAGTCGTTTGTGTTTCTTACATCTGCAAACAGCTAGTTTGTCTTTTCTTAGCAAGTTGGGCCTAAAGCTTGTTAGCCGCTAATGCTAATTGCTAGTTAGCTGGCTAGTGAATAAATGTACTGAGTGAGAGCAAACGTAATTAGCTATAGAGCCTGATAATACCAGTGATGGTGTAGACCTAAATCAGCATGTTGTTTGTGAAACAGTATCTTCTAAATCAAAGAGAAATACACGAAGCATGAATATGTTAGCTAAGTAGCTAAGAGAAAACATTAAATGTAGCCAAAGATTATAGGGTCCCCTAGGAGACACTTGTCAACACTTTGGTTCCTACCCTGTCTCAACTCCTCCCTGGCAACCCTGTATTCAAAGTGCTCACTATTATATTCCAACTGTTCACCCAAGTGTTTTGCTCTAAAGCACAAGGCAAATCGCAACATTTCGTTCAAAATAAGGTCCAGGTTGTTTGCCCATATCGTGCAACACTACGTGGCAGTGAGGAAATGATCTCAAATTAGTGCAAGAAATGCAGAAATGTATGAAAATGCTGAAAAGTATTTTTGGTTGGAGTTTCATTGACCAGTATAAAACAATCAGAATGGAGAAAGGGCCATTGAAATCACTTAGAATGTATCTGTTGTCACTTTAGGGTCATGCACTACTCATGAAGCAAATTTAGAACTTTTATTATTCAAAAACATCAAATAACCATCAAATACCGTCCAATTTCTTTTTAAATACCCTGATATGATATTTTCCCATATCGCCCAGCCCTAGAATTGGGCTGCATGTGTAAACGCAGCCAATGTGTGGCAGCTGTAACCGAAACAAAAGTCAAAAAGAGGGAAGACATTTGGGTTGGGTTATCTACTATAGATATTAATGACAATACGTATTTGGGTTGGGTTATCTACTATAGATATTAATGACAATACGTATTTGGGTTGGGTTATCTACTATAGATATTAATGACAATACGTATTTGGGTTGGGTTATCTACTATAGATATTAATGACAATACGTATTTGGGTTGGGTTATCTACTATAGATATTAATGACAATACGTATTTGGGTTGGGTTATCTACTATAGATATTAATGACAATACGTATTTGATTTTTATTACATGCTTGGCTTTAGTGTTAAGTTGGCGTGTGGATACACTAGGCAGCTTATTGATTAACTCCATTTGGAAAGCCACAGATATCCACTGGGATCTCATTTGGAGCTCATTTTACTACTGTACAATAAACAAAAGCTAGTGTACAGGTCATTATTACAGGAGCTGGCAAAACAATATATATATTTTTTGAAACCAAAAAGATGCGTTCAGAAAGCATTGACTTTTTCTACATTTTGCTGTGTTCCAGCCTGAATTGAAAATGTATTAAATTGAAAAATGTTGTCGTTGGCCTACACATACCCCATAATGCCAAATTGGAATTGTCTTTTTTGAAATTTTTACAAATTAATTAAAACATGAAAAGCTGAAATGTCTTGAGTCAATAAGTATTCAACCCCTAAATAAGCTTAGGAGTAAAACTGTACTCAACAAGTCACATAAGTTGCATGGACTCACTCTGTGTGCAATAGTAGTGTTTAACATAATTATTTCATGTCCATCTCTGTACCCCACACCTACAATTATCTGTAAGGTCCCTCAGTCGAGCAGTGAATTTCAAACAGATTCAACCACAAAGTCCAGGGAAGTTTTCCAATGCCTTGCAAAGAAGGGCACCTATTCCTGGGTTTAAAAAAAATATCATGGCGCATGGTGAAGTTACTAATTACACTTTAGATGCTGTATCAACACACTCAGGTCACTACAAAGATACAGGCGTCCTTCCTAACTCAGTTGTCCGAAAGGAAGGAAACCGCTCAGGGATTTCACCATGAGGCCAATGGTGACTTTAAAACAGTTACAGAGTTTAATGGCTGTGATACAGTAGGAAAAACTGCAACAAGGCACTAAAGTAATACTGCAAAAAATGTGGTAAAGCAATTAACTTTTTGTCCTGAATACAAAGTGTTATGTTTGAGGCAAATTCAAGGACAGGGGAGTTTTTCAGGATAAAAGGGAAACGGAATGGAGCTAAGCAGAGGCAAAATCCTAGAGAAAAATGTTGTTCAGTCTGCATTCCACCAGACACTGGGAGATTAATTCACCTTTCAGCAGGACAATAACCTAAAACACAAGGCCAAATCTACACTTGCTTACCAAGAAGACAGTGAATGTTCCAATTTGACAGAGCTTGAAGGATTTTGAAAATAATAAATGGGCAAATGTTGCACAATCCAGGTTTGGAAAGCTCTTAGAGACTTACCCAAAAAGACTCACAGCTGTAATCGCTGCCAAAAGGTGCTTCTACAATGTATTGACTCAGGGATGTGAATAATTATGTAAATGTGTTTCTGTATTTCATTTTCAATACATTTGCTAAAATTTCAGAAAACATGTTTTCACTTTGTCGTTATGGGGTATTTATTGTGTGTAGATGGGTGAGGAAAAAAAATATTGAATCCATTTTGAATTCAGGCTGTAACACAACAAAATGTGTAATAAGTCAAGGGGTAAGAATACTTTCTGAAGGCACCCTACACCGGATAGGTGCAGTGAAATGTGTTGTTTTACAGGGTCAGCCATAGTAGTACGGCGTCCCTGGAGCAAATTAGAGTTAAGGGCACATCGATAGATGGTTCAAATACCCGAGCCGACAAGGTGAACAAACACATTTTCGGTTACTGGCCAAACACTCTAAGCACTAGGCTACCTGCTGCCCATTATTTGGGGTCAAGGTTTCAAGGTCATAGCTAATCATTCACATGTTCCTATATAAAAAAGTGTGGACAAGTCCTATCCCAGCACATGCATGACATTATCGACCCTCTGAGACAAGACCACTCTTAACCGAACCAGATAAGCAATAAAGCGATCCAGATATTAAACCCAACATTAGATTCTCTTGACTACTCCCCTCTATGACATTTGCAGACATTAGGAATATGGTTTAAAACTGACTTGGACATACAATTCTAATAATTTGACTGAAATGAAAGGGGGGCAAAATCAATGATCAATTTAAAGGTTAAGCCTTCTTAGCTTTCTTGCAGGGGCATAATCCTATCGATCTGTCTCTGTTTATACTGAGACCTGATAGTCGGGACGACAGAGACTTAATCTTTCATACTCATCTACAACACAGAGTTAACCATTAAAGCAGTACAGGGACCAATAGAAAAATTGTAT
Organism: Salmo trutta; assembly: GCF_901001165.1. NCBI lineage: Eukaryota > Metazoa > Chordata > Actinopteri > Salmoniformes > Salmonidae > Salmo > Salmo trutta. The sequence continues at coordinate 14,627,110 of NC_042966.1, forward strand.
TGTCAAAGTGCAACTAATTCTCAACAAACAACAAAACAAGTCATTCAACATGCCATCTTTTGCCGTCCGTCATCAGCCAATCGTTAAGACTTCTAATTTCCTGAACTACATTTTGTTCATCTTCACCTTTTTGGGGAACAAACATATTTAACACTTACACCAAAACTCTCAATTCTTCATTTCTGGAAAGATACCTTCTACTTTTAGACTGTGAGTGAACAAAATTGAACTGAGCGTGCGAAAAACTTACTCATCCTTCAAAAAGACAACAGCAATCTCCCCCTCTCTCTGGAGACTGCAGGCATTCATCTAGCGTGCACCATGGGCCCTTCAGTTTGTGCTCTGCTACCATCTCCCTTCGACTACTCAACAAGACTGAGCTAATACCAACACCACAGTCTACTAAATGCCATTCAGCCTTCTAAGGCATGAGCTGACTGTGTTTTCTTTTTATATTATGAAGTGGAAATAGGTCACATGGCAACCATTCAAAGTTTGAGGCTTTTAATAGCAGTCTTACTAAACTCAGCAAAAAAAGAAATGTCCTCTCACTGTCAACTGCATTTATTTTCAGCAAACTTAACATGTGTAAATATTTGTATGAACATAAGATTTAACAACTGACACATAAATTGAACAAGTTCCACAAACATGTGACTAACAGAAATGGAATAATGTGTCTCTAAACAAAGGGGGGGGGGGGTCAAAATCAAAAGTAACAGTCAGTATCTGGTGTGGCCACCAGCTGCATTAGATACTGCAGTGCATCTCCTCCTCATGAACTGCACCAGATTGTCCTGTTCTTGCTGTGAGATGTTACCTCACTCTTCCACCAAGGCACCTGCATGTTCCCGGACATTTCTGGGGGGGAATGGCCCTGGCAGAACACTGACATTCCTGTCTTGCATGAAATCACGCACAGAACGAGCAGTATGGCTGTGGCATTGTCATGCTGGAGGGTCATGTCAGGATGAGTCTGCAGGAAGGGTACCACATGAGGGAGGAGGATCTCTTCCCTGTAACGCACAGCGGTGAGATTGCCTTCAATGACAAGAAGCTCAGTCCGATGATGCTGTGACACACCGCCCCAGACCATGACGGACCCTCCACCTCCAAATCGATCCAGAGTACAGGCCTCGGTGTAATGCTCATTCCTTCGACGATAAACGTGAATCTGACCATCACCCCTGGAGAGACAAAACCCCGACTCGTCAGTGAAGAGCAATTTTTGACAGTCCTGTCTGATCCAGCGACGGTGGGTTTGTGCCCATAGGCGACGTTGTTGATGGTGATGTCTGGTGAGGACCTGCCATACAACTGGCATACAAGCCCTCAGTCCAGCCTCTCTCAGCACTGATCGAGGGATTGTGCGTTCCTGGTGTAACTCGGGCAGTTGTTGCCATCCTGTACCTGTCCCGCAGGTGTGATGTTCGGATGTACCGATCCTGTGCAGGTGTTGTTACACGTGGTCTGCCACTGCGAGGACGATCAGCTGTCCACCCTGTCTCCCTGTAGTGCTGTCTTAGGTGTCTCACAGTATGGACATTGCTATTTATTGCCCTGGTCACATCTGCAGTCCTCATGCCTCCTTGCAGCATGCCTAAGGCACGTTCATGCAGATGAGCAGGGACCCTGGGCATCTTTCTTTTGGTGTTTTTCAGAGTCAGTAGAAAGGCCTCTTTAGTGTCCTAAATTTTCAGAACTGTGACCTTAATTGCCCACCGTCTGTAATCTGTTAGTTTCTTAACGACCGTTCCACAGGTGCATGTTCATAATTTTTTTATGGTTCATTGAACAAGCATGGGAAACAGAGTTTAAACCCTTTATAATGAAGATCTGTGAAGTTATATGGATTTTTACGAATGGCCTTTGAAAGACAAGGTCCTGAAAAAGGAACTTTTTTTTACTGAGTTTATATATTTAGTACAGATCAAATCGCTCTTCATGGTCCAAGTGGGTGGTTACTATAGACGGAAGATATAAAAGGGGCAGTAGCTGCCTTCTGAAAACAAAAAGTCAACTGACAATTTGACAGGCGTGTGGTTGGTGTGGTACAGAGTACTGAGTGAATTTACACTAAAATATAAACTGCCTCCTGTGGCACATGGACCACCTGTTTTTTGACCATCACTGAAAATAAAACTTGTATTGGCAAAATGATGTGCTTTCTCAAAATGTCTCAATAGGTTTTCAAAAGAGCAGAGATTCCCACAATGAGCCACTACAACTGAGTTGAAGTGAAGTATTGGATTCCACCGAAGTGCATCTCCACACTTACTCCCAAAATAACTAACATGAAAATACATTTATTTATTTTTTCAGATGGAGAAAAAAAAAGCTATTACATTCTAGGGGGGGGCTTATATGTAGGTTTCTTAGGGCAGAAAATCATGTTGTTGCATTACCCAGTGCACTCGGAGAAGATACTGCAATGAGAGAGGACAGTGTTGCAGACTGGTTCCCATTCAGGGGGAAATCAAGCGTTACCAGCAATTCACAGATCAAAGGAGGAAGACGCTGGAGGTTCTCTGTAAATAAAAAAAGCCTTCACATCCAGCATGAGTACTTGTCCTCAGATATATTTGATTAATAAAACCAATCACATGGTGTTTGCATAGCTTCTGCTCTGATCTACATAGCCTGATTGACAGCTACCTGTCTGTGGTTCTAATCAGAAAGCTGGGGAACAGAGAAGGGCCAATAATGAGGGACCTTATGAGAAGCACCTGATATGGAGTGGGTGCACATTCATATGGGAAAAAGTTTTTTTTTACTTAATGAGTTCAAGTCCTACTGAATAGAATAAGAAAATGCCCTGTTCATTTCAGAATACTGATTTTTAAGCAGAGTGATCTTATGTTCGTTAAGTGAAATAATGTTGTATATCTGCAGTTTACAACAAGCATAACAATTCTGAAAGTGTTATGCCACTTAATGCTAATTGAGACTATATTATACTCCGAGACAATTTATTGATTGAGATAACAGTCGGAAAGCGGTTTCACATTCAGACAAAGGCAATGAGATTCTATAACAATATTCTACTCCCTTTGTTGTCAGCTTGACCTTGTTTCCTTGTGATATACAGACAGCAGCACTACCACACTGTAGGATTCAAAGTTGCCCTTCAGAAGAGCAAAGACAGAGATATATCTTAAATTCCGAACGAGGGGGTCATGATTCATCAAGTGATCATTCATGCTGCTTTCCACTGGGACTTTGCAGACCCACTGCCGAGGTGCAAAGCCAGCTATGTTACTGATGACCCCGGAGATAAAGAATCCTCATCTCAACATAACAACTTTCTGAAGAAGCATTAGAAGTGAAAACCACATGAATAAAACACGGGTGATTATATTTTTCTTCTTGCTGAGACAGATAGCTCTATTTAACATAAAAGTGTATGCAATTTAGAAATGGCATAGAAGCATGTTTTAAAATAACGGATAACAGTAAAGCAAAGATCAGGGGTAATTATGTAAAGCAACAATATCCAAAAAGGACTACTACTAGGTTCTGATATCAACTCTCAACTGCTCATGCTGGAGGCAATATTTTCTATCCATTACAAGGTCCTAAGCTTGGCAAACTATAGGAACTCGACTTATTACTTATCTCCTCTGATTGACAGTGCATGTTTACACTGAGCAGAGGACAGTGTTTGTGTGGATGACTGCCGGGCCTTTTTTCGCTGAATATTGGAATACTTTCACTCCAGGCAACACAGTATCATCCTCCACAGAAGCACGGCCAAAGATACTAGTCTCGGAAACGGGGACATGGGGGATTGTCTTGGCAACTTTGAAAAAAATCTTCCAGGGAGAGTGCTCTTCCAACAGACAACTCTCCCAATAAATCACGAATTTGGGTAGGTGGGGCTTAAAAATGTGAGCAGGAATTGTGCTCTTGAACAAAAGAATTGAACAAAACAAAAGAATTTCAGACGCAGATCGTTCAACTAATTATAGCGACAGCCATTCGGTGGTTGAAAGCTTGTAACACCAATGTTAGTTGTCATGGCTCATGCAAACTACTCAAACAAGCTAAATACACTCCATTGTGTGTCCAGTGGGGATGTGTACATCAGGGCACAAACGGATAAGATTTTGCTCATCCGGTTCCACCTATGCCAACCGATGCTTTGTGTCTGTGCAGACGTGCATGTCGGAACATTGTTAATGTGGGAGGCAACCCGTCTGCCTAGAGGGACTACAAGGATAACGAGCCATAAATGGTTCAAATAATAGAAGGCTGGGTCCACTCTGAAAAGATTTCACCTTCTTTCACCTTTCTCTCCAGGTTGCTAAGGCAGAGGTGTATATTCTCGTCGAGACAGAGTGAACGTGCTTTGTTATAGCCTATAGTTGGCGTTTCTGTTGACATACGTACCTGATAAATTCTAACAACAATCACACACAAAAAGCTAATCCTGGGCACTGCCTATGCTTACAAACTTACAAGGTTGTAAGTGAAAGTGATGACATGTCCAACCACATGTTGCTGTATACAGACAGACCACTAAAAAAACACAGACATCTAAACAAACAACACTTCAAAGTTAGTGTGATTCCAGGTTGCAACTACAAGGATCAAAAAGGTAACTATTTGACTGAGGCACAGTAATACATATTTTTCACCAAAAATAAAGGACTAAATCCAGGTATTGAAAATGTGACATCTGATTATATCAATGGAGGGTAAAGATGACATCAAATTCTGTGTGTGTTCGTTCATGTCAGATGGTTAGGAGTGGATCTGCAGTAGCAGTGCTGTACACACAGCAGGCTATAAAACAAAGCCAGTCTAACATTGTCAAGCTACCTTGTCACCTCACTTAGCACAAGTCAACTTCTCTGTCGAGCTATAAATGCTAGCCATTTGTGAGACGAGGGGGAGTTCCAAGCACTGGATTGGCCCATCGTTTCCAGCCAGTGACAAATAATGTATGGTATTATTTCAACTTCCTTTGTCACACTTATGCCAGGCCTGTCATAGCGTTTCATAAGTCATTTGCGGTGTTCAAACAAGCACGTATCCTATTTAGGTTGAAAAAAAAAAAAAAAAAAAAAAAAAAATCAGCCGGTGCCCTTCCCTATGGAATGTACTAACGGACGCGGCTCAGTCACTCTTCATATTACTCCTTCAGAGGTCTTTATGCTCAAAGCCTTGGCACTTGACCTACCGATAATGTTGTTTTCGTCAATTAAATGTCACCCTAGAGAAGGAGGAGAGCTAAAGTCTATGAGCAGACCTGTGCTATTTTTTTTATTTTTTATCTTTCTCTTTTGTTGCACTGAAAGTGCTTTGAGATACGACTGAATTGTTCTTAGCAACTGATGTTCACACAGAAAAAAACACATTGGAAAAAAACATTGAAATAAATCAAATCTTAATAAAAAAATAAAAAATACTAATATGAATGTTGCACTTACGCTGAAAGTTCATTGCCAAAAACCAGGGCAATAGTGATTACCATGCTGAGGACGTCCCTCGAGGACCACTAAATTAGAGAGGGTGTTGGAATATCTCCCTCCTGACTAATGATGGCGCACAGCAATCCCAGGGCAATAAAAAGAGGGCCTTATTTTCAAAATGTGATGCAATGAGGACAAAGAAAGGAGGACACAGCCCCAGTAGTTTATAGTGAGTAATTACCAAACAAATCATGTTCAATAGTAACCTTCATGTGCCCAAGGAGTACCACAGGCTGATGAAACATTACATAGGGGGAGTTTCTCTCTCTATAGAAGAATTCAACCGTATGTTAATATCTTAAATAAACATCTCTATAACCAGTGGGATGATGACAGATTCCCGGAGGCCAAGGATCTAATGTTATTCTGTGGAGAACAATGCTAGAGCAATGTCTTCAGAGACAGAAGCATGTCTCAATGAGAACGCTTTCAGAGATGTGAGAAGTGCTTAGGGAGATGTTAGTCACTCCTACTCTGTATCTACTGTAGCGGTGCCTCCATTCTGGAATAATAGCCTCACACCAGCCCCCATGTTTAAATTGGTTGTCAGGACCCAACCTGGCAACTCTCCCAGATGGCTATTCCAGACCCCAAACTGTTACGCTGAACAGTCAAATGTATCCAGCCGGTAGCCGTAAATGTAGTCTCTCTACACTAGCCCCGAGTTCAAACAGATATGATTTCAAACAGACCGTGGAGCCTCAGGCAGTTGTTTAAGAGAGCTTGTCTTAAATCCATGATTAGGTACAGGTATTCAACCCAGCCATTTGCTCATGAAGAAGGTTTATGAATGCTGCTTTCCTCAAATTAAGTCAAATTTAAAAAAGGCAGAAGAGAAGAGTCAGAAGAGTGCATTTCTACCTATAAATATACACTAATTCTCTACAATCCTGTGTGGAGTTTTAGGAAAAGGCATGGTCTTACCGGAGAGTAAAAAAAATAAATCCTGCATCCACAGATTCCCTACTCAAATGGATTAGATTGAATTTTTAGCCCAGACTTTTTAATTGCATGTCATCCATTAACTTCAAAGTGGCATTGACAAGAGTTCCAAGACTTAGCCGAATCCGTAAGCCCTGCTCACAGCCCAACGCCTTGTACTCATTAGACACTCGGTCTCCTTATCCTGCTCTCTCCTCTTTCTCATGTAGCCTAGTACTGCCCGCCACATTTCTTCCCAGATGTTTCTTGCTTTGAGAAGAATTAGAACTAAAAAAATGTTAAAAGACTACTTGTAGGAATCAACCCAAATTAGATATGATGCAATTTCCACCTCTGATCCTGTATCCACCGTGAGGATATGTACTGTAACTATCCGTGTGGATCATTGTTGTTACGGTGTCAATGTTGCTAGCACAATGCTTATATGTTGTCACCTTGACGCTAGAGAGTGGCCAAAAACCTTGACTAATCCTCCGTCTATATCCCAGCTTGGTTCATGAAACAGAATGTACAAGTGTACAGAACACCCACAGAGAAATATCACAACAAAATGCCAGAGAGGACTGCTTTTAGAAGAAGAAAAAAACAAAGTATGACTCTGACCTGAAGGAGTTATCTTAATGTTCTTGACTACAATATGTTGACTGTTTTCCAAAAAAGACTAGCCTGTTTGGACTTCCTCTAACAGTTGGATGCCATAGTGAGAGATAAGGCATCAACCAGTAGATAAACACTCTCTCTCTATCTACCTCGCTTTGGCTCAACTCCGAGGTCTACGGTATTTTACTCTTGCTCAGCTGAAGAAGGGATATGAGGAGTCTGAAGAGATATTTCTGGAGAAGTGATTCACACTTATGAATACTTTATTATTATTAAATGATAGACATTAATTATTAGTATCCTACTGTATTATTAACACCATGTTAAAGATAGTAAATCCCCAGATAAATATGTTTGGTCCAGTCAGCTTGACCGCATCGAAATTCTTCATGTGCCCACTGAACAGATTTCAAAAACGGTCATCAGTCATTCATATAATCCTAGAACTTGTCGACTGAGGTCCTAAACTGGTCTGATAGACACCTTTCATGTTACAGTTTTAGTCAGAGTACTGGTAGCTGTAGGGGTAGTGGAAGTAACAGTCGCAATGGTATTAGTGGTGGTGATACTAGAAGTAGTAGAAGTCAGAGTCAGTAAGCTAAGGAGGCATTGCACTAATCGTCAGTGGAAAACACACTTCCTGAAAGAGCAGTTAAGACGCTTTTTCCCTCAAAGATGCAATAAAATAGGGGCGATCTTCTCAGTCAAGCCTCTCTGCACTTGAATTGGAACACAGTGGCAATGCCTTGACATCAGTAATATTATAGCACCACCCACCCCTACACACTTTTCCATTTCACAATTTATACATGAAAGCACTCCGATTTTGATCTTACACCCTGATTTCCTCCCACGGCCATTACTGAACTTAATCAGGTATTTAATATGGTGCACATAAGAAAAACACAACCTCTGTCTTGCACATTTATTAACCAAGATGGAGGGGAAAAAAAGAAAGCACAGTTGTAGGATCTTAATTTGACCCGTATTGTTGCAGCAGAATAATCCTGCAGCAACAGGATATGAACAATTAGTACATAACGTTGCTTGATCGGTGGTTAGGCTATTAGCTGGACAAAACTACACTACGTGAAAAGCGCAATACTGTTCATAGAACTGTGCGTTGGTGCAGGTTTTCAGTGAATTTATGTAAAATCACAAAGCTCACCTGCATTTCCTGGGCTGCTGTAAAATTCTCAGCAAAAACAGAGTGATCAAATTAAGATCCTACGTATGTCATGAAAAACAGAAACGTGGCTCTAGATCTGGGAGCGACAAGACAATAAAAGCCTCTATCTTCATGGCCCTAATGTCGAGATACAGTATAAACACCTGTAACGATGAAGACGTCATTCTGTATGAGTTCTCTTATGGTCATCTAGTAGTCAAAACAGCAGCATTTATGGATTAAGCATTGATCTGTTATGGATATCAGCATCATCTTTTGAGCCTTAAAAAAATGAAAGTATGATTGTAATGAGATGCATTTATCTTGCATTGCTCATGTTCGAAGCCTCCAAATAATTGCAAGTCCAAATGCAACCACATAAAAAACTCTGTTCAAGACTGGAAACAAAAACAGAAGTATAGGGCACGTCTTAAAATGTTATCAGGGACGCTGCCAGCCCTTGAGAGCGAGATTCAACGCTTGTGAGCAACTTTGAGGACCAGTTTAAAAAAGGTCAAGAACATAGCTAACTAGAATGGTTAGTGAGCCGAGTCCGGGTGCATCAGCGATGGAATACAGTATCACCTGGCGAGATTGAACTACATTGCAGTGAGTGGACTAGCCTATCAGAAGGTGCCTGCTGGGACATTGTCGCGTGGCACAACATGGTTATGGAGAATTCCATTCTCCAGTAGATTACCTTCCACATCCCTCTTGGGCAGTGGAAAGGAACCGGCGAGTGACACGGAGGGGAAACTAGGGTGACGATTGTGCTTTGTTTGCATACCCTGGACATTTTAATTAAATCCATGGGTGATTTGTGACTGAGAGACACCAAATGCAGCAACAACATTAATCGGCTTGACTCTCGGTAATTAAATCTATATTTTAATTCTGACGATGTTAATCAATGAAATAATTGAAAACTAATGAATTAATATAAGGGCGTAATTCCCCTCGTTCACTCTGTGTAAATGTTTTCAATTAAAACATTTCCTGAACACACTGTGTGCAATTAGAGCTAATGCAAAGTTTGATAATCACAGAATCATCGAGCCAAGAAAGATGTCCACCTCACGCATGTTTAACAAATGGCCATATCTAAAGGTCACTGTATGGCCAAATAAGGTAGTAGATGGAGAGAACGAGAAACGAATACAACAAGCACAGATCCCATCTCATCTCCATGACTGAGTAGCAGTCAATACATTTCTGCACCATAAATGAGAAGTCAAAAGGTAGGCTTACAGGCTGCAGTTTGAGATAAAAGGGAAACTTGTTTTTTTCGAAATACATTACAGCTTTCATGTCTTTCCTTTGACACATTCACCATCGCAAGCTGTAAGAAGATACAGCCCAAATAAATTCATTAAATATTTACATTCAACATCCACAAAAATCTCGATTACAAATCCTCAGAGATCACACCAGTAGATTCAACAATGTTGATAGAAGAACAAAGTGTGAGTGAGTGAGTGAGTGAGTGAGTGAGTGAAAGAGAGAATGTATGTGTAGGCTAGAGTATGTAAGGCCCTATGAAATCTGTTTCCGTTTTGTTTTTTTCACAAATTTTGTTGTCTCCGTTTTCTTTTTCCAGGTTTCCCTTTTCCAGGTTTTTTTTTCAGGTTCACGCTCAAAATCAAACTTTTTAATATAAACAACAACATTGGATGTTCTAAGTCCACAACAACGCTTAAACCACATCAGGAGACGACTTTTGAGGTCTGGGAAAAATGTACGAAATTTTAATTTTGGGGTGTAGTTATCCATTAATGCAATTGCGCACCAGCAAGAGACCATTGTTTGGTTGGAGATGTTTCTGTAGCGCCCATGTGACTGTAGAGTTTGCAAAACAAAATGGCCACTGGATAGATGCAAGTAATCATGATACTGAATCACTCTGCCAGGTAGGCATAGGCTACTTTGTAGTGAACATTTCATTTAGAAGGTTTTTGGGAAAGCTGTTCCATCTCTACCAGAGAAGAAGGTTAACATTAACATCCTCTCTAATGGCTACACAAAGTGTAGACATGCGCACGCCTCGCACACACAGACAGGAGCATTCCTGTGCCGTTTCAGAAAGATGCAGGAAGTGAATCACTGACACCTTTTGTTCATATCATATGATTAACTTGAGCAAATTGAAGACATTTCTAATAAAGTTCAATACATTTAGTTGATATCCTAAATTAAAAATATATAGATATTTTACCCCTTTTTCTTCCCAATTTCATGAGATCCAACTGCAATCCAATTACAATCTTGTCTCATCGCTGCAACTCCCCAACGGGCTCGGGAGAGGTGAAGGTCAAGTTACTCTTCTTCATATACATGACCCATCAAACCGCATCACCCCCTGCTTAACCTGGAAGCCAGCTGCACCAATGGGTCAGAGCAAACACCGTTCAACTGACGACCGAGTCAGCTTGCAGGCTCCCAGGTACGCCACAAGGAGTCACTAGAGCCAAGTAAAGCCCCCCCGGCCAAACTCTCCCCTAACCCGGACGATGCTGGGGCAATTGTGCGCCGCCCTATGGGACTCCATGTCACGGCCAGTTGTGATACAGCCTGGGAACGAAACCGGGCCTGTAGTGACGCCTCATGGATTAAGCATTGCGATGCAGTGCCTTAGACCCCTGCGCCACTCGGGAGGCATTCAATTCCACTACGTTCGTGTTCTACGCAACGCAGATTTTATAGTGCCCGATGTAGCGATACTGCTGTTGTCCTGTATATGCTCTTACAGACTGCAAACATCCTGTGTATGCAACGTAGTTCCTTGGTTTGCAGAGTCTTCTAGAGATTACGCAGCACAGTATGGTACCTTGTGAGCAGAGCAATATGGAGCAGATTTTAGACTTCATACTAACAAGATATTCATCAGTCAGACTTTGCAGATGGACTCCCTTTGCTATGCAGTATGTTCTCTCTCTTTGCCTATCAACCACCTAGACTGACACATACGCCATGGTACTCTAAAGGAATAATCCGTCCCAAATCAACGTCTCATGACAGTATAGCTTACCTCAAAAGAGGTCTAAAGTAGAACGGAGTCCCCCATTTGGATCTCAATCCCCGAAGAACCGGAAAGATTGGCAGCAGCTAATTGTATAAAATAACACGGTGCCAGTCTTTCCAATTCATGTGGGATTAAGATGAAATGCATAACGCATATAATAGGATCTACACAACAGATCGCGTGGACCACAGACTCAGCTTGGGGTAGTAAAATGTCTGACAAACTTTAATTCGGAGGGCAAAGTATTACTTCACCTGCCATATGGACATGTGGTATTGAGTTTGTCTATGTGGTCTCTTGGCTAGTTGTGTATTTACTGTACATCTTGCCCACTACACCCCACCCATGCCAACCTATTGGAAGACAAAAACAAAGCAGGGAATAATGCATCTTCTTATTGAGACGGCACCTGTTCTAACTGTAGAGTTAGCAAATCAATTTACATTCATGAATATTGATTATTAAAGGGAAACTTCACAATGTTTCGACTTCATATTCATCATCTCCAGCACCACCCAAACATCAACATATGTGAAAATGGTGTGTTTCTATGTTTTGTAGTAAAAAGGATAGAGGAAGATAAGTGTTTCCAATGACATCATTGGTGTGCATCGTGTGAATTTGACCAATTGCGAGTAGGCATTGCCTACTAATTGTCAACTAATAGTTTGATGTCATTGGAAACACTATTCTTTATCTTTTTTTTACTACAAAACATAGAAACACATTTTCACATATGTTGATGTTGGGGTGGTGCTGGAGATTATGAATATGAAGTCAAAAAATGTTGAGACCTTCTTAGATACATTGTAATGGATTTTCCAGGGCTCTCAGTACAGAGCAATTTGTTTCTAAATCCAAGAGTGAGCGTAGAAGTGAATTAAGCTATAGCCATGTTGGGGCATACAACAGTACATATTGGATAAATACAGATTTTTTTTTTTTTATTGCCATGGATTTTAAAGGCCCAATGCAGCCGTTTTCATCTCAATATAAAATATTTTGAGTAATAATTAAGTACCTACCTGTGATTGGTCAAAAAGAAACATTTTAATTGAAAACATAAATAGCTTCTTAGCAAGAACAATATCTCAAGCAAGAATTTTTCCTAGGATTGTGTGGGAGTGGCCTAAGGAAAACTGAAGACTAGCTTTTATTATACATTTTTTTACCCTTATTTACCAGGTAAGTTGACTGAGAACACATTCTTATTTACAGCAACGACCTGGGGAATAGTTACAGGGGAGAGGAATGAGGCAATTGGAAATAAGGATAATTAGTGTAGGTGGACATGAATTTAGCCGGGGTTAGCACCAATGTTCCCACAAAAAAATGTGGGGCACGGAGCAAATTTCAGGTCTGCTGAGCGCAACTTCCAGTGTGCGTTTACTGTGAACAATGAGGCTGTACCCACTTTAAGTTACACTTTTAACAGTGGCCAAGTAGGCTACTGTGGCTATTTGATCATAATGAAAGGCCTACCAAAAACAATGGAGAGAAATGCATACCATAACATTTCAAATTGAAATAGCTGTTCTATCACTCAGTCTACAGTAGCAGCCAATTTGTGGTGATCATTCCATGAGACTTTTGAAAAAAAAACATGCAGGAATTGAAAATAACCTGTTTATCCATTTTACATTTTAGTCATTTAGCAGACGCTCTTATCCAGAGCGACTTACAGTAGTGAATGCATACATTTTTTTTGTACTGGCCCCCCGTGGGAATCGAACTATGCTGGCATTGCAAACACCATGCTCTACCAACTGAGCCACAGGGAAGACCACAGTTGTCCTTCATACAAGGAGATGCCCGAAATTGTTGTTTGCTGCAAGAAACCACTTTACAAAATAAAATGAATTATTATTCTGACACCATTATTACAGAGAATCAGACAAACTATGCTACCCTCTGCCTATTGGCTACTTAGCGTATTCACTGCCCCATTAAGACATAAAAAAAGCTCTTATCTGACTCGCCTTTCAAAGATTGCTAGAAATGCACACATTTGTGCTGTTGTAGGAAGCAGCCACTCCCCCATTGTTTGTAGAAATGATCTATAACTGGGCTAGTAACTCTCAAAGAATATGAACACGTGCACAGATGGCTACACGCAGCTCTCGCTCTGATCTCAAAACAAGCGCATCTACTTGCGACCGCTCATGGTGTAAACAATGTCCAACTCAAAGTGAATGGCACATATCCAAATATGGCAATGGCTATTTGCATATAGGTCTACTGCAGCTCTGATTGGTTATGGCGCATCGGTCTGAGTCGTGCCTGTCAATGCAATAGAATCCTACTCCAATGCGCTATTCCTACAAGAAAATCTCTTGCAGTTAGATTTGTTTCTGTATGTTAAATTGAAAGTGGCTAATATTGCGTTGATTTAATCACAATTTCCACAGAGCAAAATTATGATAGTGTTAACTAAAGGAGAAAACTCTTGAAAGTTGAGTGAAGTTCAATCTCGTGCTTCTCTGCGCGGGCTGATATTTTCTATATTTCTTCTGAGTGGCAGACCAAGGGGCAGCTTAGACAGAACATTGGTTAACACCCCTACTCTTATGATAAGTGCCATAGGATCTTCAGTGGCCACAGAGAATTGGAACACCTCATTAACATCCCATCCAAAAGACAGCACCCTACACAGGGCAATGTCCACAATCACTGCCCTGGGGCATTGGGAGGAAAAAGTGCCTCCTACTGCCATCCAAAACCCCTTCTAGCAGCATCTGGTCTCCCATCCAGGACCAACACTGCTTATCTTCAGAACTAATTAATTAATTTACCTGGTGATGTCACCAGGCAGGCCAAAATTCCATCCCACCAAAACAGGCTGTCTTTTCAAACAGCTCTTACACTTAAAATGCATTTTCATAATTTTCTAAATTTCACAGTATTATTCCAACTTCATAGTGTGGAAGTACATATAAAAACACAGTAAAATCTAGTTTGACTGCTCTGGGTATTTCAATATTTTATGATGACATCGAAATGAAAGCACTGTATTGTAAATGTCACCTAAATGTAGCTTTGACATGTTATACCTGGATACAGTGCCTTCATAAAGTATTCACACCCCTTGACTTTTTCCACATTTTGTTGTGTTACAGCCTGAATTTTAAATGGGTTCAATTTAGATGTTGCAACACTGGCCTACTCACAATACTCCATAACGTCAAAGTGGAATTATGTTTTTTTAAATGTTGACTAATGAATTAAAAATTAAAATCTGAAACCCCTTTGTTAGTGCAGCCTAAATAAGTTCAGCATAAAAATGTGCTTAACAAGTCACATAATAAGTTGCATGGACTCACTCTGTGTGCAATAGTGTTTAACATGATTTATTTATGACTAACTCATCTCTGTACCCCACATGTACAATTTCCGGTAAGGTCCCTCAGTCGAGCAGTGAATTTCAAACACAGATTCAACAACAAAGACGAGGAGGTTTTCCAATACCTCGCAAAGACGGGTAGGTATTGGTAGATGGGTAAAAAAAAGCTGACATTAAATCACAATCAAATCAAATTTTATTGGTCACATACACATGGTTAGCAGATGTTAATGTGAGTGTAGCAAAATTCTTGTGCTTCTAGTTCCACCTATGCAGTAAAATCGAACAAATTCACAACAACTACCTTATACACACAAATGTAAAGGGATGACTAAGAATATGTACATATAAATATATGGATGAGCGATGTAAACATTAAAGTGGCATTATTAAAAGTGACTAATGATACCTTTATTAAGTCAGTTTATTTAAGTGGCCAGAGATTTGAGTCTGTATGTTGGCAGCAGCCTCTCTATGTTAGTGATGGCTGATTAACAGTCTGATGGCCTTGAGATAGAAGCTGTTTTTCAGACTCTCGGTCCCAGCTTTGATGCACCTGTACAGACCTCGCCTTCTGGATGATAGCGGGATGAACAGCCAGTGGCTCGGGTGGTTGTTGTTCTTGACGATCGTTTTGGCCTTCCTGTGACACCGGGTGGTGTCGGTGTCCTGGAGGGCAGGTAGTTTGCCCCCGGTGAGCCTTGCGGTTAAGGGCGGTGTAATTGCCGTACCAGGTGGTGATACAAGGGCGCTGTAATTGCCGTACCAGGTGGTGATACATCCCAACAGGACACTCTCGATTGTGCATCAGTAGAAGTTTGTGAGTGTTTTTGATGACAAGCCAAATCTCTTCAGCCTCTTGAGGTTGAAGAGGCGCTGCTGTGCCTTCTTCATCACGTTGTCTGTGTGGGTGGCCCATTTCAGTTTGCCCGTAATGTGTACGCCAAGGAACTTAAAACTTTCCACCTTCTCCACCACTGTCCCGTCGATGTGGGGGGGGGGGGGGGGGGGGGGGGGGTACTCCCCCTGCTGTTTCCTGAAGTCCACAATCATCTCCTTTATTTTGTTGACGTTTTAGTGAGAGGTTATTTTCCTGATACCACAGAGCGAGCAAAGAAGTTATGTAATTTGTCTGGGAGCAAGACGTCGGTGTCTGCGACGGGGCTGGTTTTCTTTTTGTAATGCGTGATTGACTGTAGACCCTGCCACATACGTCTCGTGTTTGAGCCGTTGAAAAGCAACTCTACTTTTTCTCTATACTGACACTTGTTTGATTGCCTTGCGGAGGGAATAGCTGCACTGTTTGTATTCAGTCGTGTTTCCGGTTGCCTTGCCATGAATAAAAGCTGTGGCTCGCGCTTTCAGTTTCGTGCGAATGCTGCCATCAATCCACGGTTTCTGGTTAGGGAAGGTTATAATGGTCACAGAGGGAACGACATCTCCGATGCATTTGCTAATAAAGTCACTCACCAAGTTAGCGTATACGTCAATGTTATTGTCTGAGGCTATCAGGAACATATCCCAGTCCACGTGATCAAAGGAATCTTGAAGCTTGGAATTCGATTGGTCAGACCAGCGCTGTATTGACCTGAGAACGGGCGTTTCCTGTTTTAGTTTCTGTCTATAGGCTGGGCGCAACAAAATGGAGTCATGGTCAGATTTGCCGAAGGCAGGGCGGGGGAGGGCTTTGTATGCATCCCGGAAGTTTGAGTAGCAATGATCCAGAAAGCTACCAGCTCTTGTCGCGCATTCGATATGCTGAGAGAATTTAGGAAGTATGGTTCATAGTTTTGTTAATATCCCCACATACAATAAATGCAGCCTCAGGATGTATGGTTTCCAGTTTACATAGTCCAGTGAAGTTCTTTCAGGGCCGACGAGGGATCTGCTTAGCGGGGATATACACGGCTGTGACTATAATCAACGAGATATCCCTTTGAGCAGAATTAAGTTATTAATTACATTTTGGATGGTGTATGATTACACCCAGTCACTACAAAGATACAGGCGTCCTTCCTAACTCAGTTGCCGGATAGGAAGGAAACCGTTCAGGGATTTCACCATGAGGCCAATGTTGACATTAAAACAGTTACAGAGTTTAATGGCTGTGATAGGATAAAACTGAGGATGGATAGGATAAAACTGAGGATGGATCAACAACATTGTAGTTCCTCCTCAATACTAACCTAAATGACAGATTGAAACGAAGGAAGTCTGTACACAATAAAAATATTCCAAAACCTGCATCCTGTTTGCAGTAAGGCACTAAAGTGAAAGAGCAAAAAATGTGGCAAAGAAATGAACTTGTAATCGTTGCCAAAGGTGATTCTAACAGGGATGTGAATACTTATTTAAAAGAGATATTTCTGTATTTCATTTTCAATAAATTTGCTACAAATTCTAAAAACATGTTTTCACTTTGTCATTATTGGGTAGTGTGTGTAGATGGGTGAGATTTAAAAAAAAAAATTGAATGAATTTTGAATTCAGGCTGTAACACAACAAAATGTGGAATAGGTCAAGGCGTATGAATACTTTCTGAAGGCACTGTATATTGACGACAACGATTTGAGTGGTTGATATCACATTAATTTGCTAGGATGCATAAGCCTTGAGATGTTTTAGTTTGTACACTGAACAAAAATATAAACATGCAACAATTTCAAAGATTTACTGAGTTAGAGTTCATATAAGGGAATCAATCAATTGAAATGAATTCATTAGGCCCTAATCTATGGATTTCACATGACTGGGAATACAGATATGAATCTATTGGTCACCGATAACTGTTTTTTTTAAAAAGGTAGGGGAGTGGATCAGAAAACCAGTCAGCATCTGTTGTGACCACCATTTGCCTCATGCAGCGCGGCACATTTAATTTGCATAGAGTTGATCAGGCTGTTGATTGTGGCTGGTGAAATGTTGTCCCACTCTTCTTTAATGGCTGTGCAAAGTTGCTGGATATTTGCGGGAACTGGAACACGCTGTCATACACGTCGATCCAGAGCATCCCAAATGTGCTCAATGGGTGACATGTCTGTTGAGTATGCAGGCCATGGAAGAACTGGGACATTTTCAGCTTCCAGGAATTGTGTACCGAACCTTTGCGACATGGGGTCATGCATTATCATGCTGAAACATGAGGTGATGGCGGCGGATGAATTGCATGACAATGGGTCTATACCTCAGGATCTCGTCACGGTACCGCTGTGCATTCAAATTGCCATCGATAAAATGCAACTGTGTGCGTTGTCCGTAGCTTATGCCTGCCCATACCATTACCCCACCATGGGGCACTCTGTTCACAATGTTTCATCATCAAACCGCTCGCCCAAATGGTGCCATATACGCTGTCTGCCATCTGCCGTGTACAGCTGAGACCAGGATTAATCTGTGAAGTGCACACTTCTCCAACATGCCAGTGGGCATCGAAGGTAAGCACTTGCCGACTGAAGTCATTTACGACACCAAACTGCAGTCAGGTCAAGAACCTGGTGAGGACGACGAGCATGCAGATGAGCTTCCCTTAGACGTTTTCTGCCAGTTTTTGCAGAAATTCTTTGATTGTGCAAACCCACAGTTTCAGCAGCTGTCCGGGTGGCTGGTCTCAGACGATCTCGCAGGTGAAAGTCCTGGGCTGGCGGGGTTACACATGGTCTGCGGTTGTTAGGCTGGTTCTCTAAAACAGAGTTGGATGTGGCTTATGGTAGAGAAATTAACATGAAATTCTCTGGCAACAGCTCTGATGGACATTCCTGCAGTCAGCATGCCAACTGCACACTGCTTCAAAACTTGAGTTATCTGTGGCATTGTGTTGTTAGACAAAACTGCATATTTTAGAGTGGCCTTTTATTGCCCCCAGCACAAGGTGCACTTGTGTACTGATCATGGTGTTTAATCAGCTTCTTGATAGTCCATCCACCTGACAGGTTTGGCATATCTTGCCAAAGGAGAAATGCTCACTAACAGGGATGTAAATACATTTGTACACAATATTTTAGAGAAATAAGCTTTTGTGCATATGGAACCTTTCTGGGATCTTTTATTTCAGCTCATGAAACATGGGACTTTACATGTTGCGTTTATATATTTTTATTTTACCTTTATTTAACTAGGCAAGTCAGTTTAAAAACAAATTCTTATTTTCAATGACGGCCTAGGAACAGTGGGTTAACTGCCTTGTTCAGGAGCAGAACGACAGATTTGTACCTCGTCAGCTGGGGGATTTGAACTTGCAACCTTTCAGTTACTAGCCCAATGCACTAACCACTAGGCTACCCTGCCACCCCATTATATATACAGTATGTCAAACTTCACGCACTCTGCATTGCATGGCTGCTGTGCCCTGGAAAATCAAAATTGGTCACACAAGCCCACATCTCCTCCACAGAGGGAGTAGATTAGTGACACACACACATTTTTGAAAAGGGGCTAGATGAAAACATTTAATTGATTTCCTTTCTAGATGATCTTTGATGTAACACGTGCTTTGGCATGAAAATATGTTTAAATGTTGTGGGCAACAGAAAAATGAGCAAAATTTAGCTGACCATATGATAACATATTTTTATACTGTACAGTACCATGGGCCCATGGCTATGTAAAACATCTGCAACATTGTGTTTGTTCAAATAAAGGTTAGATGTGACATGTGCGAGACCCCCTTAGCTTCCTGAATCTCAATAATACTGTATGTGTCAAACAATGGCAACCTTGCTCCCACAAGTGAAATGCTTTTGACCTCTGTAATCAGCCTTGCCTCCATCCAGCTCAGGCTCAGGGTACTGTAGTATTTGTGATGCAGATACCCGTTTGCCATTCATTTACCAAACCATAATCGGAAGCAGAGACAAGCCAATTAAATTAATATTTCAGAACAAACCAGAGAATCCCTAGCCTTGGTACCAGTCCGCTTAGCAGACATTCCACTCTTGTATGACGCCAAGCACAATACAATAGTCATGCAGTGACTGTGTGTGTGTGTGTGTGTGTGTTTTAGAATCTAAATCGTCTGAACACTGTTGAACAAAAGACATTCAATCAATGACCCACTTTAGTGTCTTTGATAGTGTTGTATGGCCTTGCCTTTTCAGGAAAATAGTTATTGTGAAGTCCTTCGGTCCAGAAGGCTACTTGTGGAGTGGTAGTATCAATGTAAATCTCATTCGATATCAAATTCACAAAATATCAAAGCAACTATAAAACAGGCTATAACTTGATCCCACAGTAAGAAGACTAGGATTCAGGAAAAAGTATCCTCAATAAGTTTCACAACACATTACACTTCATGAGATACCTGAAGATTCAACTGGACCTTTAAATGAGCAAAGTCACTGAGAAAAAAAGCGAGGGATAAAATAGGTATCTTTAGGTTTCATAAGGGCTGACAACATCTCACTTGGCTTCTCCATGCACATTGCTCTCCTTGTTCACCTACTGTGATCAAAATAATATATTAGCCGAGGGATGCATCAAATAAAATGCATTGCATGAAACTACATATGCCTATACAGCCTACTGAATATTACATTTCAACAGGCTGCATCGCCACTGATGTCGCTAAAAAAGGAAAAGAAACGAACTTACCTTCCTACAGCGCTTTCAAAATAGAATATACGTTTCCTCCGTAAACCAAGCGACGCCTGTGACGGACTCAGGCAAAATTAGGGAAAGCATGAATGTATTGATATTCCTACACTTTTGACGCTCCGACAATTTCTTAATATGCTGCGCCGGGAGAGGGGATCGACGCCCGTCCACCGCACTGGGCGAATCTCGCTTCCTCCAGAGCACTTGCAAAGTTTTCCCTCTGCGTCTACCAGCGAGCCGTGGCCGCCTTCTCTGCTTTAACACCGAAGGTTTCAGTCCTCATGGAGACAGAAAAGAGGTGAACGATACTTGATGTTGTTCTCTATTCCTGACAGTTGACCGAAAGACGGAGCTAGTACTAAATGCGCCGGTATGGGAGAGAGAAGAGAGAGAGAGAGACCCAAAGGATATCTTGCCACTAAATAATTTCCTTGAACTCCAGCGCCACCCTCAGAGGTAAGAATTTTAACAAGTCAAGTGGAGTAAAAATGAAAACAACCAATAAACACATAGGTGGGGTAATTCTGTGAAATATTAATGAGTGTGTTATTCAAAAGCTCTCATAATAAATATATCACAATCTGGGCTAGAATGCTAACTAAACCTTCAGCATACCAAAATATCATTGTCTAAAACCAGTGGTGTAAAGTACTTAAGTAAAAATACTTTCAAGTACTATAAGTAATTTTTGGGGGGGGGGTGTATCTGTGCTTTACTATTTATATTTTTGACAACTTTTACTTTGACACCCAAAAGTACTCATGACATTTTGAATGCTTCGCAGGACAGGAAAATAGTCAAATTCAAGTGCTTATCAACTAAACATCCCTGGTCATCCCTACTGCCTCTGATCTGGCGGACTCACTAAACACACATGCTTCGTTTGTAAATGATGTCTGAATGTTGGAGTGTGCCTGTGGCTTTCCGTAAATAAAATAAAAAACAACTATCTGGTTTGTTTAATATAAGGAATTTGAAACTATTTATACTTTTACTTTTGATACTTAAGTATATTTTAAACCAAATACTTTTAGACTTTTACTCAAGTAGAATTTTACTGGGTGACTTTTACTTTTACTTGAGTCATTTTCTATTAAGGTATTTTTTTACTTTTTCACCACTGTCTAAAATTGAGGAAATTAGCCTAGAAAGTATTTGTGAACAAATGTCATGGCACGCAAAACGGTATCTGTTTTCAATTCAATGACAACCTTCTGCTCCATGAATTAGATGTCAAGGGTGCATGAGGTAAACCGCTATCTGAAACCTTGTATCTGTCGGGCGTTAGCGGGTGGCATGTCTAATGACATGATCCAAGGCTGAGGAGGAGGGGACGGGGAGGATAAACATCTTCGTTTTACAGTTTGCAATCTATACCTCAAGCTATTTGATCTAAGAGTATTATGTTTTGATGATCATGATGATTATGATGATGAAGAATCTTAGTGAGTGGGCCTTATGTCCTAGCAACATCTTTATCCCACAAATTCAACAAACCCTGAAATCAGTTTCACCAGGAAGTATTTACTTTGAGTGTTGCAGCGCCATGGACAACAGCCAGCTGATAAATGGTTAGTCCTTGGAGACAAGGGTTAAGGTTGTTAACCTTAGAGAACCATCAGTTTGTCAAGGCATTCCTTTGCTTTTTTGATGAAAATGCCTTAGTATAATGCGCAAATGCTGGGTAATAAGCTAATGATAGTGCACAGCTTCTCCTCAAACGAATAATCAACAAAAACAATAGGTACCCTGTAAAGATTTCAAGGGTGCCGAAGGTATGACCGTTCCAAAAAAAAAAACATTGTCACAAATGTTACAGTGCGTCATGTTTGAGCCAAACTCAAGAAAAGTGAAAATGAAACCTCTGAAATCCTATTGGGAAAGAGTTGGTTATAATTCTCCTTGTAAGGCGGTGGCAGTCTCCCACAACAGATGGCACAAACGGCCTCTAGCATTGTCCCGTCTATAGCTCCACATCAAGTTGGATGACGAGATTGCCCAACGTTTCCAGTCCACAACTGTATGTCAAGAGCTGAACTAATGTGATTGTCCTTTATGCAACAAGTAAATATCCCCAAGCCCGCTCTTCCCATTTGAATATGAGTAACAATAAGAAAAGATATAGATACAGACACAACAGGGTCGCTATATAGACGCCTGATGGCGCAAGGTGTCCCACCCTCGGTCATAAGTAATGAGTGATTAATAGTGCTTATACAACTATTAAGATGTCATCAGCTGGTCAATGAGCTGCATGCCAATCAATGGCTGAGGGGGTCTATGGTTTTACAGAGGAGGAGTAAGAATGATGTACTGTATGATGAAGGGGTTTGAAGCCCCTTCTACAGGACCAGTCAAAAGTTTGGACACACCTACTCATTCAAGGGTTTTTCTTTATTTTTTACTATTTTCTACATTGTAAGATAATAGTGAAGACGTAAAAACGATGAAATAACACATATGGAATCATGTAGTAACCCAAAAAGTGTTTAAACAAATCAAAATATATTTTAGATTCTTCAAAGTAGCCACCGTTTGCCTTGACTACAGAGACTAAAAAGCTTGTGACGGTGATGCACGAGCTAGGTTTATTTGAAACATCGCCATCTCTTGGCAGCATTTACCGGCCAGATTCAGAATCTTGAAAACCCCATTAGAAAAAAAAAAGCTACAAAACTCTATTCGATTTTATTTTTTGTACAATGTTTTTTATTTTTTATTTGAGTTGCTTTTGGAGTCAAAGATAATAATTTCAGTATAGTTTTTGTTTTTCAAAAGGGTTTCTCAATTATTTTATTTCAGTTTATTTTATTTCATTTTTTTCCTGATTAGTTTTAGTTTACTATAATAACCTTGGTGCTCATACACCCACTAGACACTGTAATTGTGCTGGTTTTGTATTCAGGAACAGGAAGAGTCTACTTGGCAGTTCATAAAAATAGTTTTTGGGGACAGGTGGGAATACACAAGAATGTGCCAAAAGCTCTAGCGTTTGTTCCCACACCCTGCTCCTTGCTATCCTGAGCCTACAAATGACTAAACAAATGCATATGTGAAAATAGTAACATTTCTTCTTCATTATGGTTAGATTCAAGACCACACTTTTAGTATGACCAACAATTGTTTGTTAAGCTTGTTGTTTTCTGAAACTGAGATGAATGCAAATTGCTTAGTATGGCCCCTATGTTGGAAGGCTATTTTGTCCGTTCTCTGTTGACTGATTGACCTCAAGAGAGACATGGTCTTTCTAAAAATGGTTTCAGCCATGCACAGTCTGGCATTTAAAATGCACTAAGATTTGATTTCCCATGACCCCAGTCTCAACCTATTGTAGAAGACATTTATTATCTCCATCACCACTCAACTATACAGGAGTCTCATTTTAGAAATTCCATACCCACAGTCACCTTTTAAAGTTCACGCAAACCCCCATTGCTTTTCTATTGC
Source organism: Salmo trutta (assembly GCF_901001165.1). Taxonomy (NCBI): domain Eukaryota; kingdom Metazoa; phylum Chordata; class Actinopteri; order Salmoniformes; family Salmonidae; genus Salmo; species Salmo trutta. The sequence continues at coordinate 14,650,689 of NC_042966.1, forward strand.
ATTACCATTCCATTGCATTGCAAGTTCCGCACTAGCCTTCAAGAACAGTAGGCCTCCAACTTAAAAGGGCAAATCATGCCATAATTATTTTTCATCAGTGACATTGTAAATTCGACTGCAATGATGTTCTAAACAGGCGATTAACAATTCACACAAATTCAAGGGCTTTTGAAACCAACTCAGCAATAGAATACACATTTATCTTGATCTATATATCGAAGCAGAGCATGGAATATCTAATGTTAAGGATCCACTCACTGAGGAGTTGAATATAATGAGGTAATGTACACTCAGTGGCCAGTTTATTAAGCACACCACCCCATTCACGAAAATGGTTCACTCCTACAGACAGTGGCTGTGGTTTGCTATATAAAGCAGACAGACAGACATTGAGGCATTAAGTTACTGTTCAATTGAACGTTAGAATGGGCAAAACGAGTGACCTAAGCGACTTTGAACGTGGTATGATCGTCGGTGCCAGGCGCGCCGGTTCCAGGATCTCAGAAACGGTCGGCCTCCTAAGCTTTTCACGCACGACAGTGTCTAGGGTTTACAGAGAATGGTGCAACAAATTAGCGGCAATGGGCGAAAATGGTGCAACAGTTAGCGGCAATGGGCGAAAACAAGCTTGTTGATGGAGAATGTCAAGAATCATGCAAGCTAACAGGCTGGCCACAAAAACAGGCAAATAACGGCGCAGTACAACAGTGGTGTGCAGAACGACATCTCGGAGCGCACAACTCGTCAGTCCTTGTCACGGATGCGCTATTGCTGCAGACGACCACACCAAGTTCCACTCCTATCAGCTAAAAACAAGAACAAGCAGCTCCAGTGAGCGTGCGATCACCAACACCGGACAATTGAGAAATAGAAAACATGGCCTGGTCCGGCGAATCCCGGTTCCTTTTGTGTCATGCTGATGGCAGGGTCAGGGTTTGTAGTAAGCAGCATGAGTCCATGGCTTGGTGTCAACGGTACAGGCTGGAGGCGGTGGTGTAATGGTATGGGGAATGTTTTCCTGGCACACGTTAGGTCCCTTGATATAATTTAGAAACTTTTGAATGCCATACCTTGTAGAATCCATGACTGAAGAATTCAGGCTGTTCTGGAGGCAATGGGAGGTACCCAATAGACTGGTCACTGAGTGTATGTATAAGCACCAAGGACACTATACCATCTGAGGAGAGCTTCCATCAGTACTAAGGTCCCAGAGGATTCTTTTTATTATCCACAGCCACCTCACAGAGGGGCCTTGTCTCCCTACAATTTGGAGAGTCTGAAATGTAATTGGTAAAATTCCAGTTACGACAGACTAATCAGCTGAAGCAATAGTCCGTTTCCAAAACATTGTACTTTTACGCCCTTTTTGTCTCAGCCACCGAACTCAAGTTATATCTTCAACAGTAATTTCCTTCTCATTTCTTCTAAAGGACAGACAGAAGTTGGACATACAGCATACGCATGCTTGTGTCCTCTCAGCTGTCAGGGACTAAATAAGCTAGACTCTTCTACATCTAAATAGTTGAGTCTTTTTGGTCTCAGTTCATCCTTCTCATTTTTTGGGGGGTCGGATTTACACTGTCATTATGCCAGTCTGTCCTCTATGTGACAGCCCCTTAACCCTCAATGACATGAGGGGAAACATGTCATTATACCATCTGATTGTTTTACATATTAAAAAATAAATAATAATTTAAATGTCATTTTTTTACCATGGGGCAAAGAAACATTTGCAGTTTTATAGCTAATCTCATGCTATTTTACACATTTTGCCATGAGGCTGATCATTTTTGGGGTTTGTTTTGGAGACAATTTCCTGTTATCCTACACATTTTGCCATTCTGCCATGCTCCTGTACATTTATTAAATATTTTACATTTATAGTTGTTTTTGTTTAAATCTTTTTCATTTCTTTCAAGGTCTTTCAACATTACTAGCCAACAATACTAGCAAGCTAGCTATCTAGTTAGCTAGAGTGTTTTGATTTGAATGCACCACCCTATTTTTGTGTTGTTTCTATGGTCTCCAGAACCATGAGGAGTACTGCAATGGATGACAGGCTGGCAGAGATTAATTAATCGCTCAATCTGAGGATGGAGCGATTGGATGACGAGCTGTCATCATTGAGTGAGTCACCCCAAAGCTTGTGGGCCCCCTGGCTGGCGAGGGCTGCAGGGTTGTATGCTTCTCCAGTAACCAACTTCACGTAATTTCAGAAACATAGCACAGTGGGAAAAGTGACTACTTGAAAAGTGACTATGTGAAAAGTGACAACTTTGCGCCCTAACTTACCTGCCTGAGCCCCTTTAAAGACTCAAGGATTGTACTGTAAGTTCAATAGGCACACATTTACTAAAATATCAACCCGAAATACCAGACATCAAATTTGAAAGACATTGATTCAAAGTCTAAGATTTAAGATATTATGGGTTGTCACTTCCCTTCTGCCCTGTATTCAGTCCATATCAATGATTTAGTCTTTTCAAAAAAAAAGTGGGTTTCTCTAAAGGCCCCTGTCCATATTGTAGTTACAGAAAGTAAAAAGAATATGAAAAAAATCATGCTGTTTACTTACAGTTACAATCAGTTGGAGATGGACAGCCAGCATAATTTCTCTGTGCCCTGAGATAACCAGCTGTCTGATGAGAGGCTGTCTGAGGGAGAGGCTGTGCCTGTGGCCACCTGCAGCAGTGCTGAAAGCCAATCCTGGAGGATGGAATTACAGCTAAAGTAGGTTTAATTTCTTGTCGGCAACAAAGGACTGTTTGATGTCTTGGCAACCGAACAGACACTCACCTAGTGATAAATGCAGTTGAGATTCCATTAAAAATACATGGTGCAAGTGATCAATGCCGATTGAGATCCTGCGCAGATTATTACAGCAATTGTGAATATCTCCACAGACCTGTGACAACCTACGCACACCATCTTGAACATACACACTTTATATGATAACATAAGACGAAATGTATAGTTGCAGTAACCTCAATGTGGCCATAGATGTGTTACTCATTTTAAGGTTGGATGTTATATTAGTTTGTAAGATAGCCTCAACATTAGTCTATTTACTGTATTACAAAAGTAATATTGAATTGTGTTTCGATGACAACGCAACCAAATATCAACATGTTGGGGACCCCTTCCCGCTCTGATCCCGGTAACGGGATTTATTGACAAGATACCATGGCGGGAAATTCAAAACTGCAAGAATCTAATAATTTCAATTTCTCAAACAATCAACTATTTTTCACCATTTGAAAGATAAACATCTCCTAAATCCAACCACATTGTCCGATTTCAAAGGGGCTTTACGGCGAAAGCATAAAGTTAGGTTCTGTTAGGAGAGTACATTGAAAATAGCTGTGTGTAATGTTTTGTCAATTCAAAGACAGGCGTCACCAAAAGTAAAAAACCAGCTAAAATTATGCACTAACCTTTGACAATCTTCATCAGATGACACTCCTAGGACATTATGTTAGGCAATACATGCATTTTTTGTTCCATCAAGTTCATATTTATATCCAAAAACAGCATTTTACAGTGGCGGTGAAATTCAGATTTTTTTTTCCCTCAAATGCTTCCGGTGGATCAGCGTTACAATTTACAAAATTACTATTCGAAAACATTGGTAAATTATAATATTGTCATTCAAAGAATTATAGATTAACATCTCGTAAATGCTAACGCATTGCCAGATTTCAAAATAACTTTACTGGGAAATCACACTTTGCAATAAACTGGGTGCTATGCAGAGAACAATAGGCTAGGCTATACAGGTTAGCACCATCTTCGAACCATCTAATATCAATAATACTATTGTAAATATTCCATTACCTTTGATTATCTTCATCAGAAGGCACTTCCAGGAATCCCAGGTCCACAACAAATGTTGTTTCGTTCGACAAAGTTCATAATTTATGTCCAAATAACTCCCAAGTTGTTCCATGTTGTTAGCGCGTTCAGTAGGCTCCTCAAAATGTAGGGCAGGGGGGAGGGGAAAGTTTGTTCAAACATGTCAAACGTTGTTTAGCATCAATCTTTAGGTCCTTGAGAACGTGAAACGGATAAATATACTGCTCAAAAAAATAAAGGGAACACTTAAACAACACATCCTAGATCTGAATGAAAGAAATAATCTTATTAAATACTTTTTTCTTTACATAGTTGAATGTGCTGACAACAAAATCACACAAAAATAATCAATGGAAATCCAATTTATCAACCCATGGAGGTCTGGATTTGGAGTGACACTCAAAATTAAAGTGGAAAACCACACTACAGGCTGATCCAACTTTGATGTAATGTCCTTAAAACAAGTCAAAATGAGGCTCAGTAGTGTGTGTGGCCTCCACGTGCCTGTATGACCTCCCTACAACGCCTGGGCATGCTCCTGATGAGGTGGCGGATGGTCTCCTGAGGGATCTCCTCCCAGACCTGGACTAAAGCATCCGCCAACCCCTGGACAGTCTGTGGTGCAACGTGGCGTTGGTGGATGGAGCGAGACATGATGTCCCAGATGTGCTCAATTGGATTCAGGTCTGGGGAACGGGCAGGCCAGTCCATAGCATCAATGCCTTCCTCTTGCAGGAACTGCTGACACACTCCAGCCACATGAGGTCTAGCATTGTCTTGCATTAGGAGGAACCCAGGGCCAACCGCACCAGCATATGGTCTCACAAGGGGTCTGAGGATCTCATCTCGGTACCTAATGGCAGTCAGGCTACCTCTGGCGAGCACATGGAGGGCTGTGCGGCCACCCAAAGAAATGCCACCACACGCCATGACTGACCCACCGCCAAACCGGTCATGCTGGAGGATGTTGCAGGCAGCAGAACGTTCTCCACGGCGTCTCCAAACTCTGTCACGTCTGTCACGTGCTCAGTGTGAACCTGCTTTCATCTGTGAAGAGCACAGGGCGCCAGTGGCGAATTTACCAATCTTGGTGTTCTCTGGCAAATGCCAAACGTCCTGCACGGTGTTGGGCTGTAAGCACAACCCCCAGCTGTGGACGTCGGGCCCTCATACCACCCTCATGGTGTCTGTTTCTGACCATTTGAGCAGGCACATGCACATTTGTGGCCTGCTGGAGGTCATTTTGCAGGGCTCTGGCAGTGCTTCTCCTGCTCCTCCTTGCACAAAGGCGGAGGTAGCGGTCCTGCTGCTGGGTTGTTACCCTCCTACGGCCTCCTCCACGTCTCCTGATGTACTGGCCTGTCTCCTGGTAGCGCCTCCATGCTCTGGACACTACGCTGACAGACACAGTAAACCTTCTTGCCACAGCTCGCATTGATGTGCCATCCTGGATGAGCTGCACTACCTGAGCCACTTGTGTGGGTTGTAGACTCCGTCTCATGCTACCACTAGAGTGAAAGCACCGCCAGCATTCAAAAATGACCAAAACATCAGCCAGGAAGCATAGGAACTGAGAAGTGATCTGTGGTCCCCACCTGCAGAACCACTCCTTTATTGGGGGTGTCTTGCTAATTGCCTATAAATTCCACCTGTTGTCTATTCCATTTGCACAACAGCATGTGAAATTTATTGTCAATCAGTGTTGCTTCCTAAGTGGACAGTTTGATTTCACAGAAGTGTGATTGACTTAGAGTTACATTGTGTTGTTTAAGTGTTCCCTTTATTTTTTTGAGCAGTGTATTTCAACAGGACCTCTCCTGTGTCTTGATAAACGTTTGAAATACAAAGTCTCATCTCACATGAACGCACATGAACGCGCATGTGCGCGCAATAATGAAGTGACGACATCCCAGGGACGTCAACTTCCCTGCATTCTCATTCGATCTCTGTTCATCATAGACGCTTCAAACAACTTTATAAAGATCGTTGACATCTAGTGGAAGCCGTAGGAAGTGCAAAAGGAATCCTTTGTCACTGTGTGTTCTATTAGCAATAACTCGAAAATAGTACAGCCACAAAATTTTCATTTCCTGCTTGTATTTTTCTCAGGTTTTTGCGTGCCATATGAGTTTTGTTATACTTACAGACACCATTCAAACAGTTTTAGAAAATTCAGTGTTTTCTATCCAAATATGTTAATAATATGCTTCTGAGTTGGTGTAGGAGGCAGTTAAAAATGGGCACATATTTTTTTCAAAATTCTCAATACTGCCCCCTAGCCCCAACAGGTTTTAAAGGAGACGTATCTACTGCTTGGATAGTTTCACCTGAGCCACTACTGGCTTAACTAATCTCATTCTTTAACTTTTATTTTTGGTTGAGTTGGAGACGTGAATCCAAAATATCGTTTGTTAACTTTTCGACAAGTTAATAGGCTATTTATTGTATTTCAAAAGTGATGTCACTGCAACCAAATATACACATTTTGAAGAAGATTGATCTTCTGCTTGGATAGTTCCATCTGTGTCACTGACTAAGTCTGGCCATAATTCCGGTTTGTCTACAAATGAATAATTGATATGTTGGATTCACATCTCCAACTCAACCCGAAAATCATACTCTGAAATACTTTGTTAAACCTACCGTTTGGAATGACTTCGATAGCAACAGTGAATCTATTTCGTTTGTAAGTGGCAATCTCTTGATAGCACACTGGTAATAGTCAGTGTGAAATATCATAGCTGGGCTTGATTAAAAACCCTGGATGGAAGACCAAAGAGTAGACAGATCAGTTATAGTTTATTTCTGATAGTGGATATAACGTTGAAGATCTGCTCTTTCTGTGACAGACTGACCAGGTGAATCCAGGTGAAAGCTATGATCCCTTATTGATGTCAACTGATAAATCCACTTTAGTCAGTGTAGATGAAGGGGCGTAGACAGGTTTTTTAAGCCTTGAGACAATTGAGACATGGATTGTGTATGTGTGACATTCAGAGGGTGAATGGACATGACAAAATATTTAAGTGCCTTTGAAAAGGGTATGGTAGTACAGTAGGTCAAATCAAATTTTATTTGTCACATACGCGTTTTTATTGCAGGTGTAGCGAAATGCCAGGTGCAATGGTGTGAGTATGTCAAGAACTGCACAGCTGCTGGGTTTTTCACACTCAACAGTTTTCCGTGTGTATCAAGAATGGTCCACCACCCAAAGGACATCCAGCCAACGGCAGGCCAGTAGTCGAAAACGGGTCATTGATGAAAGAGGACAGAGGAGGCTGACACGAATTGTGCAGAGCAACAGACGGGTTACAATTAGTCAACTGACAGTCCAGTTCAACATTGGTGCCCAAAGACCCATGAAAGAATATACGACTGGTCATACCTTGACACGAAAGGTTTATGGCAGCCGACAACCTTACAGAGTTAATGAATGAAAACACTGGACACTGGGGAATTGGTAAAACATTGCCTGGTCTGACCAATCCCAGTTCCTGCTGTTTCACACTGATTGGAGGACTAGGGTATTTAGAAAACCACGAGTACATGCATCCACCATGCTGCGTGTCAACATTGCAGGTTGGTGCTGGTGATGCGAGTTGTGTTTTCATGGCACACATTGGGCCCCTTGATAAAAGTGGAGCAATTTTTGAAACCCACAGGATATCTGAACATCATTGCCAATCAGGTGCATGCATCTCTTCATGTCAGTGGTGTATCCATCTGGGAATGGATTTTTTTCAGCAGGATAATGCCCCATGCCACAAGGCTAGGATTGTCCATTAATGGTTCCAGGAACATGACAGTGAATTCAGCTTAGGGAGTGGTCGAAATTTACAAAAACTTTACCTGGATGAAAGTGGGGGATTTTTCAATTTCAGTCAGCTGGAGGGTTTAGTATTTTTTATTTAGTCCAGGGGAGGGTCATGTCATTTGCAATTGATTAACAAACCACACGCAATGGTAAATCTAAGTGCTGACGGTAGCGCTATAGGTTCGGGGGTGTGCAGAAATATTTGAGCTATTTTCACAACACAACATGATTGGCACAGTGCTGGTGGTGGCGCGAAAGGGCTGGGTTTTGCTGAATAAACCAGTTGTGGGTGTGTTGAAGCTTGGCCCCTCGCTGGCCAATCAGAATGTGCTCCATGGCTAAACATGTGGTTGCTTCAAATTGTGTATTCCAATATTAGTCTGTTATAGTTGGTTAAATAGCTTACAGAAACAAAATGACAAAATGTCGACCCATTCCATCTTTGCTAAATATGTTAACTTGAATCTGTTTGCAGTTATTGTTCTAAGTCATTGTATGGCTTCAAAGCGGAAATATATACAGTGCCTTCAGAAAGTATTCAGACCCCTTGACTTTTTCTACATTTTGTTACGTTACAGCCTTATTCTAAAAAGGATGAAGTAAAAAAAATCCTCAGCAATCTACACACAACACCCCATAAATACAAAGTACATTTTTTATTATTATTTTTTGAACATTTATAAAAAATACAAAAACAGAAATACCTTATTTACATAAGCATTCAAACCCTTTGCTATGAGACTCAAAATTGAGCTCAGGTGCATCCTATTTCCATTGGTCATCCATGAGATGTTTCTACAACTTGATTAGACTCCAGCTGTGGCAAATTCAATTGATTGGACATGATAACGAAAGGTACACACCTGTCTATATAAGGTCCCACAGTCGACAGTGCATGTCAGAGCAAAAACCATGCAATGAGGTTGAAGGAATTGTCCATAGACCTCCGACACAGGATCGTGTCGAGGCACAGATCTGGGGAAGGGTACCAAAACATTTATGCAGCATTGAAGGTCCCCAAGAACACAGTGGCCTCCATCATTCCTAAATGGAAGAAGTTTGGAATCACCAAGACTCTTCCTAGAGCTGGCCGCCTGGCCAAACTGAGCAATCAGGAGAGAAGGGCCTTGGTTAGGGAGGTGAACAAGAACCCAATGGTCACTCTGACGGAGCTTTAGAGTTCCTCTGTGGAGATGGGAGAACCTTCCACAAGGACAACCATTTCTGCAGCGCTCCACCAATCAGGCCTCTATTGTAGAGTGGCCAGACTGAAGCCACTCTTCAGTAAAAGGCACATGACAGCCCACTTGGACTTTGCCGAAAGGCACCTAAAAGACTCTCAGACCATGAGAAACAAGATTTATCTGGTCTGATGAAACCAAGATTGAACTCTTTGGCCTGAATGCCAAGCGTCACGTCTGGAGGGAACCTAGCACCATCCCTACGGTGAAGCATGGTGGTGGCAGCATCATGCTGTGGGGATGTTTTTCAGCGGCAGTGACTGGGAGACTAGTCGGAATTGAGGCAAAGATGAACGGAGTACAGAGAGATCCTTGATGAAAACCATGCTCCAGAGCACTCAGGACCTCAGAATGGGGTGAAGGTTCACCTTCCAACAGGAAAACGACCCTAAGCAAACATCCAAGACAATGCAGGAGTGGCTTTGGGACAAGTCTCTGAATGTCCTTGAGTGGCCCAGCCAGAGCCCGGCCTTGAACCCAATGGAACATCTCTGGAGAGACCTGAAAATGTATGTGCAGCGACGCTCCCCTTCCAAACTGACAGAGCTTGAGAGAATCGGCAGAGAAGAATGGGAGAAACTCCCTAAATACTGTTGTGCCAAGCTGGTAGCGTCACACCGAAGAAGACTCAAGGCTGTAATCGCTGCCAAAGGTGCTTCAACAAAGTACTGAGTGAAGGGTCTGAATACTTATGTATTCAGTTTTTGGTTTTTATTTTTAATAAAAGGGTGCTCCATTCTGCTGCGGAGTATGGCAGCTTCCAGCAGATGGAATGAGCCGGCGCTCCGCACTCTATTCCTTAGTGGACTGCGCGAGGATGTCCAGACGGATTTGGAATGTTGGGATGACAACATATCCTTGGACGCTCTCATCGCGCTGGCCATCCGTCTGGATAACCTTCTTCGGGGTGCCGGTGTACACCTTTGGCTGTCCTGAGGCAGTGCCTGAACCCATGGTAGGGGCCACACACCTCTCTGCGGCAGAGTGGCGTCGCTGGAGACAGCTGGGGCTCTGTCCCTCTGCGGCCAGGAGGGGCACCAGCTTCAGTGGGGTCCAGTGTGTCCCAACCTGGTGTCCATTGGAGCAAAAGCCAGCCCAGTGCCCTTCTGTCTCCCAGGGTAGGCGTGAGTATTCCGTTATCATCGTTTTCCGCCAAACCCTTTCTGGTTCCCATTTCACTGGCTGGCTGTCTCTCAAATGTTGTCTCTACAGCCTTAGTGGACTCCGGTGCCACTGGGAACTTAATCGACCAGGCCCTCACCTCCTCTCTGAACTTAACTTCATACCCACTCTCCTCTCCTTTTCCTGTCCAAGCCCTGGATACGCGACCTATCAAACTGTCCTCCCGAATCGTTGGACCTGTGTGTTGGGATGTAGATGTGGACATCCACCAGGCTTTGGAGAGGGAACTCGCTCCTGCTACCTGCCCTCCAGAGTGTATCTACATCCCCACGGGATGAGAGATCAGCCGTGACCTGGGTACACACAACCCTCGCCGCTGAACACTCCAGTATCACCTGCACCATCCAATCCCTCTCCGATAAATACTGGTGGCCCACCTTGGCGTAGGACGTCGCCCACTATGTCAACTTATGCACCGTATCCAATCCAAATCTCCCAGGCACGCTCCAGCAGGGACACTACTTCCCCTTCCCGTGCCTCAGCGGCCTTGGTCACATCTGTCCATAGACTTTGTTAATGATCTCCCCCTTTCTGATGGGTTTTACCACTATTATGGTCGTTGTTGATAGACTCTTTTAAATCCTTCCGTTTTATCCCTCTCTCTGGTCTACCTACCGCTCTCCAGGTTGCGGAGGCACTATTCCAGCAGGTCTTCCGGCACTTTGGCCTTCCGGGGGACATCGTTTCCGACCATGGTCCCCAATTCACGTTGCGGGTCTGGAAAGCCTTTATGGTCGAAGCTGGGGGCCACGGTCAGCCTCACATCTGGGTACCACAGTCCAACAGGCAGGTGGAGAGGACCAACCAGGAGCTAGGGAGGTTCTTAAGGAGTCACTGCCAGGACCGACAGGGGAGTGTGTCCGGTTCCTTCCCTGGGCAGAATACACTCAGAACTCACTTCGTCACCACTCCACCGGGCTGACTCCCTTTCAGTGCATCATGGGATATCAGCCAGCCCTGGCTCCATGGACTCCGAGCCAGACCGAGGCCCCTGCAGTGGATGAGTGGTTCCGACGCGCAGAAGAGGTTTGGAACGCCACCCACATGAGGCTCCAGCACATTGTCCGCCGTCAGAAGGATCAGGCAGACCGCCATCGCAGTGAGGCTCCCTGTGTTCCATCCTGGTTATCGCGTCTGTCTCTCTGCCAGGAACCTCCTGCTCCGCCTGCCCTGAAGAAAGCTGAGCCCCCGGTTTGTGGGGCCCTTCAAGGTCCTCCGGAGGGTTAATGATGTAACTTACCGTTTAACAACTCCCCACCAACAGTGTGGCATGGAATTTGTTGATTGTTATATCTCGATGTGTGCCCGATGCTGCCCCTCATCCCTGATTCTCTGCTGGGGGCGCACAATATCAAGTGCGCCTAGTGGGGTCTCAATCAAATGATCCATAGCCTATATTATAGAATATAGGCCTAGGCTATACGAAGAGCATGCTTGAAGAAGCACAGGGCAAAGTTATATTTCTAAGAAAATGTACTTCCTTCCCGATTTGTTGCACTGCTGGCTACACTGCATTACACACTATCTCAATCATGAGCTGTGGACCAAAAAGATGTAACATCTGTGTGCTCAGACTGGGCCAACTGATGTCCTGTTCAGTTTGAAAGGGAGAGCGTGAAGATTTTTGTTGCCCATAATGACGCTATATCAGAGTTATTGACCTCACAATAAGCCATATTCAAGTCATTGACATATCTTACATTAATATGAAGTGGCACCGCGGAGATGGACAGATGGATGCTGAAAGTACGCTAATTCTAGAAGTCCTAATTCATTTAAACAGTCTTAATTTTAATTTGACTTTAGGCTACTAACAACGAGGGCTTTGTGTTGGAGCCTATTTCTTCCTATTCAAGAAATGTTGTCTGCTTGACAGACTAAATTATAGTCTACTATCCATTGATTTTTTTTTGTCAGACAATTCCTTCAATCACCGAACACCATGCACTCCTTAAATATCTGTGTCAGTGGTGTGTTAAGTTAAAAACAGGGCTCGAATTGAGGGGGTGTGTGATGGTATTGTGGCTTTTGTTAAAGAAAATCGCTAAAAGCATAGTCCTACCCCTTGTTAGCTTTATATATTTTGTATTTGTTAATGGAGCTCATTATATAAAGTGATCTATAACGACGCTTTAGTCCGCAATGCTTGAAGATAAAAACAAGCTGACAAGATGCGTATGGGATATCTTTGGTTTGTATCTATGACATTCAGAGGCTGTGCTAGAACCTTCTATATCCGAGGAGACAAAAAGTGTACTTTGCTTGGGAAGTAATGTGTGTTTTTGTCACTATCAATTGTCATTCAACGTTTCAACATGCCTTTAAACAACATACTAACCCTAAATCAGTCAGGAGCAAGCCAGGCAGCCTAAGAAGGAACAAAAAGGAATTATTCTATTATTATTTCAAGGCTATAGCCTGCCATTTAAGAAATAAATTGAAGAATTTGTGACGTGCTACAGGCTGGCAGGAGGCTGGCATTTTAACAACATGCCTATACATTTAGCATTTAGGCTGTATAAAATAAATGTTTTAAAAATAATGACTTAGAAATAAATAATAATGGAACGAAAAATGACTTATTAGGCTATACAGACATTCTACAGTGCCTTTGAATTCCCTTTTAGAAACATGAGTTTGGCCAGTCTTTGGTTTGAGGATTATGCAATGAGCTATGCATGCCTAGTTTGTTAATTTAGCCTAGCAGATGCTTTTATCTTCGCATGCCCTAGTCACAGTCAACACAAATCTATTTTGTAACAACAATATCATGGAATAAATTAGAAAATGATATTTTCGCCAAATGGAAAAAAAGGAACAAACGCATATAGGCCTACCTGATGTCATTTTCAACTGACTGCTAAGTTAAACAACGAATGGCTTTTTCTCAAATTCATTCATCATAAGATTCTTCAGTTGTAACTGGTTCTGTTGCGATACATTTTTATAGTTGATAGAGAACTTCAGCACTGCTCCAAACTTAGAGTATCCTCTTTTTTTTAACAAAAGCCTGTATAGAGATCAAACCCTCTCTGGTGATGCAGCATGCTCTCGTTCATTATCATGCTCTGTTGTGGTATTCAAAGTCATGTAAAATAATGTAGAATTGCATGAAATGCCTTTTATGAAAGGCCATTTTTTTCCTAGGACTGCAAATGAGGTGATGGATTCATGCGGTGATTTTATTATAATGGAGATTTTTTCACCCCTACCCTTGTCCACAGCGGAATGTGAATCCACATCCCCCTGGCTACTTTGCCATGTAGGCTAATGCTTACAGTTTCTAAAACGGCATATCTAAAGTCTCTCACGGAAGGCATATTCTCTGCTATCCACTTTATGTTTTGATTATTCTTTTGGTTTATAGTGGAGGGTTACTCTGTTTTTTTCAAGAGTTCAGAGAGGGTCGGGTAAAAATATATTTCACTGAAGGTAGGGCCATCCATTTTCATTTCAGAGAGGTCCGATTTTATCCAGGTATCCTTCATTACAAAGAATGTACAGTACCTTACTGCAGCGGACTGCCCAGTCACCAGATCTCAATCCAATTGAACATCTGTGGGATAAGATGGAATGAGCTATTCAGAGTACAGATTCACAACCACTACCAGCCGACTGGGCTCCCAAGTGGCGCAGTGGTCTAAGACACTGCATCTCAGTGCAAGAGGCGCCACTACAGTCCCTGGTTCGGATCCAGACTGTATCACATACGGCCGTGATTGGGAGTCCCATAGGGCGGCGCACAATTGGCCCAGCGTCGTCCGGCTTTGGCCGGAGTAGACCGTCATTGGAAATAATAATTTGTTATTAACTGACTTGCCTAGTTAAATAAATATATAAAAAACAACTTGGCACAACTGTGGGAGGCATTGGGGTCAACATGGGCCAGCATCCCTGTGGAACGCATTCCACAGCTCGTACAGTCCATGCCCTGATGAATTGAGGCTGTTCTGAGGGCAAAAGGGGGTGCAACTCAATATTAGGAAGGTGTTCCTAATGTTTTGTACACTCCGTGTATTTTATACAAGGTTTGTCTATGTTGAAATTCGGTAACCATCATGACATAATCCTGTGGTTGAAATTTCACCGTCAAAACAACGTTGATTACTTTTTTCAAACCCAATGTAGATTCCATGTAACAATATGTTGACAAATGACGTTGAAACAGTGTTGGTTCAACCAGTTTGTGCCCAATGGGTGGGCTCTTCATTTACATACTACTCATTCCAGACCACTGGATGTATCGCCCATTCTGGAAGGGTTTTTAGAGTGTTATTGAAAAATATCATTTTAATTGCTGCTTGAAGGTGTTTGTAGACCTCTGTGTGTCTATCCAGATGCTTATCACATGTATCACACACAGAAAACACTGCACAGTCACAGCTGTTGGCATGTCTGTCTGGCTGTCACTTAATCAATCTATTCTCCCGGGGTCTAGATTTAACAGAAACCACTGAAATTGAATTATCTGACCGGGTGGGTAATTGGACAACATTTGTATTAATTCCTCAGTGCTCTGACTGCATTGAGACAGGTTCATTAGCCTCTTAGCAACAACTGAGACCGACAAATTTGACAATCAGGCATGCATAACTGACCTCAGACGAGGGATTATGGATACACTTGTGTAATAAATGGACTTCAAAGCATGTTCTCAAACTCAAGAAATACCTCACTGTGAAATACATGTTTTAATGGAGTTTGTTTGTAGTATTTCAACATGTGTACCAAATATAATTTGTACTGGAGTGGATGGTCATAGACTTAAAGAAAACTGACCACCAATTTCTCCTCGACTTTCATGTTTTAGAAATATCTATATTTTCTTCCTATACTCTTTTTTTGGGGGGGCGAGACTACACTGCTGCTGGCCACCTCCAGCGGCCAACCTCCCATCAGCAGCATCACAGTGAAAGGCGCAATATATAGAAATCAATTTGCAATGGATGGCTAGTTCTAAATTAGTTGATTCCCCTGGAGATTCTTCTTCCACAGTCATCTCACATATCACAAGGTCAGAGCAACAGAGATATTACATTTTTCTCTCTCCCTCTACTTGGAAGTCTGGGAAGTCTTGCAGGAAAAATCACATGATTTGACATGAAATGTCGCATGAAATCATGTGAAAACTTGTTTTTGGAACACTCGCATGTGGTCACGTTTTCACATGTGTAGTTTCATGTGATCACATGGAAACAACTATTTTTGGAACAATTCACATGTGATCACGTGAAATTCAAGTAGTTTTACCATAAGGGACGTGACTTACATATTAGGTTATGATTTTAAACAGCATTACACAACCCTGTCCAGCAATATTTTCCGCTAATTATCGTATGAGCATCCATAATATCATACATGATAAGATTTTATTTTGAAATGGCCTCTGTGGCTGGCACATATGTTTATCTAAATGAAAATGTACTGTATGCATGCAATGTGTTGGAAGACAGTGGAGGTTTTGAGCTTATTTGACACATGCCACTGCAGATGTTTGAGTGACAACATTTTCTGTTCCTCTTTCCATTTGGAAAGAATGGCAGAATCTCTCTACATGTGTGTTGCAAATTCCCACTTAAATGAACACTTTATTACACTTTCTCAGTGTTTAGACTAGATTAGTTTATTAGTTACATGCACAGGGTCGCAGATGTAATTGCAGGGTACAGTGGAATTCTTAAGCTGCGAGCTCCAACAGTGCAGGTCAAAAAGAGAAGTGACTGAAACAATACAAATAATAATTTACAACTCTAACAATGATAAATGTCCATGGGTGGGGGAGGGGATGTTCATGTGGGGAGCAGCGTTTCGTTGTTCTTGGTAATCAGGCCTACTACTGTCGTGTCATCAGTGAACTTGATGATAGAGTTGGAGCTAGATCAATGCATCTAAAAATGTGCGTACAGAAACATAGAGATATTAAAACAAACTATTCTAAAAAGCAACATGCAACAAAGCATGCTAGGAAATATGATGAAGTAATAACACCACACAGTGTTGATTCCTGTAACGATGTACGCTGAGAGTCGGGAAGCAAGTTCAGGGAGTGAATACATTTAATAAACAAACGAACATGAACAAAACAAGACACACGAACAGATCACCGACATGAAACAATAACGACTGGGGAAGGAACCAAAGGGAGTGACATAAATAGCGCAGGTAATCTAGGAGGTGATGAAGTCCAGGTGAGTGTCAATAAGCGCTGGTGTGCGGGACGATGGTGACAGGTGTGCGTAATAATCAGGTGTCTGGTGACCTAGAGGCCAGCGAGGGAGTATACATGACAATTCCACCGTGATTCAATAACACTTCATTTATTCACTTTAGGCGGTGTCAATTTCAATCCCACTGGTGTTAACTCTTGTAGAATTAACACTCAGATATAACACTCACAACACTTTACTTCAACACCGAGATTTTAACACCAGCAAATTTGCTGTGTGCATTTGTTTACCATTTCCCTATGCTGATACTAAAGCATCTCATTAACAGCACTTAAACCTAAAGCTGAGAAACGGAAGTGGCTACGTCTCTAATGAGAAAAAGAAAAGCTGAGTCCCTTCAGACCAATGGACAATAAGCTCTTTAGAGGAAAATAAGCTCTTTTAAGATGGGAGAAATGAATGCATGGCTCACAGGCTATTAATGCCAAATTGTTTGGGCCTTTGAAAATAATCCAGCTGTTTCATCTGGCTATACAAACACAAACAAACAATTGGGCATAGATGGTTTTGAACATGAAGAGGACCTCATACACATGCCCACTTAATGAGGGCCAATTGGAAGTGTGCCTTGAATACACTCAGCGCTCTCCTAGCTCCTGTGCACCTGCTGCAGGTGGAAATAGACTGCTGAGAAAAAAGCAGAACATTATCTGCCTGACATTGATTGTTTCTGTTTGTTTTCCAGTTTCCCGCCTCCCCTCAAACGACCAATTAGATGGTATTTTATGGACCAAATAGGCAGTTTGCATATGCAGTGTATTTTCCGACCCCCACTAATACATTAAAAGCTAGTTTGCATAGAGCCCTCGGCCGTGTAATAAGCTCCTATAGGCCAGGCTGAGGGGCCAGGCTAAGTGGGGTGCTAATGAGTGGAGAGTTAAGCTATAGCCAGGCAATGGTAGACATACAGTACAGCACCACGTGATGTGTGATATATAGAAACTGTGGGCCTAAGCCCTGAGTCCCAGTGGAGCTCCGCTGCCAGATCCTCACAGATGGTTTGGGTTGGATGAGACAGGGGTGACACGTTGATGCTCACACTACTACAGTTATCCTTTTACTGCAGTGAGATACATCAATGTAATAGTTTTAAGAAGGTCATACTGAGGATTATATAGCATTTTGATTTTGAATTTAAAAAAATACAATACCAGTCAAAAGTTTAGACACACCTACTCATTCAAGGCTTTTTCTTTATTTTTTACTATTTTCTACATTGTAGAATAATAGTGTAGACATCAAAACTATGAAATAGCACATATGGAATCATGTAGTAACCAAAAAAGTGTTAAACAAATCAAAATATATTTTATATTTGATATTCTTCAAAGTAGCCACCCTTTGCCTTGATGACAGCTTTGCACACCATTGGCATTCTCTCAACCAGCTTCATGAGGAATGCTTTTCCAACAGTCTTGAAGAAGTTCCCACATACGCTGAGCACTTGTTGGTTGCTTTTCCTTCACTCTGCGGTCCAACTCATCCCAAACCATCTCAATTGAGTTGAGATCGGGTGATGGTGAGGGCCAGGTCATCTGATGCGGCACTCCATCACTCTCCTTATTGGTTAAATAGCCCTTACACAGCCTGGAGGTGTGTTTTGGGTCATTGTCCTGTTGAAAAACAAATGATAGTCCCACTAAGCACAAACCAGATGGGATGGCGTATCGCTGCAGAATGCAGTGGTTGCCATGCTGGTTAAGTGTGCCTTGAATTCTAAATAAATCACTGACATTGTCACCAGCAAAGCACCCCCACACCATCACACCTCCTCCTCCATGCTTCATGGTGGGAACCATACATGCGGAGATCATCTGTTCACCTACTCTGCGTCTCACAAAGACATGGCGGTTGGAACCAAAAATCTCAAATTTGAACTCATCAGACAAAAGGACATATTTCCACTGGTCTAATGTCCATTGCTCGTGTTTCTTGGTTCAAGCAAGTCTCTTCTTATTATTGGTGTCCTTTAGAAGTGGTTTCTTTGGAGCAATTCGACCATGAAGGCCTGATTCACGCAGTCTCCTCTGAACAGTTGATGTTGAGATGTGTCTGTTACTTGAACTCTGTGAAGCATTTATTTGGGCTGCAATTTGAGGAGCAGTTGACTCCAATGAACTTATCCTCCACAGCAGAGGTAACTCTGGGTCTTTCTTTCATGTGGCAATCCTCATGAGAGCAAGTTTCACCATAGCTCTTGATGGTTTTTGCAACTGCACTTGAAGAAACTATCAAATTTCTTTATATTTTTGGGATTGACTGACCTTTATGTCTTAAAGTAATGATGGACTGTCGTTTCTCTTTGCTTTTAAACTCAGCAAAAAAAGAAACGTCCATTTTTCAGGACTTTGTCTTTTAAAAATAATTCGTAAAAATCCAAAATACTTCACAGATCTTCATTGTAAAGGGTTTAAACATTGTTTCCCATGCTTGTTCAATGAACCATAAACAATTAATGAACATGCACCTGTGGAACGGTCATTAAGACACTAGCAGCTTACAGACGGTAGGCAATTAAGGACAAAGTTATGAAAACGTAGGACACTAAAGAGGCCTTTCTACTGACTCTGAAAAACACCAAAAGAAAGATGCCCATGGTCCCTGTTCATCTGCGTGAACGTGCCTTAGGCATGCTGCAAGAAGGCGTGAGGACTGCAGATGTGGCCAGGGCAATAAATTGCAATGTCTGTACTGTGAGACGCCTGAGACAACGCTACAGGGAGACAGGATGGAAAGTTGATCATCCTCGCAGTGACATACCACGTGTAACAAATCAAATGTATTTATGTAGCCCTTCTTACATCAGCTGATATCTCAAAGTGCTGTACAGAAACCCAGCCTAAAACCCCAAACAGCAAGAAATGCTGAAGAAGCACGCATGCTGTAGAAGCATGGTGGCTAGGAAAAACTCCCTAGAAAGGCCAAAACCTAGGAAGAAACCTAGAGAGGATCCAGGCTATGAGGGGTGACCAGTCCTCTTCTGGCTGTGCCGAGTGAAGATTATAACAGAACATGGCCAAGATGTTCAAATGTTCATAAATGACCAGCATGGTCAAATAATAATAATCACAGTAGTTGTCGAGGGTGCAACAAGTCAGCACCTCAAGAGTAAATGTCAGTTGGCTTTTCATAGCCGATCATTGAGAGTATCTCTACCGCTCCTGCTGTCTCTAGAGAGTTGAAAACAGCAGGTCTGGGACAGGTAGCACGTCCGGTGAACAGGTCAGGGTTCCATAGCCGCAGGCAGAACAGTTGAAACTGGAGCAGCAGCATGGCCAGGTGGACTGGGGACAGCATGGAGTCATCATGCCAGGCAGTCCTGAGACATGGTCCTAGGGCGCAGGTCCTCCGAGAGAGAGAAAGAAAGAGAGAATTAGAGAGAGCATACTTAAATTCACACAGGACACCGGATAAGACAGGAGAAATACTCCAGATATAACAGACTGACCCTAGCCCCCCGACACATAAACTACTGCAGCATAAATACTGGAGGCTGAGACAGGAGGGGTCAGGAGACACTGTGGCCCATCCGATGATACCCCCGGACATGGCCAAACAGGCAGGATATAACCCCACCCACTTTGCCAAAGCACAGCCCCCACACCACTAGAGGGAAATCTTCATCCACCAACTTACCATCCTGAGACGAGGCGGAGTATAGCCCACAAAGATCTCCGCTACGGCACAACCTGCAAAGGATCGGTACATCCGAACATCACACCTGCGGGACAGGTTCGGGATGCCAACAACAACTGCCCGAGTTACACCAGGAGCACACAATCCCTCGATCAGTGTTCAGGCAGTCCGCAATAGGCTGAGAGAGGCTGGACTGAGGGCTTGTTGGCCTGTTGTAAGGCAGATCCTCACCAGACATCACCGGCAACAACGTCTTCTATGGGCACAAACCCACCATAGCTGGACCAGACAGGACTGGCAAAAATTGCTCTTCACTGACGAGTCGCGGTTTTGTCTCACCAGGGGTGATGGTTGGATTCGCGTTTATCGTTAAAGGAATGACCATTACACTGAGGCCTGTACTCTGGAGCGGAATCAATTTGGAGGTGGAGGGTCCGTCATGGTTTAGGGCGGTGTGTCACAGCATCATCGGCCTGAGCTTGTTGTCATTGCCTGCAATCTCAACGCTGTGCGTTACAGGGAAGACATCCTCCTCCCTCATGTGGTACCCTACCTGCAGGCTCATCCTGACATGACCCTCCAGCATGACAATGCCACCAGCCATACTGCTCGTTCTGTGCGTGATATCCTGCAAGACTGGAATGTCAGTGTTCTGCCATGGCCAGCGAAGAGCACGGATCTCAATCCCATTGAGCACGTCTGGGACCTGTTGGATCGGAGGGTGAGGGCTAGGGCCATTGCCCCCAGAAATGTCCGGGAACTTGCAGGTGCCTTGGTGGAAGAGCGGGATAACATCTCACAGCAAGAACTGGCAAATCTGGTGCAGTCCATGAGGAGGAGATGCACTGCAGTACTTAATAATGCAGCTGGTGGCCACACCAGATACTGACTGTTACTTTTAATTTTGACTGCCCCTTTGTTCAGGGACACATTACTCAATTTCTTTTAGTCACATGTCTGTGGGTCTTGTTCAGTATATGTCTCAGTTGTTGAATCTTGCTATGTTCATACAAGTATTTACACATGTTAAGTTTGCTGAAAATAAATGCAGTTGACAGTGAGAGGACGTTTCTTTTTTTTCTGAGTTCATTTGTTCTTGCCATAATATGGTCTTTGACCAAATAGGGCTATCTTCTGTATTCCACCAACACAACTGATTGGCTCAAACGCATTAAGAAGGAAAGAAATTCCACAAATTAACTTTTAACAAGGCACACCTGTTAATTGAAATGCATTCTAGTTGACTACTTCATGAAGCTGGTTGAGAGAATGACAACAGTGTGCAAAGCTGTCATCAAGGCAATGGGTGGCCACTTTGAAGAATTTCAAATCTAAAATAGATTCTGATTTGTTTAACACTGTTTTGGTTACGCCGTATATGTTATTTTACAGTTTTGATGTCTTCACAACTATTCTACAATGTACAAATAAAGAAAAACTCTTGAATGAGTAGTAGTGTCCAAACTTTTAAATGGTAGGGGTACAGTGACTATGTATAGATAATAAACAGCGAGTAGCAGCAGCGTAAAAAAGGGGGGATTGTCTATGTAAATAGTCCGTGTAGCCATTTGATTAACTGTTTATCATCCTTGGGCATATAAGCTGTAAAGGAGCCTTTTGGACCTAGACTTGGTGCTCCGGTACCGCTTGCAGTGCGGTAGCAGAGAGAACAGTTTATGACTAGGGTGGCTGGAGTTTATTTTTAGGGCCTTCCTCTGACACCACCTGGTATAGAGGTCCTGGAAGGCAGGAAGCTTCAGCCCCAGTGATGTACTGGGCTGTATGCACTACCCTCTGTGGCGCCTTGGGGTCGGCTGCCGAGTAGTTGCCATACCAAGCGGTGATGCAACCAGTCAAGATGCTCTCGATGGTGCAGCTGTAGAACTTTGAGGATCTGGGAACCCATGCCAAATCTTTTCAGTATCCTGAGAGGGAATAGGCATTGTCGTCCCCTCTTCACAACTGTCTTGGTGTGTTTGGACGATGATAGTTTACTAGTAATGTGGACGTCAAGGAACTTTAATTCTCGACCCGCTTCACTGCAGCCCTGTCGATGTGAATGGGGGCATGCTTAGCCTCCCTTTTCAGCTCTTTTGTCTTGCTCACGTTGGGAGAGGTTGTTGTCTTGGCACTGCACTGCCAGGTCTCTGACCTCCTCCCTGTAGACTGTCTCATCATTGTCGGTGATCAGGCCTACCACTGTTGTGTCATCAGCAAACTTAATGATGGTGTTAGAGTGGGTGAACAGAGAGTACAGGACGGGACTAAGCACACACCCGTGAGGGACGCCAGTGTTGAGGATCAGCATGGGAGATGTGTTCTTGCCTACCCTTACCACCTGGGGGCGGCCCGTTAGGAAGCCTAGGATCCAGTTGCAGACGGAGGTGTTTAGGCCCAGTGTCCTTATCTTATTGATGAGCTTTGAAGGCACTATGGTTTTCAATGCTGAGCTGTAGTCAACAAACAGCATTCTCTCGTAGGTGTTCCTTCTGTCCAGGTGAAATGTGGTCACTCTCCATCTCCACCCCTGAGGTGGAAATGCGGTACCCTAGGAAGGAGACGGACTGTTGGAAGAACAGGCATTTCTCAGCCTTGACGTACAGGTCATGCTCTAACAGTCGACCAAGCACCCTGCGCACCAGGGACACATGCTCGGCGCATGTAGCGGAGTATATCAGAATGTCATCAATATACACCACTACACCCTGCCTGTGCAGGTCCCTGAAAATCTCATCAACAAAGGCTTGGAAGACTGATGGAGCATTCATCAACCCGTATGGCATGACGAGGTACTCTTAATGCCCTGAGGTAGTACTGAACGCCGTCTTCCACTCGTCTCCCTCCCGGATACGCACCAGAAGCGCGCCCCGTGCATTGACTCAATCGCTGTGACTATGAGAGGTAGCGGGTAACTGTACCTCACAGTGATCTGGTTTAGGCCTCAATAGTCAATACATGGGCGCAGACCTCCCTCCTGCTTCTTCACAAAAAAGAAACTTGAGGAGGCTGGTGAAGTGGAGGACCGAATGTATCCCTGACGCAGGGATTCGGAGACATATGTTTCCATAGCCGCCGTCTCCACCTGTGACAGGAGATACACGTGACTCCGGTGAAGTGCGGCGTCTACCAGGAGATTTATCACACAATCCCCCCGTCGATGGGGTGGTAATTGAGTCGCCTTCTTTTTGGAGAAGGCTAGAGCCAAATCGGCATATTCTGGGGGAATGCGCACGGTGGAGACCTGGTCTGGACTTTCCACCGTAGTAGCATAGCATACACATAGTAATGATGATGAAATGAAAACCAGGTGTGCATGAAAACAAGACAAAACAAATGGAAAATGAAAGGTGGAGCGGCGATGGCTAGAAGACCAGTGACATCGACCGCCGAACGCCGCCCGAACAAGGAGAGGGACCGACTTCGGTAGAAGTCGTGACAATTATCCATATACTCGTTCAGCCACGGCTCCGTAAAACATAAGATATTACAGTTTTTAATGTTCCGTTGGTAGGATAGTCTCGAAAGGAGCTTATCCTCCAGTGATTGTACGTTCAACATTAGGACGTATGGTAAAGGCAGATTATCCACTTGTCGGCAAATTCTCACAAGGCATCTGGATCTACAGCCCCTGTATCGGCGTCTCCTCATCTCCTCATCTTTGTCCAGTCCGAGGTGAGTAATCGCTGTTCTGATGTCTAGAAGCTCTTTTTGGTCATAAGTGACGGTGGCGGAAACATTATGTACAAAATGTTACAAACAACGCGAAAAAACAGACAGAATAGCACGACTGGTTAGGTGCCTGTAAAACAGCAGACATCCCCTCCGGCGCAATCTCAGTGTTTGGCTTTCCATAGAGAGGTCATAGTTTGTAGGCCAAACCGTTCGGACACTACAGACGATTTTGTGAGAAGGCTGATTTTCGGGATGTCTCATGGTCTGACAAACACAGCTCTAGCTCTGTCACCTTTCACCGCAGATGCGGAAATGCACATCGGCAGATGTGGTCAATGGTCGATTAAAAAAACAGATATCTCTATCGTAAACCGACAGATTTGTATGGCTATTTTGTTATTATGCTAATTATATTTATGTGGGGGCGCAGACATCGAATCTAGGTTTTTAAAAATATATTTAATAATTCCATTAAAAAAATAAACAATTCAAGTGTTTTTATGTCAGTTTTGTTTTATTTGAGTCTTCTGTGATGTATATAAAGTGTAATATTGGGATGCAAACTCATAATTAAATTAATTTCAACTCTATATCTGACATGGAACAGGTGTCTTTTTTTTGTAATCCATAACCATGTGTGTGAGGTGTATACTTTTGTTTCAAAGTAGATGTGTTTAAGACTACCAAGAAACACTCTGTGTGACCCTGATTTAGCCCACTGCAGTATGAAACTTCTGCCGTGCTTGATTTCTCCCTCATCACCCCAAAGATAGATTTGGAATGAGGTTCCTGTGATTAAGCTCTTGATTTGTCCGCTCTTAAATTTTTTCATCCACTCCGACCTCAGAAGCACATGATTAAAAGACTCTTTCAGACCATTAGTGCAAGACCAAGCATTATTTAATTCACTTCTCAGTAGTTTACTCAGAGTGAACTGCACTCCAATGGTGGAGTATTGATTTGATTTGGCATTATAGCAGACACCCCGCCACTGTTTTGGTAAACAACTGAGGGATAGGGCCGAAGAAATGTAACACTCTCTAATTCATAGACAGGGTTCTGGATGCAAGGACTGACCATCATTGATATAAAAAATATATTTTTAACCATGTTTTGAGGCTATGCAGTGTTTGTTCACATTTACATTGTTTTACCCAATGTTTATAAACAATCTTATATTTTGGGTTCTGATGGAGGACGACAGTTGAACTAAGCTCATGAGGCATTAACAAGTTATATTTTTCAAGAATCAGTACACCATTAATTTAAAAGTCTAAAAATGGATATAGCAACCTCACAGATTGCCCCTTTAAAGGTTTGACGTTTGGAATGCCTTTCTCTCAATGTAGACCCTGAATAATTGGGGTGCCGAAGGCATTTGGGTTATCAGCCCTGGCATGCCTCACTCTAAAAGTTCAGACATCACAGGACACTTACAAAGTTTATCATAAAGCAGTCTCTTTTCAACTTTATCCCTCTCTCTGGTTCACCCACATCCTGGGCCTCTTCATTGCACTTAAGTTTGAGTCATAATGATTACATTGATTACATGTTTTTTTTTTGTGCCACCAAGTGATTCAGATATCATATGCTTAGAAAATACAGCCAGACAAGAACATGAGGGATTGTTAGACCACTACGCATACAATAACTCCATTCACAGACATAAAATGTGTTTTTGGTTTTGGCCTCCAGACATTTTATTCACAATCATTGAATATCAAAAAGGTCATGCAGTTTTCAGTCACCAATTTATGTTTTTTGTCTCCTTCTCTCAATAATGTTTTTATTGCAATCTAAAGAAATCAGTGACACACCACCAAACTCACTCATTAAACGATAGAATTAGCAATACACAGTAGGGATTCATTATTTTTTCTCACAAAAATCGAGCAAATTTCAAAACCGGGATAATTCCTATTTGTCCTGGGAAGTGTCCATTTAAAGCGTTTATTAAAACCAAGATATGGTCACTATGCCAGGGTTGTCCCCAAACAAGAGGGGCACTGCTCCACCTTGTTAGCTTGGCTGTGCAACTGTGTCAGGGGTAGGCAAACCTGTTCCTGGAGTGCCGCAGGTACTGCAGGATTTATTCTAACTAGGCACCGCACCAGACCAACTGAGCTAATTTATCAGTTCAGTGACTGCCTAAATTCAATACACCTGGTCTTCCAGGTCAGTTAAACGAAAAAACATGAAGTGCCTGCGGCACTCCAAGACCGGGGTTGCCTTCCCCAGACTATGTAAAGATTTCAGAGTAAATTAAACTGCTAGTTACTAATGATAGAGTGACCACAGTACCTGTATCTTTGATCGCCTGTGCATGTCAGTAGTAGGCCATCTCGAGTGTGCTCAGGACACACAGAGCACATTCTGAATATAGCGTTGTCGAATCATTCTAACTTTGTCAAGTGGCGAAAGTTGCTATCTTGCTACAGATGTTCGATTTCAATTTGATCACTCTTTTTTTGTTGCTGAGAATGTTCCTGCACAGCAGGAAATGAAAACTTGTAGCGTATTTGAGTTTCAAAAAGGCTTCTAAAATTTGTAATTTCCAGACTTGATTTGCCCTAACAAAAAAGGTATCAACACCTACCTACAGAAATGTCCGTTAGCCTAATTATAATCCACATAATAATTCACATTTCCTGTTGCTGCAGAATCATTTTCCAGCTGTAGCCAACTGGCTCAAATTAAGATCCTACATCTGTAGATAACCTCCAACAAATGACAGAATGTCTCCTATATTTGGCAAAATCAAGTCGATGATTATACAGATAGCAGATCATCTCAGGAATAATGAGGACATCGAGGAGATCAGGAGTATAAATAGATTAAATATCAAGGTACTGTATTTTAACGGGGACCAACCCTGTTAAAGAAAATATCCATATCTACTCTCATACCGTTTCTTGATCACACATTCTCTACCGAAGCTGTCATATGGGCAGCAAGTAGGCTACGAGAAATGTTATAGGCCTAGAGGTATTTTGACATGCATAGGGGAGAGACAAGCTTTAATAATGCAACCTATGGATGGATTACAGAAGTTAAGAATTTGCATGCAAGACAGGAGTCAGGATTTGGGGTTTCAGTTGGATTGGGACTGGATAGGAAAATAGCCTAGGATCAAGGACAGAATAAGATAGAACTTTCTCTCATGCCTCTGAATTGTTAAGAGACTTTGTCTGTAACCATGTTTCCATCCTCACTTTTTATGCAAGTAAATTCATACCGTTTAATGAAAAAAATCATGACAGCTGCAATGGGAACAGAAAGTTTCAGTATAATGTTATAAATATGGATTGATCATTTGTTTGTTCGACATGGCGTGATTCTTTTTGTGTTTGTAAAATTAATTATGTGAGAAATGGGCTTGGAAGCGCCTTTATGCACAAATATTGATATAACAACTGATGATCAATGGGCCCCACCGCGGTTGGTAATTCAACCACTCTTACTATAGGTTTAGATAGCTGGCCGCTAGACTCATTTACCAATCTAAAAAAATGTAGCTGACATTGGCTAATTGAGTGACTGCTGATTCACAACCAAATTTCAAAAATGCACCTTCTGTATTTTATTATTCTAATGTTCAACATTAAGTTGAGAACTCAACTGAGTTCCTAAAACAAATGACTGAGTTCCTAAGTGCATTCGGAAAGTATTTAGGCCCCTTGCCTTTTCCCACTTTTTGTTACGTTACAGCCTTAGTTTAACATGGATTAAATCGTTTTTTCCCCTCATCAATCTACACACAATACAAATGACAATGACAAAGCGAAAATAGTTTTTTAGAAATGTTTGCAAATTTATATAAAAATACAATAATAATATCAGAATTACATAAGAATTCAGACCCTTTACTCAGTACTTTGTTGAAGCACCTTTGGCAGTGATTACAGCCTCGAGTCTTCATGGGTATGACGCTACATGCTTGGCACACCTGTATTTGGGGAGTTTCTCCCATTCTTCTCTACAGATCCTCTCAAACTCTGTCAGGTTGGATGGGGAGTATTGCTGCACAGCTATTTTTAGGTCTCTCCAGAGATGTTCGATCAGGTTCAAGTCCTTCACCCCTGTCTGAGGTCCTGAGCGCTCTGGAACAGGTTTTCATCAAGGATCTCTATACTTTTCTCTGTTAATCTTTGCCTCGATCCTGACTGGTCTCCCAGTCCCTGCCGCTGAAAAACATTCCCACAGCATGATGCTGCCACTACCATGCTTCACCGTAGAGATGCTGCCAGGTATCCTCCGGACGTGACGCTTGGCATTCGGGCCAAATAGTTCAATATTGGTATCATCAGACCAGAGAATCTTGTTTCTCATGGTCTGAGAGTCTTTAGGTGCCTTTTGGAAAATTCCAAGCGGGCTGTCGTGTGCCTTTTACTGAGGAGAGGCTTCCATCTGGCCACTCTACCATAGAGGTCTGATTGGTGGAGTGCTGCAGAGATGGTTGTCCTTCTGGAAGGGTCTCCCATCTCCACAGCGGAACTCTAGAGCTCTGTCAGAGTGACCATCGAGTTCTTGGCCACCTCCCTGACCAAGGCCCTTCTCCCCCGATTGCTCAGTTTGGCCAGGCAGCCAGCTCTAGGAAGAGTCTTGGTGGTTCCAAACTTCTTCCATTTAAGAATAATGGAGGCCTCTGTGTTCTTGGGACCTTCAATGCTGCATAAATGTTTTGGTACCCTTCCCCAGATCTGTGCCTAGGCACAATCCTGTCTTGGAGCTCTACGGACAATTCCTTCGACCTTGGTTTTTGCTCTGATGGAAACCTAGCGAATGACAGCTCCAATAGGTACATACTACTTTTATAGCCTATAGGCCTACTGTAGGGGTTTCCTGTAGGGTTTAATAACTGCATTTGGGTCGCGTGTGCAGTGTCAATTATGCATGTGTTTGAATTTATTGTAACCTTGTGTGAAGTAAATATGCTAGGCTAAAAGCTTCCATGTGACAACCTGTTTGGATAATGTGCTATTTTAGGGCCTGCATTGGTGCCGACATTGGGAGAAAATATGATTTCCCAGGTCTTGACATTACATTTTTTGGGGGAAACACACAGGTGCAGTGGTGTATGCACCAAAATGATTTGTTGCATACAAAAATCTGTGCGTGATGACGTAGTTTCCATCCTGTTTTTGTCACAAAAACTGTTGCATTAAATAGCAAATGTGCCTACTCTGGTCTTGGCATGTGTAGTCTAACCAACAGCTGGCAGATAGTGTGGGTAGGCTAGACTACATGATGAGATTATTATTATTATTATTATCACGGAGCGAGAATATATTTTTTGTGTCAAAAGGCAGTCAAGCTTCGATCATCATGTCACCATAATAAGACACTCGATATGTATTGGAAAGGAGCATCAAGATCACCTTGCACCTTCACAAACCTGTGAAGTTCATCATCATTTATTTAATCTGTAGCCTATTAAACGGCATGGTTTCCTGAGTCATAGTGGGAGGACCACACACCATGTCATCGTGTGACTCCAAGTTTACTTTGATATGATGGTTGTTATATCAATATTTGCACATAGAAGTGTATCAATTGCTATTTCTTGCATAACACAATAAGATCCCACCGGGCTCCCGAGTTGTGCAGCTGTCTAAGGCACTGCATCTCAGTGCTAGAGGTGTCACTACAAACACCCTGGTTCGAATCCAGGCTGTATCACAACCAGCCGTGATAGGGAGTCCCATAGGGACTCATAGGCAACTCATAGCCACTACTTGGGATCTGATTTGGTAATTTGGTCAATTTCAATATAATCGCTAGGGTAACATGGCTTGTTATTGTCAACGACTACTAAAAACAACAAATTATCTCTGGGTATAAGTTAGGGTAAGAGCTTGGTTCATGCTTAGCCTACATGATAACATTGGGGATAGGATTTTGACTGTAGTCCAAGGCATTTACTTCAACTGCAGTCAAGGCAAGTCAAGACGGGTTTTAGATACAGTATATTTGGGCTACATGGAAAAGGAATGAGCCAAATCTATTCAGAATTCTCTGTGCTTCCGTGATGTGCATGGTTCCACCTTTGGCACTGTCCTCCTACATGATGTTACTTTAGCTTATCTTTCTGTGAAGGGAATCTACAGTCCTGAGCCAATCAGAACATAGCATGGCCAGAACCAGAGAACCTGGACATCACAAAGACACAGTTATGTAATGTACTGTATATAATACCCAGCCAGGCTGCTCCCATTATCAGAGGTTACAAATGACATGTAGTTAGGTGGACACATGGAGTTGACCTTGCCTACCTTCATTAGCCTTAGTAATCATGGCGAAAACATGATCAAAATGCCTCAACCTCAGAGTCAAGCACGTGTGAAATCTTTGTGGCACAAATCAGTGGTACAATAGAACAATGCAAACGCGTGTGTCCACCAGTAAATTATCACTGGTGTTCTAGACAGTGCACACACTTAGAAAAGAGGTCTCCTCAATGGTTCTTTGTTAAGGGTGATGGGTCTACAGTATGTGGAACCATAAATACTCAAGGAACCCTTTGAGCCCTTCAATGGTTCTTTTCAGTTCAGAAAATGGTTCATTAATCTTTTAGTGATCATTAAAATGTATAGGCGAATATTTTGAGGCATGTTTTCCGCACAGCTCTTTTTGTGCAACCGTGAGTGAGAGTATCATTTCAGTTTATTTCATCTGTTGTGTTATATCATTACATATTAAACAGGACTATGGCCAGTAACTGTCACGCTCTGACCTAGGAGAGCTGTGTTTTCTCTGTTTAGCTAGGCCAGGGTGTGATAGGTGGGCATTCTATGTTTTGTTTTCTATGTTTTGGCTGGGTATGGTTTCCAATCAGAGGCAGGTGTCTATCGTTGTCTCTGATTGGAAGCCATACTTAGGCAGCCTGTTTTTCCTTTGTTTTTTGTGGGTAGTTGTTTTCCGTTTAGTTGTAAGTACCTGACGGAACTGTCGGCTGTCATTTTTGTTTCATTTGTAAAGTGTTCATTTTTCATTAAACTCAAGATGAACATATTCCACGCTGCACCTTGGTCTACTCATTCTGGCGCCTGTGACAGTAACAGTGTCTTGTGAAAGTCTCATCTAAAGAAACATGCTCATAAGGTGCTAAATGGAACTATAAAGAACCATTTCCTAAAGTTGAATAAAGAACCAAATCACCCTTGGCCTACAATAGCCCACGCCGAAATCTAATTAACATAATAAAACATCCCCATCAAAATATGTCGGTTTAAGCTAGAGATATGTGTTATTTTGCATGGGCTGCGTCTCAATACACTGCATCCGCCGATATCGCCCTTCCCAATATGCAGTGAAGGTGGCAGCGCTAGAGCCGTGTTTGTCAGATGAGACATCCCAAAAATTGGTCTTCTTGCCTAAACGTCTGTAGCGTTTGGCCTCTAAACTATTATGACCACTCTATGGAAAGCTGAGACTCTCACGGACACAACTGTGTTCTCCATTTTGCTAGGACGCCCTGAAGCCTCACAAGACTCATCGGAAGGTCCCAAGTATCAGTTAAAATAAATTATGGAAGTATATATGGAGATAGTTTAGTTCCTACAAAAAAAGATAAATATTTCTTGTATCTCTCAGATAG
This sequence comes from Salmo trutta, assembly GCF_901001165.1. Taxonomy (NCBI): domain Eukaryota; kingdom Metazoa; phylum Chordata; class Actinopteri; order Salmoniformes; family Salmonidae; genus Salmo; species Salmo trutta. The sequence continues at coordinate 14,681,910 of NC_042966.1, forward strand.
TTTTCATCTATATTCTTCGTAGTTGTCTATTTAAACCACAAACTGATAATGGCACTAATACCCCACTCAACGAGCTGTACATATAAGGCCATAAGCAAACAAGAAAATGCTCATGCAGAGGCCGCGCTCCTAGTGGCTGGGGACTTTATTGCAGGGATACTTAAATCCAGTTTACCTCATTTCTACCAGCATGTTACATGTGCAACCAAAGGAAAAAAAACTCTAGACCATCTTTAATCCACACTCAAACAGCTCTCCTTCGCCCTCCATTTGGCAAATCTGACCATAATTCTATCCTCCTGATTCCTGCTTACAAGCAAAAACTAAAGCAGGAAGTATCAGTGACTCGTTCAATAAAGAAGTGGTGAGATGACGCAGATGTTAAGCTACAGGACTGTTTTGCTAGCACAGACTGGAATATGTTCCGGGATTCATCCGATGGCATTGAGGAGTATACCCCATCAGTCACTGGCTTCATCAATAAGTCCATAAATGATGTCATCCCCACAGTGACCGTACGTACATACCCCAACTGGAAGCCATGGATTACAGGCAACATCTGCAGTGAGCTAAAGGGTAGAGCTGCCGCTTTCAAGGAGTGTGACTCTAATCTGGACGCTTATAAGAAATCCTGCTATGCTATCTGACGAAACCATCAAACAGGCAAAGCGTAAGTACAGGACTAAAATTGAACCCCACTACACCGGCTCTGACGCTCGTCGGATGTGGCACGGCTTGCAATCTATTACTCACTACAAAGGGAAGCCCAGATGCAAGTTTCCCAGTACATGAGCCTACCAGACGAGCTAAATTACTTCTATGTGTGCGTCGAGGCAAGCAACACTGAATTATGCATGAGAGCACCAGCTATTCCGGACGACTGTGTGATCACGCTCTCAGTAGCCGATATGAGTAAACATGTTAGCATTCATAAGGCCGCAGGGCCAGACGGATTACCAGGACGTGTACTCCGAGCATGCGCTGTCCAACTAGCAAGTGTCTTCACTGACATTTTCAACCTGTCCCTGACTGAGTCTGTAATACCTACATGTTTCAAGCAGACAACCATAGTCCCTGTGCCCAAGAACACCAAGGTAAACTGCCAAAATGACTACCGACACGTAGCACTCATGCCTGTAGCCATGAAGTGCTTTGAAAGGATGGTCATGGCTGACATCAACACCATCATCCGAGAAACCCTAGATCCACTCCAATTTGCATACCGCCCCAACAGATCCACAGATGATGCAATCTCTATTGCAGTCCACACTGCCCTTTCCCACCTGGACAAAAGGAACACCTACGTGAGAATGCCTTTAATTGACTACAGCTCAGCGTTCAACACCATAGTGCCCTCAAAACTCATCCCTAAGCTAAGGACCCTGGGCCTAAACACCTCCCTCTGCAACTGGATCCTGGACTTCCTGACGGGCTGCTCCCAGGTGGTAAGGGTAGGTAACAACACATCTGCCACGCTCCTGATCCTCAACAAGGGGGTCCCTCAGGGGTGCATGCTTAGTCCCCTCCTGTACTCCCTGTTCACCCACGACTGTGTGGCCAAGCATGACACCATCATTTAGTTTGCAGACTACACAACGGTGGTAGGCCTGATCACCGACAACAATGAGGCAGTATATAAAGAGGAGGTCAGAGACCTGGCAGTGTGGTGCCAGGACAACAACCTCTCCCTCAACGTGATCAAGACAAAACAGATGATTATGGACTACAGGAAAAGGAGGGCTGAGCACACCCCCATCGACGGGGCCTGTAGAGGAGCAGGTTGAGAGTTACAAGTTCCTTATTGTCCACATCACCAACAAACTATCATGGTCCAAACACACCCAGACAGTTGTGAAGAGGGCACAACAACGCCTATTCCGCCTTAGGAGACAAAAAAGATTTGGCAAGTGTCCTCAGATCCTCAAAAAGTTCTACAGCTTCTCCATCGAGAGCATCCTGACTGGTTTTATCACCGCTTGGTATGGCTACTGCTCGGCCTCCGACCGCAAGGCGCTACAGAGGGTAGGGCGTTCGGCCCAGTACATCATTGGGGCCAAGGTCCTGCCATCCAGGACCTCTATACCAGGCGGTGTCGCTGGAAGGTCCCAAAAATTGCCAGACTCCAGCTACCGTAGTCATAGACTGTTCTCTCTGCTACCACATGGCAAGCAGTACCGGAGCACTAAGTCTAGGTCCAAGAGGCTTGTTTACAGCTTCTACCCCAAAGCCATAAGACTGCTTTACAGCTAATAAAATGGCTACCCGGACTATTTGCATTGACCCTCCACCTTTTTTACTCTGCTGCTACTCGCTGCATAATCACTTTACCCCCGCACATTGACTCGGTACCGGTACCCTCTGTATATAGCCTTATTATTGTTATTGCTATTAACCTTTCTGAATCTGAAAGGTTCTTTGTACTCTAGATCCTTTTCAAGAACCATACAGGTGTCATGAGTCTCTCTCCTATGTGAGGATCAAAAGAACCCATCTCCTAGGCAAATGTTTGAGGATAGCCAGCCCCCCCCCCCCCCCCCACAGGAGAGGAGAGGGGTGGAGTTTGACTTAAATACCTTGCAGAAACTCTCCCTTTGGCTCTGCAGGGCTGAATATCCTTTGTTACACAGAGAGACGTTGCTGTCAAACCTCCAACATCCAAAAATGGATAATGAAACAATATTTCTAACATAAAGAATGTGGGAAATGGCCGGTGGGGATTTAAAGAACAATCCTGTCAAGGTGTTTATTGTTTTGTGATTTCATTAAGGTTGGTATAACTAAATAATTGTATATCTGAGGGTGTACACATTCTAGTTGTCAGGTTTGCATCTTAATGTTGTAAAATATATGATTAAGCATGACAATGTTTTTGAAAAGATAGAAATGTAATTTCAGCCTTATAAATGAGATAGGATTTTCATATAAACCTGGGCTCAGTCAGTAAACACACCCACGTGAGCACAGACATTGTGTCGGTGTGTTGAAACGCCCCTAAGATCAGAGTGCTTAAAAGGACTTGCTAACAAAATTTAAATAGAGACCAAAACATGCCGGGTTGCTGCCGGCATGTAAAGTGGTCCTAGCTGTACCCTGAATAATCAACCATTGAGACCAGAGAACGCGAGGCTGTGGTCCACACATTGAAATGGTGAGAAACGTTGTATTCTAATGAACAATCCAGAACAAAAGAAGTCTACAACCGAAAAGGACATTGTGACCTCTGGTGGACAACCAGAGTCTTACATCGGACCACTTCCCATAGACGGATCAAGGGGTTTCAACAGAGACAACAGAGAAAGCATCTTTGTGTAAATATATATTGCATTTCTAATCCGAATGAGCGGTTGTTAAGGTGCTAAGTATTCTGGTTACGGTGAGCGTAGTTTCCAAATGAATGTACGATAAATTGACTCTCTTTGTCTCTCCCTCTCCTTACATACCACTCATCTTACATTGCGCAACCAAACAGTCATCAAATCAAATCAAATTTATTTATAAAGCCCTTCTTACATCAGCTGATATCTCAAAGTGCTGTACAGAAACCCAGCCTAAAACTCCAAAATGCAAACAATGCAGGTGTAGAAGCACGGTGGCTAGGATAACTCCCTATAAAGGCTAGAACCTAGGAAGAAACCTAGAGATAAACCAGACTATGAGAGGTGGCCAGTCCTCTTCTGGCTGTGCCGGGTGGAGATTATAACAGAACATGGCCAAGATGTTCAAATGTTCATAGATGACCAGCAGGGTCAAATAATAATAATCACAGTGGTTGTCGAGGGTGCAACAGGTCAGCATCTCAGGAGTAAATGTCAGTTGTCTTTTCATAGCCGATCATTCAGAGTATCTCTACTGCTCCTGCTGTCTCTAGAGAGTTGAAAACAGCAGGTCTGGGACAGGTAGCACGTCCCGTAAACAGGTCAGGGTTCCATAGCCGCAGGCAGAACAGTTGAAACTGGAGCAGCAGCATGGCCAGGTGGACTGGGGACAGCAAGGAGTCATCAGGCCAGGCAGTCCTGAGGCATGGTCCTAGGGTGCAGGTCCTCCAAGAAAGAGAGAGAGAGAAAGAAAGAGAGAATTAGAGAGAGCATACTTAAATTCACACAGGACACCGGATAAGACAGAAGAAATACTCCAGATATAACAGACTGACCCTAGCCCCCCAACACAAACTACTGCAGCATAAATACTGGAGGCTAAGACAGAAGGGGTCGGGAGACACTGTGGCCCCGTCCGCCGATACTCCCGGACAGGGCCAAATAGGCAGGTTTTAACCCCACCCACTTTGCCAAAGCACAGCCCCCATACCACTAGAGGAATTGCTTCAAACACCAACTTACCATCCTGAGACAAGGCCGAGTATAGCCCACAAAGATCTCCACCACGGCACAACCCAATTTGGGGGCTTTACCATGTCATGCTTTTGTTAGTCCACTAGGGACCTGTTTTCATTGTATTATGTATGTAATCAATAACCTAGCTGTGTGTGTGTGTGTTTACATATTCTGTGTGATAATTTAGTTAGTAAATAAATAATTAAGGCAATTTGTGTATCGCTGATTCATCACTTAGGTTAGGGTTCATGCAAATATCCAAGGGTTATGTGACATTCAGAATGGGACTGATGAGGTAATAATTAATAATTTACTGTTATTGATGTAAGAGATATTTAGATCATCTTTAGAGTTTAAGTTGGGAAATAGTAACTCTGTATACAACTCTTCCCATGGTGCCCCAAATTCCTAATGAGTTAATTGTTACATTATTAATTTCATTGTCACGGTCGTCGTAATAGATGGACCAAGGCGCAGCGGGTATGTGAATGCTCATTTTTATTAATCCAAAACAAACACAAAAAACGGACGACAAAACAGTCTTGTAGGCTCACACAGCAATACAAGAAACAATCTCCCACAAACCCCAAAACAAACATACTCCTAATTATAGGACCTTCAATCAGAGACAACGATAGACAGCTGCCTCCGACTGAAGGCCCCAACACCAATTAGTAAAAAATAGAAATACAAACGACTAGACAGAACATAGAAATAAACTAACATAGAACAATAACCAAAAACCCCGGAATACATAAATCTAACACCCCTCTACATACACAACCACCCCGAACCATATAAAACAAATACCCCCTGCCATGTCCTGACCAAACTCAAATAACAAATAACCCGTTTACTGGTCAGGACGTGACATTAATTGAGTAATAATTAAACGTAGTAGGTAATTATTCAATAAATTAGCGTCATCACGTTAATGATAGTCACATCACGACACAGGGTTTATTATTCTGGTCAGCCATTACATTGTTCAAATTGTATAGGTGTTAAAGTTCAATCAAGTGAGCTTCCTCTGTAACAGCCTGAGGAGTCCCTGAGGAGAGAATTCAGAACCACTGACTGAGTTAGTCAACAGGTACATTTTTTCTCATGTTGTGTAAGTTAGTCTAGACCGCTATCTTAATTTGTATTAATCATGGCCAAATTACCGACCGGGCACGCAGGGCCCCATTGATTTATTTAGTCACTCTCACGCATATCAACATGGCATTAGTCATGGCAAAATGAGTAAAACGGCAGGAAATTATCCCCAACCCATGGCAAAATGTATGGAATTGCATTCAACAACAAAAAAAGTTCTGTAAAGGAAACTTATTTGTTTACCTTGTGTTAATAAAATAATAACAGATCGCTGTGCATAGTTTTTAATCCCGGGGTGGGTTAATTAATGTGAGTTAATGTGTAGCGGCAATTGTATGTTTGTCAATCGACTGTGGTGAAAGTTCGAACAAATAAGTGATAATGGCTGGGGTAATTTTTGCTTGTTTTTGCTATTCTTCAAATAGTATTTTAAAGTTTTTAAATTGTATAGAAATGCAGTAAATTTGCTTCAACTTAATTATAAAACATTTTTTAATGGAAATTGCCATAGATTTAAGTCAAAACTGTAACTCGGCCACTCAGGAACATTCACTGTCTTCTTGGTAAGCAACTCCAGTGTAGATTTGGCCTTGTGTTTTAGGTTATTGTCCTGCTGAAAGGCAAATTCATCTCCCAGTGTCTGGTGGAAAGCTGAACCAGGATTTCCTCTAGGATTTTTCCTGTGCTTAGCTCATTCTGTTTCCTATTTATCCTGAAAAACTTCACAGTCCTTAGCGATTACAATGGGCTCCAGAGTTGCGCAGCAGTCTAAGACACTGCTTATCAGTGCAACGTGCCATTGGAACACAGGAGTGATGGTTGCTGATAATGGGCCTCTGTACGCCTATGTAGATATTCAATTTAAAATCAGCCATTTCCAGCTACAATAGTCATTTACAACATTAACAATGTCTACACTGTATTTCTGAACAATTTGATGTTATTTTAATGGACAAAAAAATGTGTTTTTCTTTCAAAAACAAGGACATTTCTAAGTGACCCCAAACTTTTGAACGGTTGTGTATATTGAACAATTGTGTGTATAAGCAGACTTCTTCTAGGGTTTTCTTCGAAGAACCTGTTCTTTGGCATACAAATGCACCTCCACTTGTGAGTGTCTGCTTACAGTGCTTTGATATACCGTGAACTGTACTGCCTGAAACACATGACTTTTCCTTGACTTTGAAGATCAATCATGTGTAATTACTGCACTTTTGTCTGCCATACAAAAGTACCATAAATTAAATTCAGAATGTAATCATAACATACTTTTCACAGACAATTCAACCCATTACCTTTTTCCTCTCTATTAAAGTCATCATACATCTTCAAAAGTCTTTTTCAGCAAACTTAACATGTGTAAATATTTGTATGAACATAACAAGATTCAACAACTGAGACATAAACTGAACAAGTTCCACAGACATGTGACTAACAGAAATGGAATAAAAAGTAACAGTAACAGTATCTGGTGTGGCCACCAGCTGCATTAAGTACTGCAGTGCATCTCCTCCTCATGGACTGCACCAGATTTGCCAGTTCTTGCTGTGAGATGTTATCCCGCTCTTCCACCAAGGCACCTGCAAGTTCCCAGACATTTCTGGTGGGAATGGCCATAGCCCTCACCCTCCGATCCAACAGGTCCCAGATGTGCTCAATGGGATTGAGATCCGGGCTCTTTGCTGGCCATGGCAGAACACTGACATTCTTGTATTGCAGGAAATCATTCACAGAACAAGCAGTATAGCTGGTGGCATTGTCATGCCGGAGGGTCATGTCAGGATGAGCCTGCAGGAAGGGTACCACATGAGGGAGGAGGATGTCTTCCCTGTAAAGCACAGCGTTGAGATTGCCTGCAATGACAACAAGCTCAGTCCGATGATGCTGTGACACACCGCCCCAGTCCATGACGGACCCTCCACCTCCAAATCGATCCCGCTCCAGAGTACAGACCTCGGTGTAATGCTCATTCCTTCGACGATAAACGCGAATCCGACCATCACCCCTGGTTAGACAAAGCCACGACTCGTCAGTGAAGAGCACTTTTTGACAGTCCTGTCTGGTACAGCAACAGTGGGTTTGTACCCATAGGCGACATTGTTGCCAGTGATGTCTGGTGTGGACCTGCCTTACAACAGGCCTACAAGCTCTCAATCCAGCCTCTCTCAGCCTATTGCGGACAGTCTGAGCACTGATGGAGGGATTATGCGTTCCTGGTGTACCTCAGGCAGTTGTTGTTGCCATCCTGTACCTGTCCCGCAGGTGTGATGTCCGGATGTACCGATCCTGTGCAGGTGTTGTTACACGTGGTCTGCCACTGCAAGGACGATCAGCTGTCCGTCCTGTCTCCCTGTAGTGCTGTCTTAGGCGTCTCACAGTACGGACATTGCAATTTATTGCCCTGGCCACATCTGCAGTCCTCATGCCTCCTTGCAGCATGCCTAAGGCACGTTCCCGCAGATGAGCAGGGACCCTGGGCATCTTTCTTTTGGTGTTTTTCAGAGTCAGTAGAAGGCCTCTTTAGTGTCCTAAGTTTTCGTAACTGTGACCTTAATTGCCTACCATCTGTAATCTGTTAGTAGTGTCTTAATGACCGTTCCACAGGTGCATGTTCATTAATTGTTTATGGTTCATTGAACAAGCATGGGAAACAGTGTTTGAACCCTTTACAATTTACTTTTTTATTTTTTTTTTTATACATTTAAGTCATTTAGCAGACGCTCTTATCCAGAGCGACTTACAGTAGTGAATGCATACATTTCATACATTTTTTTTTCTTTTCAGTACTGGTCCCCCGTGGGAATCGAACCCACAACCCTGGCGTTGCAAACACCAGTTATTTGGATTTTTACGAATTATCTTTGAAAGACAGGGTCCTGAAAAAGGGACGTTTCTTGTTTTGCTGAGTTTCTATGCAGCAGCGTTCATCCAAGGCCAACATTGGCTATATGTGGCTCAGAACTTTTTGACAATTCCCATCCATAATTCATTAATTTCAGGTGTGTTTTTCCCATTGTACATGGCAATTCAATACTGACAAAAACAAACTCAGATTACCCTGTACACACGTACAGTTTACTGTAATTCTGTAAACAATACTGGATATAAGTGTGCCTGTAACTCCATCATCACATTACTACTGGATGTGTTTGTTTCGGTGTCATTTTCAGTGTAATGATACCAAGGTAGGTATCCGTTCTGCCTAACTTCTCCAGAACCAGGAGCCTGGCAGAGCTGTGGGTGGAAGTGGACCCGGACCGGCATGGGCACTGGGAACTGGCAGGGTGTCTTCTGAATCCTCCCCCACCTAAGCCCCTACACCTGCCCACCTCGGCTGGCTCAGTGTGGGGGCTCCTCTCCCTCCATTTCACTTTCTATTTCACTGCTTCTGGAGCATGTCCTGCTCACGTGAGAAGCCCTGTATCCCATCATGGCAAATCCAATACTGTCTGGTTCCTTCCCTGGTTTGACATTGGAATCACCGTAATAGGATTTTGAGTATACTGAATAAAACATTCAATGTCAACGTAATTGTATTTCGGTTACATGGGGAGGATATGAGGTATTTATTATGAAATAGAATACACACTTTGAATTATTTTGTATTTGTAATATGTAAATGATACACGTGTTTGCCAGTTACAATGTAATCAATGTGCCTTTTTGTGAATTATTGAAATTAATAAGTCAATATTTTGAATTGAGAACATTGTCTGGGCAGATTTATGTCTATTGTAAAGGGAAGGATTTGAAATGTATTGACTCTGTTCTGGCTTACATGGTACAGTAGCAATGTCCACCTCACAATGCCTTAAGTATCAGAACTGTACTGTGTTGAAGTAGAAAAATACCAACATGGCAAAACCCACTGTCTTTGCAGATGAAGGATCTTCATTTGATCACCCTGTCTCAGGAGAATTTTCCAGCAATGCATGGCATGTAACACTTGAAGTGTATTTGAGGTTTAAAAAGGCTTGTGAAGTTTCTAATTTCCACTTAGAAATATCAGATCAGATTTTCCCTTATGAAAAATGTAACTACCCCTACAAGAATGTCCATTAATTATAGTCCACATATAATTCACATTTCCTGTTATTTGCCTGCTGTAGCAAACTGGTTAAAATTAATATCCTACATCTGTATCTGAGCCCATGGGCCATTTTAATTCGCTCAACAATGATTTTACAGATGTACCTGTAATACCAAAACAATCTGCATGGAATTGCTATACAATTATACAAGTCTTAATTGGAATGCATTTAAATTACTATTTTGAATATGAATCAGTGAGCTTTTAACCCCACGTTGAACCCTGAATTGTAACTAAGAATATGATTAATGTGACTGATTACTGGTTTATGTGCATCCCCATATGTCAGCCCTTGCCTTGGGAAATGTACTGTAAGTGTGATGAGCGGTGTAGTGGAAGATGGAGAATCCATCAAATAGAGCCTGCTGTCGAGAACCAGCACTGTACAATGCATTCAGAAAGTATTCAGACCCCTTGACTTTTTCCACATTTGGTTAGGTTACAGCCTTATTCTAAAATGCATTTAAAAAAAAAATCCTCATCAATCTACAGATAATACCCAACAATGACAAAGCAAAAACTGTTTTTTTTAATATTTGCAAATGTATTACAAATAAAAAAACGAAATACCACATTTACATAAGAATTCAGACCCTTTACTCAGTACTTTGTTTAAGCACCTTTGGCAGTGATTACAGCCTTGAGTTTTCTTAGGTATGTAGCTACAAGCTTGGCCCACCTGTATTTGGGGAGTTTCTCCCATTCTTCTCTGCAGATCCTCTCAAGGTCTGTCAGGTTGGATGGGGAGTGTTGCTGTACAGCTATTTCAGGTCTCCAGATGTTCGATTGGGTTCAAGTCCGGGCTCTGGTTGGACCACTCAAGGACATTCAGAGACTTGTCCCGAAGCCACTCGTGTGTTGTGTTGGCTGTGTGCATAGGGTCATTGTCCTGTTGGAAGATAAACCTACGCCCCAGTCTGAGGTCCTGAGCACTCTGCAGTAGGATTTCATCAAGGATCTCTCTTTACTTTGTTCCTTTCACCTTTCCTTTGATCCTGACTAGTCTCCCAGTCCCTGCCGCTGAAAAACATCCCCACAGCATGATGTTGCCACTACCATCCTTCACTGTAGGGATGGTGCCAGGTTTCCTCCAGACGTGACGCTTGGCATCAAGGCCAAAGAGTTCAATCTTGGTTTCATCAGACCAGAGAATCTTGTTTCCCATGGTCTGAGAGTCCTTTAGGTGCCTTTTGACAAACTCCAAGCAGGCTGTTGTGTGCCTTTTTCAGAGGAGTGGCTTCCGTCTGGCCACTCTACCATAAAGGCCTGATTGGTGGAATGCTGCAGAGATGGTTATCCTTCTGGAAGGTTATCTGATCTCCACAGACGAACTCTGGAGCTTTGTCAGAGTTACCATCGTGTTCTTGGTCACCTCCCTGACAAAGGCCCTTCTCCCCCGATTGCTCAGTTTGGCCAATCAATTTAATTTACCACAGGTGGACTCCAATCATGTTGTAGAAACATCTCAAGGATGATGAATGGAAACAGAATGCACCTGAGCTCAATTTTCGAGTCTCATAGCAAAAGGTCTGAATACGTATGTAAATAAGGTATCTGTTTTTTATTTTTAATACATTTGAAAACATTTCTAAAAACCCGTTTTTGCTTTGACATTATGAGGTATTGTATGTAGATTGATGAGGCTGTAACATAACTACATTTGGAAAAAGTCAAGGGGTCTGAACACTTTCCGTATTCTCCATTGTGAGTGAGTAGATGAGATGGATCTGAGGGCTTGCAGGCTGGGAGGAGATACAGAGATTAGCAGAGCATAAGGACGGTATAATGGTAGATAAGGCCTCAGTATGGTGGAGAGGAGAGGGTATTGTTGCTGGTCCTGGATAAAACTGATGGAACTACATAGAGGAAGGAGTCTGACGGGGCAGAACTGAGAGAGTGGCACAGCAAGACCTGCATGACAAAGCCGTTTATCCCTTTTACAGTTCGCAAATGCTGTTTGAGGGAAAGTTGAAACCATAAACTAAAATATAAACTGGCTAGATTCATGATCAAGCAGTCAAACACCAGTGAACATCTCATAAGTCAAACTATTCAATATGGATCAAGTTAATTCTCCATCATTTAGCCATAATAAAGATGGATGCTTCTTCAAAGCAACTGACATACATTTCAAGTGACAGACGGTTTTCTTTTCCACTTCATCTTAGTTAAAAGCCTTAACACTTTACATTTTCTGTCTTAATAATGCCTCCGCTTGATTTGGTGTTTATTGCTAATAATAGCTGGGTTGTATTATTGCCAGTACTCAAAGCAAATGTAGAAATCCCACTGGTGTCTCAAATGCTTCCCACATGCTTCACCGGGTTCTGTAAAGAATCAAAAAGCACATTGGGTGTTACTAAATGAATCAATGAATCATCCTATTTTATGGCACTGTTAGCATACTACCTCCATATGGCATCATCAATATTGTACACAGTGTTTGGGTGGGTAAAGCAGGGAGAGTGCACAGAGAAAAACCGTTGGGGCTGACTAGGGGGATTGCCAGGGATGGTGTGGATTTGACGCTACACTGTCCAAGGTACACGGGTAAGAACTCCCAAATGTTTTGCTTTGTGCACAGAAGGTAATCAACGGGAATACATGCCACTGGGCACAGACATCAGTTCAACATCTATTCCACTTTGGTTCAATGTAATTTCATTGGAATGACATGAAAATAACGTTGATTCAACCAGTGTATGCCCAGTAGGATGCCTGTGTCACAGTCCATTTGTTTTTCTTGCAAGGATACGTAACAATCTGTTGTTTTAATTCTTCCTACGTCGAGACCGAAGAATGACCTGCTCCTTGGCAAGCCGGATTTCATCTTCATTATTCAGTCAAAGAAAAAACAAAAAGTTCTTAGCCTATGATATTTTTCATGAGATATTCCTCCAGGACAGAATCCACCCAGACAAGTGCCTTCTTTGATCAAGTCTGAAACCACCAGCCTCCCCTGAATAGACAGCCAGGGATAGTTTACTGAATCTGGCCGTGGATATCTTGAATGGGAGCAACAGGTCTCGTAGCCCAGAGTGCAGCAGACGAGTGCTTGTTAGCATATGGTGGCTTGGATGGTCCAACAGTTTGAGTAGGCTCCAGCTAGTCAGTGAAGCGAAACTCAAGGCCATCTGACACAGTGGCCTCAGTGCAACAGATCTCTGCCTGCTAGGCATGATGCTGTCTGACAGCTGAGTCAGGGAACAGAGCTGGAACACATGGAAACCACCGCTGAGATGACGATGGGACTATTTGTCACAAGAATACACACAGTACTTACTGGTTATAGATTGCATGTGTACAGAGATCAGTATATATTTCCCATCTTAAGTCCTATAATGTACATGTACTGTATGAGTAGCATACTATATTCCTTGAACATGATGAAACGTAGCTTAATAATAAGATAGAATAAACACAAAACATCTGAAGTGGCATACATGACCAGCCTGATAATCCTAATTTCCTGATACAGTACATCCACCAGACCAATCATTCAGTACTATTCCTGGTTGTGTCTCCTCTCTCATGGCAGCTGGTTTTCCTAAAGCCAGCATTTTCGCGGACGAGGAAAGGGAAATGGCATCCTTAATTAAATACATCTGCTATGGCATATATGCAGGCTATTTCAAAAGGTGGATAAATAATTGGGAGCACTGGAATTCAAACACATTAGTCACCCCCAGTACCATTCACCCATCTCCCTCTTGGCTCGGAGTGAGAGACCAGCTCTAATTCAGGGTTGGGGCTGTAATCAGAATCAAACGTATTGTTTCCAAACAGTATTTTCCAGCATTAGATGCGTAACACATAATTAAAAAATCTACGTAATTGAATCCGCTTCCCCTGTTTGTTATTGTCGCCGTTGTTGCTTTGATTCCTTTTTTAATCCAAAACATGAATCAGAATCAACCAAAACATTCAACATCTGCGCTGCCGGGGATGGTTTAAATTTACACCAAAGGGTGGATGAGGACAAATTATGAAATCGCAAGACATCTTCAGCATATGATTCTTCTCCCTTCTTTTAAGTCTAACAAAATAATGATGCATGTGCTGAGTGCTAGCCTTCTGACATTGCTCAATTCAATTCATTTGCATTTGATTTTTCCAATATTAAGCATATTACATTATACCTTCATTCCAACTAGGGGATTGATGCAAAATCAGATAATAGATAAGGTTCAGTCCAGGCAGGGGAGTCGTGCATCACAAAAAATATGAGGGGGCACAAAGTTTGTGAGGATTGTTTGGGGGTGGTCTGGAGGGGGGCTAGGCCCCCCGACAATAAATTGGACAATTTTGCACCTGAAAAGCTTTTTCCAGCACTCAAAAGCCATAATCATTATGCTTAATTCTATGTAAAAAAAAATATATATGTCTATTTTCAAGCTGTGTCCTCCTGATAGGTGGTTATAGAAACTAAATTTGCTCCTCTGCATCTCTGCTAAAATCTAGGTAAAGTATTGAAAGGAATCAAATCATATCAAGTCATATCAAATTTTATTGTTCACATACACATTTAGCAGATGTTATTGCGGGTGTAGCGACATGCTTGTGTTCCTAGCTCCAACAGTGCAGTAGTATCTAACAATTCACAACAATACACATAAATCTAAAAGTGTTCCATTATTAAAGGGGCCTATGTTTATGTCTATAGGGCAGCAGACTCTAAGTTGCAGGTTTGGGTAACCTGGGTAGAAAACGGCTAGTGATGGCTATTTGACAGTCTGATGGCCTTGAGATAAAAGCTGTTTTTCAGTCTCTCGGTCCCAGCTTTTGGTCCCAGCTGACCTTGCCTTCTGGATAATAATGGGGTGAACAGGCTGTGGCTCGTGCAGTTGATTTCCTTGAATGTCTTTTTGGCCAGGGTTTTAGGGGTGACAAGCCAAATTTCTTCAGCCTCCTGAGGTTGAAGAGGCGCTGTAGCGCCTTATTCACCACATTGTCTGTGTGGGTGGACCATTTCAGATCGTTAGTGATGTGTACGCCAAGGAACTTGAAGCTTTCCACCTTGTCTACTGTGGTCCCGTCGATGTGGATAGGGGCATGTTTCCTCTGCTGTTTCCTGAAGTCCATGATCAGCTCCTTTGTTTTGTTGACTTTGAGTGAGAGATTATTTTCCTGGCACCACTCTCCCAGGGCCCTCACCTCCTCAGTGTAGGCCGTCTCATCATTGTTGGTAATCAGGCCTACTACTGTTGTGTTGTCTGCAAACTTGATGATTGAGTTGGAGGTGTGCGAGGACACGCAGTCATGGGTGAACAGGGAATACAAGAGGGGGCTGAGCACGCACCTTTGTGGGGCCACTGTGTTGAGGATCAGCGAAGTGGAGGTGTTGTTTCCTACCTTCACCACCTGGGGGCAGTCATTTAGTTCAGTTACCTTTGCTTTCTTGGGTACAGGAACAATAGTGGACATCTTGAAGCAAGTGGGGACAGCAGACTGGAATAGGGAGAGATTGAATATTTCCACAAACACTCCAGCCAGCTGATCTGCACATGCTCTGAGGACAAGGCTAGGAATGCCGTCTGGGCCGGCAGCCTTGCGAGGGTTAATACTCGTAAATGTCTTACTCACGTCGGCCACGGAGAAGGAGAGCACACAGTCTGTGGTAGCGGGCCTCATCGTTGGCACTGTGTTATCCTTAAAGCGGGCGAATAAGGTGTTAAATCAAGGGGTCTGCGACGTGGTTTGTTTCCCTTTGTAGTCTGTGATTGTTTGTAGACCCTGCCACATATGTTTCGTGTCTGAGCTGTTGAATTGCGACTCCACTTTGTCTCTGTACTGATGTTTTGCCTGTTTGATTTACTTACGGAGGGATAATTACACTGTTTTTATTCGGCCATATTCCCAGTCACCTTGCCATGGTTAAATGCGGTGGTTCGCGCTTTCAGTTTTGCATGAATGCTGCCATCTACCCACGGTTTCTGGTTTGGGTAGGTTTTAATAGTCACAGTTGGTACAACATCTCCTATACACTTCCTGATGAACTCAGTCACCATAACCGTGTATTCGTCAATGCTATTCTCAGAGGCTACCCGGAACATATCCCAGTCCGCGTGATCAAAACAATCTTGAAGCATTGATACCGATTGGTCAGACCAGCGTTGAATAAACCTTAGCACTGGTACTTCCTGTTTGAATTTCTGCCTATAGGAAGGGCGGAGCAAAATGGAGCCGTGGTCAGATTTGCCAAAGGGAGGGCGGGGGAGTGTCTTGTAGGCATTTCGAAAAGTTGAGTAGCAGTGATCCAATGTTTTACCAGCATGATAACTACAGTAGAACTTTGGTAGTGTTTTCCTCAAATTGGCTTTTTAAAATACCCAGCTACAATAAATGTGGCCTCAGGATACGTGGTTTCCAGTTTGCATAAAGTCCAGTGTAGTTCTTTGAGGGCCGTCAATGTATCGGCTTGAGGGGGAATATACACGGCTGTGACTATAACCAAAGATATTTCTCTTGGTAGATAATGCAGTCGGCATTTGATAATGAGGTATTGTAGGTCCGGTGAACATAAGGACTTGAATTTCTGTATGTTATCACAATCACACCATAAGTAGTTAATCATGAAACATATACCTCTGCCTTTCTTCTTTCCGGAGAGTTATTTATTCCTGTCTGCGTTATGTACTGAGAAACCAGATGGCTGTATGGATGGGGACAGTATATCTCGAAAGAGCAATGTTTCCGTGAAATTGCTGATGTCTATCTGGAAGGAGATCCTCGTCCTGAGCTTGTTTACTTTATTATCCAGAGACTGTACATTAGCAAGTTGTAACGCTTGGACGTCGTGGGTGTGGAGTCAGGCGCAGGAGGCAGAAAAAAGTTTGGTACAATATATATTTAATAAGTACCACAAAAGAGAAAAAATGCCCAAACACAACAGGGCGTAACAAACCCAAAGTCCAACAACACGATTCACTACACGAACACAGTGAAAACACGTAACAAGCCCACACACAGAACAGGTGGAGAGGCGGGCTTAAATAACACCACTAATTACCTAATAGAACACAGGTGCAACTAATAAAGACATAACTAACAGAAAAACGAAAAGGGGATCGATGGCAGCTAGTAGGCCGGTGACGACAACCGCCGAGCGCCACCCGAACAGGGAGAGGAACCACCCTCGGCAATAGTCGTGACACAAGTAATATACTCGGAAGTGGTGGAGGGTGTGCATGCTTCTTGAGTCAGACTAGAAGTCCACTCCGAAAACCTATTTTCCGCCCGGCAGTGTTTTGGAGCAACCTCTGGAATAAGTTAAATAGCCCTGGGGGGTACGAACAAAGAATCCAATTTGGGAAAGTCGTATTCCTTGTTGTAATGCTGGTGAGTTACTGCCGCTTTGATATCGAAAAGTTATTTCCGGCAGTATGTAACAATGGAAGAAATAAAACACACACACACAAAAAAATACTGCAAAGTTGCTTAGGAGCGAGAAGCAGAGGTTCCATATCTGTCGGAGCCATCTTACTTTGTGAGTCTTATTTAGTATATTTAGTTATTGCTTGCTTTTCTAAATTCCACCAACCTTGCCAGCAGGCATGCCATTTAAGATAGTTTGACATGCTAGCTACTCTAACTAGCTACCAAAAAACTTGAAATGGCTTCTTGGTAGCAAGTTATGAGGTTGGGAGATTGGGAACCTATCTGGGCTAGCTAAAGCCAACTTCATAAAATTGCTAGGTGGTTAATAGTATTACAGAAAGAAAAATCGAACAAATAAGTAAATATATATATATATACAATACCAGTCAAAAGTTTAGACACAACTTCTCTTTCTAGGGTTTTTCTTTTTTTTACTATGTTCTACATTGTAAAATAATAGTGAAGACATCAAAACTATGAAATAACACATATGGAATCATGTAGTAACCAAAAAAGTGTTAAGCAAATCAAAATATATTTTACAATAGAGATTCTTCAAATTAGCCAACCTTTGCCATGATGACAGTTTTGCACACTCTTGGAATTCTCTCAACCAGTGTGGGAGAAAGGAAGACGTGCTGAAGGAAGGAAAGACATAGATACATTAACTAGGAGAAGAGGAGATTAATATCTAACCTTAAGTAAAGGTAACAAGGACGTTGGGGATCATGTAAGGGCCAGGCGGCCTAACTACAGAGCCATGGCAAAGTGCAGTCAGGTGAATGAACCTATGTTAAGTACACACGGCCTAGGGTACACTTGGAAAAGTACATGAAAGTAGGTAACAAGTTAAGTACATATGGACCTGGTGCACTTAGAAAGAAACACACGTGAAAGGAAGATGGGACAGACAACCAAGAGTATGCATGCGATGCATGCATTATTTTTATATCCACGTGAGGAGAGTTTGGCCACCATTATGTTAGAAATAAGAGCAGATATGGGCGTTATCCTCAGATGTGGGCGTTATCCATAGGATTGAAAGATAATGGTGGCAGAAAGCACAAAGGGTTTTTCTTCATTTACATAAAGGATGGACCTATGTATTGTATGTGCATAAAAGCAGAGCTGGGGCTTGAGAAAGTCAGTTGCTCCGCGGACCAGCTCGGCTTTGCTACTTTGTATTAAAGTCTATATTGAATTTACAAGTTCTTGTAAGAGTGTTACTTTTAAAGACCATTTTCCACGACACCAGCTTCAAGAGGTAGTCACCTGGAATAAATTTCAATTAACTGGTGTACCTTGTTAAAAGTTAATTTGTGGAATTTCTTTCCTTCTTAATGCATTTGAGCCAATCAGTTGTGTTTTGACAAGGTAGGGGTGGGTATACAGAAGATAGCCCTATTTGGTAAAAGACCAAGTCCATATTATGGCAAGAACAACTCAAATAAGCAAAGATAAACGACAGTCCATCATTACTTTAAGACACGAAGGTCAGTCAATCCGGAAAATGTCAAGTGCAGGCGCAAAAACAATCAAGCGCTGTGATGAAACTAGATCTCGTGAGGACCGCCACAGGAAAAGCAGACCCAGAGTTGCCTTTGCTGCAGAGGATAAGTTAATTAGAGTTACCAGCCTCATAAATTGCAGCCCAAATAAATGCTTCTCCGAGTTCAAGTAACAGACAAATCTCAACATCAACTGTTCAGAGGAGACTGCGTGAATAAAGCCTTCATTGTCGGATTGCTACAAAGAAACCACTACTTAACGACACCAATAATAAGAAGAGACTTGCTTGGGCCAAGAAACATGAGCAATGGACATTAGACTGGTGGAAATCTGTCCTTTGGTCAGATGAGTCCAAATTTGAGAGTTTTGGTTCCAACCACATTGTCTTTGTGAGACGCAGAGTAGGTGAACAGATGATCTCCGCATGTGTGGTGCCCACCGTGAAGCATGGAGGAGGAGGTGTGATGGTGTGGGGATGCTTTGCTGGTGAGACTGTCAGTGATTTATTTAGAATTCAAGGCACAGCGGTCTAAGGCACTGCATCTCAGTGCTTGAGGCGTCACTACAGACACACTGGTTCGAATCCAGGCTGTATCACAACCAGCACTGATTGGGAGTCCCATAGGGCGGCGCACAATTGGCCCAGCGTCGTCCGGGTTTGACCGGTGTAGGCCGTCATTGTAAAAAAAAAATGTCATAACTGACTTGCCTAGTTAAATAAAGGTTACATGTTTTTAAATATCAAGGATGGCTACCACAGCATTCTGAAGCAATATGCCATCCCATCTGGTTTGCGCTTAGTGGGACTATCATTTGTTTTTCAACAGGACAATGACCCAACTCACCTCCAGGCTATGTAAGAGCTATTTGACCAAGAAGGAGAGTGATGGAGATGACCTGGCCTTCATAATCACCCGACCTCAACCCAATTGAGATGGTTTGGGATGAGTTGGACCGCGGAGTGAAGGATAAGCAGCCAACAAGTGCTCAGCATATGTGGGAACTCTTTCATGACTGTTAGAAAAGCATTCCAGGTGAATCTGGTTGAGAGAATGCCAAGTGTGCAAAGCTGTCATCAAGGCAAAGGGTGGCTACTTTGAAGCATCTAAAATATACAACATTTTTTTGTTTAACACTTTTTTGGTTACTACATGATTCCATATGTGTTATTTTATAGTTTTGATGTCTTCACTATTATTCTACAGTGTAGAAATAAAGAAAAACCCTTGAATGAGTAGGTGTGTCCAAGCTTTTGACTGGTACTGTATATATACACAAAACAGGACAAATCTGAGGGTGCACGTGCCCCTGTACCCCATATGGGCATGACGCCTCTGAGTCCATGTGGTTCAGTGATAGGCTGAGATAAAGGCCAATTGACAAGTAGGGCCTCAGCCAATATAAACCTGGAACCAGTATCTATTGGCTGCGGCCGGCGCTCCATCAGTTGAATAATACAGGTGAGGAGGTCTCCTCTGTGTCACAAGCAGACTCTCACAGTGATATTCTCTGCAGGTCTACTCTCATCACTGTCATCTTGGATTAAGACTTTCCAACAACAGGGTCACAGATGGTCATCTTAGTACAGATATTGACCGCTCAGAAGCTATACCAGTCACTCAATTCATTACTTTCGCTCTCAGAAATTAACAGTTACACTTTTTCTTGAGGCCCTTCCATTTTGTGACATAGAACTGTGTTTCTATTAAAATATGTCTTTTTCTATACCATGGCAGGATATAATTGCATGGTCAGGCATAGAATGACTGAAGAACAATGTCACTATTGTCATGATAGAACAATTATTACAATAAGAAAATAGCATACTACTGTAAATTATTGCATCTATGTTGAAAATATGCAGTGGTGTAAAGTACTTAAGTAAAAATACTTTAAAGTACACCTTATCTAGATTTTTGGGGTATCTGTAGTTTACTGTTTATATTTTTTTACTTTTACTTCACTACATTCCTAAAGAAAATAATGTACTTTTTACCCAAAAGTACTCATTACATTTTAAAATGTGTAGCGGGACAGGAAAACTTAGAGAACATCCCTGGAATCCCTACTGCCTCTGATCTGGCGGACTCACTAAACACAAATGCTTCGATTGTAAATTATGTCTGAGTGTTAGAGTGTGCCCCTGGCTAGCCGTCAATCAAAACTGAGAAAATGTTGCCGTCTGGTTTGCTTAATATAAGGAATTAGAAATTATTTTTAGTTTTACTTTTGATACTTAAGAACATTTTAGCAGTTCCATTTACTTTTGATAATTAAGTACATTTAAAACCAAATACTTTTAGACTTCTATTAAAGTTGTATTTTACTGGGTGACACATTTACTTGAAATGTTCAATTATCTTTACTTTTACTCAAATATGACAATGGAGTACTTTTTCCACCACTGAAAATGTTATTTGAAAACCAAGTTGTTTTCAGTTTTAACTTTTTACCATGCCTGATACTGCCCAAACCTCCCCTACTTCTGGCCTGCTATTCACCAGACACCACCATATAAGCTGAGATGGATTTCACTGGGCTACTCAAGATGAAGGCATTAGGGTAAAAAATGTTTAAAAATCTGATCAGCAAAGGCATGGCTGAGTTCCGGCAGGGCCACAATGGGGGCCCAGTGGTTCGCTGCCTGTTTCAATAGACATACAACACACAGTCAGGGAGGACCTGGCTCTGCAACACACACCACCACCAGACATATGTTATCAGACTGTATTAATTTAATGAATCAAAAAAGCCATTATATTCCACAAATTGAGTTTATGTTCAAATATAATTTCAATCTGACAGGATTTATAATCTGACAGGAAAGGTAGAAAAAGAGGCTTTATTCCCTGAGAGAAATATTGAGCATGTCGATTCAGACAGGAGGTGTGTTGCTCAGAGAGGATGACATTCTGTACCTCTTGTAAACATCGCCTTCTATAAGTGAGCACCATGTTCTGTAAAAATGCAAGCCTAAGAAAAGAGAAACTATACTGAACTAAAATATAAACCTAAAGTGTTGATCCCATGTTTCATGAGCTGAATAAAAGATCCCAGAAATGATAAATATGCACAAAAGGTTTCTCTCAAATGTGTACAAATTTGTTTACATCCCTGTTGGTGAGCATTTCTCCTTTGCCAAAATAATTCATCCACCTGACAGGTGTGACATATCAAGAAGCTGATTAAACAGCATGATCATTACACAGGTGCACCTTGTGCTGGGCACAATAAAAGGCCACATCTGGCTTCTTCACATGCGGGATCGTCTGAGACCAGCCACCAGGACAGCTAATGAAACTGTGTTTGCACACCTGAAGAATTTCTGCACAAACTGTCAGAAAGCGTCTCAAAGAAGCTCATCTGTGTGCTCGTCGTCCTCACCAGGGTCTTGACCTGACTGCAGTTTGGCGTTGTAACCGACTTCAGTGGGAAAATACTCACCTTCTATGGCCACTGGCATGCTGGAGAAGTGTGCTCTTCACAGATGAATCCTGGTCTCAACTGTACCGGTTTGCTGATGTCAACGTTGTGAATTGAGTGCCCCATGTTGGAGGTGGGGTTATGGTATGGGCAAGCATAAGCTACAGACAACGAACACAATTGCATTTTTTCGATGGCAATTTGAATGCACAGCAATACCGTGACGAGATCCTGAGGCCCATTGTCATGCTGTTCATCCCACAGCAATGTTACAACTGTAATGAACACGAGGGGAGACAGAGAGCTGGTATCAAGCACAGGGCGCAGCAGGTATTTATTGCAATGGACCACAGGAGGAGGCAGACGGGACAGGAAAGAACGTAATCTCGGACGTCTGCTGTTAGGGATGACCACCAGAACTTGCGTGTCAGTAGCTCCGTGGTCCGGGTGATTCTGGGATGGCCAGAACTCAGCGAGGTATGGCACCACTGCATTAGTTGGGGTCTGACGGACGCAGGAACGTAGGTCTTGCCTGCAGGGGTGTTGGGAGGTGCTGGGTCGTGGCGTAGGGCCTCTTGGATGGCTGCTTGGATTTGTATGGGTCCCATGACACAAGACGGAGGCAGGATGGGTTCAAGGAAGGGGCATCAAATAGACGGGATAAGGAATCAGCCTTCACATTTTTCTTGCCGGGCAGATAGGTGATGGTGAAGTTGAAGCGGGTGAAGAGGAGTACCCAGCGAGCCTGTCTGGGGTTGAGCTTCTTAGCACTTAAGGACTCCAAATTGCGGTGGTCGGTAAGGACAGGGAATGTGTGACGAGCTCCCTCTAACCATTGGCGCCACTCTTCGATAGCCAGCTTAATGGCGAGGAGCTCTCGGTTCCCGACATCAGAATTCCTCTCAGCGGGTAACAGTTTCTTGGAAAAGAAGCCACATGGGTGTAATTTGGGAGGTGTCCCGACCCGCTGAGAGAGAACCGCTCCCACGCCGACCTCGGATGCATCCATCTCCAGAACAAAAGGAAGGGTAGGATCTGGTTGCCTATGGATGGGTGCAGAGGTGAAGAGGTGTTTCAAGGTCTCAAATGCAGCAAGGGCGGTGTCGGTCCATTGGAGGTTACGGGTTTTTTGACTGGTGAGAGCGGAGAGAAAAATCGGTTGTGCTGCTGCAGTTTCGGGTGAACCGGCGGTAGTAGTTGGAGAATCTTAGGAAACGTTGTCGTTCCTTTACGGTGGTAGGTTTGGGCCAGTTAAGCACAGCTGTGACTTTGCCTTCGTCCATGTTGACCCCTCCTGGTGTCAGCACCGACCCTAGGAAGGTTACCGTAGTAATGTGAAAGGCACTCTTCTCAGCCTTGACATAAAGATGGTGGTCCTGTAGCCGTTGGAGGACTTGTTGCACATGCTGTACGTGTTCTGTAATGGAGTGAGAGTAGATCAAGATATCGTCAATGTACACAATGAGGAACTGGCTGATCATGTCCTGGAAAACTTAATTCATGAAGGACTGGAAGACTGCGGGAGCATTGGTGAGACCGTAGGGCATAACCAGGTATTTGTGGTGATGAACGCCATCTTCAACTCATCCCCACTTCAGATACGGACCAGGTTCTGAGCAATGCATAGGTCCAGTTTGGAGTAGATGGTAGCCTGTCCAACTTGTTCTAGCGTGGCCGGAATCAGAGGGAAGCGATTCTTGATGGTAAGGTCATTGAGGGGTCAGTAATCTATGCAGGGACGGAGACTACCATCCTTTTTTTTACAAAAAATAAACTGGATGCAGCCGGAGACATGGATGGATGAATCCCATGTCGAGAGCCTCTTCTATATAGGTGCCCATAGCTCATTATCTGGATTGGACAAGGGGTAGACCTGACCCTTAGGGGGCAATGCCCCAGGAAAAAGGTTGATCGCGCAGTCCTCCGGGCGACGAGGGGGCAGAATGGACGTCTTTTTCTTGCTGAAGACATTCAGGAACTGGACATATACAGGTGGGATGTGGGTTGGAATGGCAGACTCCGATCCTTCTATAGAGGTGGCTCAACAGGGTAGACTGAAGCAGTTCCTAAAACAGGCGGGAGACCATGACAGAAGTTCCCCTTTCCACCAGGAGATGGCAGGGTCGTGAAGGCTTAGCCAAGGGTGACCGAGAATGAGCGGTTCTTTAGGTGAAGACAACACCATTAACTGAATGACCTCCAAGTGAAGGAGGCCAATCTGAAGGGTGATACTTTCGGTCATGTGAGTCACAAGACCAGTTCTGAGAGGTTGTCCGTCCAGCGCATTAATCCTAAAGGGAGGATTAACAGTGATTAGCTTGACCCTTAACTTTTGTACCAATTGTTCGTCAATAAAATGTTCTGCAGCCCCCGAGTCCCTCCACAAACTGAGTTACCCCATTAGCAGAAAGAACAGCCGGGATCCCAAACTGCCTTTAAGTAATGTTCAAAAACGTAGAAGTGCTTACCTGGGCGGAAGTGGAGGGGTTGTGGTCACCCCTTCGTGGGGGGGTGAATCAGACAGCTATTGAGTAGGTGATTACTCTCTCCACAATAGAGGCACAGGTTTTCACGTAACATCCGGTGTCTCTCAGCAGGCGTGAGAGGGACGCAGCCAAGTTGCATGGGTTTGGGGCTGTTGGACAGTGGTGGATGAGAGAAGGGCGTGGAAGCCTCGCATGCCTTGGGCGACTGTATAGGTCTGCGGTCTACCAGTAGGTTGCCAATGGATATGGACATCCGGATGTATTGGTTTAGGTCCGTTAAATCTCCTCTGCAGGCCAGTTCGGTCTGTAACTCCCGATTAAGACCCCTCCGGTAGACTGTAAGGAGAGCTGGTTCTCTCCATCCACTGCCGGCAGCCATGGTACGGAACTCAAGGGCATACTCAGTGGTGGAGTGACGGCCCTGTCGCAGCTCACATAACAGGCCCCCGGTGTGACGACCTGAAACTGATTGGTCGAACACCTCCTTGAAGAGGGCCTGGAAACGTGATTCAGAGGACAGATCAGAACTTTGAGCGGCACACAGGGCTGTGACCCAATCCAGAGCTTTGCCTGTGAGTAGAGAGATGACGAAGTCCACCCTATCTTTGTCATATGTGAAGTCAGCGGGGTGATGGTCTAGGTACAGGTTACACTGCATGAGAAATTCTTGACATTTCCCTGGGGAGCCGTCGTATTTATTAGGCATGGAGATGGGGGGAGATGAATGAGGGAAGGCTTTTTATTTTTCTCTTCTGAATTAACAATGCTAACCACTTATATATTTTTTTACTGCCTTTAAATTAGTCAGTTGAGACAGTGTTTCAATAACCTAAAGTAGTATGGCTATAAATTAGAATGCATGTCCAATAAAGAGTAATATAGAAAATTGCTCCATACTTTGTGATAATGTAAAATATCTATGAGTCCATTGATTCTCATTGTCTCAACTTGTTTCCTTTCCTTAATTCATCATATCTTAATTTAGTTTCTGCCTACATTATTTCTATAACATTTGAATGAAATATGACATCTTCTTGGCATTAATTATATTCTACACCTTTCCTTACTGTTACCGATCATGTTGAACTCGTTCCCTGTAATGTTATCACGTGCACACTGTTTGTGTGCAGTTGGTACAGCTA
This sequence comes from Salmo trutta, assembly GCF_901001165.1. Taxonomy (NCBI): domain Eukaryota; kingdom Metazoa; phylum Chordata; class Actinopteri; order Salmoniformes; family Salmonidae; genus Salmo; species Salmo trutta. Next base: position 14,707,366 of record NC_042966.1, read on the forward strand.
TTTGCAACCATAGAGTTGCTCCGCTGTACCAGGCGGCACATTATTCACAGCTCAAAAATCCAGTGGTCCCCCCAGTCCTTAGCTGTAGAGAGCGAGCACTGTTGGCACATGCCAAGAACCATGGTCAGTCTGTGTGGATATAGATAAACATGCACATGCAAAATCAGTATCTAAACAATTGTGTGTCCCATTTCAATCGAATAGGGTGTGAAGCCAGGCCCAGGAAGCAAGATGTTAATCTTATCAGCTAAACCGAAACAGAGGACCATGGCTAAAGAAATTAGGTAAAATCTGAAATGTAAATCCCGTAACTTTTACAACAGTCACAGGAAATTCTTTGACTGTGAGATTACCAATTATGTTTTGCACAGGAGCACACTGCAAAGGCCTCTATTTTTATTTTATTTATTATTTCTTCTAAGGGGAACTGCCTGACCTGTCTGTCCTATACAAGGACTTTCACATTGAAACGGCACCATTGATCACCACAATGGGGATCAACAGCGAGGTCCCATTGGTTGACTCTGCTTTTAGAAAAGTTAAAGCGGGAAGTTCCCTATCCTACCAGCATGTTTGCGTGCAGTGATAGGGAGCAGCTGTATGTCAGATTGTTGGAGACCACCAGGGATATGGCTCACACCATTGAAGGGGCTACCAAGGAGCAGAGCACCTCATTGGACTGGCATAAACTAAGAAGGCCACGCCTTACCACCTCCCGCTTCAGGGAAGTCTTCCACGTCCGAGGGCAGAGTTTAGCGGAGAACCTGGTAGACCGAATTATCAAAAGACCTCCTCAGACGGCAGCGATGAAGAGGGCTCTGGCCATGGAGCCTGCTGTTGTCTGTGAATACAGCCACATCAAGAACGTGAACTACACGCCCCTTGGCTGGGGTCTTCACCTGACGGGCTGACCTACGACCCCATTGAAAGCCCACCATTTGGCTTACTGGAGATTAAGTGTCCAAACTCCAAGAGTTATGTTGACTGCCCCTACCTGAAGCTCCATCATGGCAAAAAGGAGCTAACGCCTACTACTAGCAAGGCTAGATGCTAATAGAAAGGCTGGAGTGGTGTGACTTCGTGGTGTTCGCTGAAGAGGACATACTGATCCAGCGCATCTACAGTTGGGTGGCAAACACCATCAGGGAACATTTTTACATGCCTAGATGTCTACATGAAAGGCTTTACTTCATACATGGCTATGCCTGAGAGATATAGAACAAATAAAAATGTGTTTTGGTTTACAATTTGAGTGCATCCTATTTTCATCATTGATGTTGACTGCTAAAGCATGTTACACTGACGTGTTTAATCATTGAACACATTGTGGAGCCTACAGGTTAATTGTGTGTTCCAATTCTCCTAAACTGTTCGGCAGGTTAAGAGGTGTCATAGTCGTAGTGCAACAAGATGAGACCGTCTTTATTGATAACTTAAGTTTGTAATACACAATTAATATGTACATTCATTGTCTCAAGACACACAACATGCATGTATCAAGACAAAAAAGACAACTCATTGTATTGATTCATCTACTGGATTAAATTACTTGTCACTAATCACCAGAATATAGATGATTATTTAAAAACAAGGAGTCCGGTCAAAGGATTTAGAAGTGAATCTTGTTATCCTATCAATCAGGATTATAATGAACTGATTAAAGGACTTAAAGGAGAATATTCCTATTTCTGAAGAAATGTTTTGATGTAAATGGCATGTTACAGAAGGGTCCAGACATGTTTTTGGGGATTTGGCTTGTTTGAGAAACTTACTCCAGCCGCGTGCCACTTCCTCATTGTGCAGTGTCAGGGAAAGCAAAAGACATGAAAAAAACACAAAAAAAACACAAATACGTCCTTTTAGAAACGGACACTCTCAGAATAGTGATGTTGATCTTTAGACATGAAATGGTCATTATCTGTGTTTTGTTTTAGCTTTTGTTCATGTTTTTTGCTTACTCTGAAACTGTACAACGAGCAATGAGGAAGTGTATCGCGGCTGGGGTAAGTTTATCAAAAACAAGCTAAATCACAAATAAAGACTGTGGACCCTTCTATAACATACCATTTACATAAAAAATAGAGCTTTACATCAGAAATAGGATCATTCTCCTTTTAAAACTTCTTAAGCCTAGGCATCCCGCTAGCGGGACAACTTCCGGTGATACTGGAGGGCGCGCAATTCAAATAAATAATAAGAAAAATTATGGATATTAAACATTTGGGTACATACAAGTGTCTTGTATTGTTTGAAAGCTTAAATTCTTGTTAATCTAACTGTACTCTCCGATTTACAGTAGCTATAACAGCGAAAGCATGCCATGGGATTGTTTGAGGACGGCACCCCACATCAAAATATTTTCCACCGGCACAGGTTTCATAAATTCGCAAATAGCGATTAAATATTCACTTACTTTTTGAAAATCTTCCTGATTTGTCATCCAAAGAGTCCCAGCTATAACATGTAGTGTCGTTTTGTTATGTAAAATCTTTCTTTATATCCCAAAAAGGTCAGTTTAGTTGGCGCCATCGATTTGAGTAATCCACTCGTTCAACATGCAGAGAAAGGAATCCAAAAATCTATCCCTAAACTTTGTTTCAACAATTCAAAATACATTTCAATTTTTTCCTCAGATACCCCAAAATGTAATCAAACTATAATATTTCTTACGGAAAGAAGTATGTTCAATAGGAAACCGATTTTAGCAGGTGTGTCCTTTCTCCATGGCTCGCGCAAACACGAATTTCCAAGGCTGTGTCCCTGTACTAAAACTGATATTTCTTATTCGTTTTTGAAGTTACAAGCCTGAAACCTTGAACATAGACTGCTGACACCCTGTGGAAGCCATAGGAATTGCATCCTGGGAGCTAGAATTGAGAATGCCCTTACACTTGCCATTGTAAGAGCATGGTCTCTGTAGGATTTTCTCCTACATTATTTTAACATTTCTACAAACTTCAAAGTGTTTTCTTTCCAATGGTACCAATTATATGAATATTCTGGCTTCAGGGCCTGAGCAACAGGCAGTTTACTTTGGACACGTCATTAAGGCGGAAATTGAGAAAAAAGGAGCCTAGCTCTATTAAAAGTGAATCATGTAGGCTAATCCTATAAAACATAATTATAAAATGAACTGATTCCAACATCAAAATCAAAGGCACCTAGGACATTGGAGCTCATCAAGATGCCCTGAGTGACAGTTAAGGGTGCTCAGGCTGGCTATGGGTACTGGGTGGCTGCCTAGGGGGTTGTGGGCTCACTCTCCTTTGCCCAGGCTTTGACCAGTGGTCCATTCTGGTAATCAACCAGGAAGCATGCAACCGAGTACATCTGTTTGATGCTAGCTATGATTGAGAGCAGGATGACGGTGTCGAAGAGTTCTTCTCCTTCATACATCTCTCCATATGAAATCTCAATCGGGCGATTGACTGGGTCTGACGCACATTTAAGGCTGGCATCTGGGTCCTCCTTGAGAGGAAAGCTGGTCATGTACCTTACACTGCCTCCACTTCTTCCTCTGACATCCAGAGACACTTGACACCAAGCAAAGCGTAGTGGAAGTTTCCCCATGTGAGGATGATCCGACTCACAGTGGACTGGTTGATGTTAAATCTGTGAGCCAAATCCCTCTGCTTCAAACCCACAGAGAGGTGTGTCATGAAGAGGAAGGATTCATCTATGGGCTGCAGGACTGTCTGTTGAAGAAAGTAAAAAAAGTCATAAGCATAATGTACATGAACATCCACTACAATAACACAAAAGAAGTGGTATTCAAAGTCTGGGTCGGAACAAAACAATTAAGATTACAGATTATTGTATGTGACAATATACAATTGTTTTGGGGAAAGAGAAATTGATAAGACAGATGAAAATGTAACAAATTGAAGGTTATTTATTGATGTAAATATCAAAATGAACCGATTTTAAGGTTTCTAAGATTTGGGGAGGGGCAGGGGTCACCAGAAATTCTGGCCCAAAAAATGGGTTTCCCGAAATTCTGGGGTCCCCGCTGAAAAGGTTTGAATACCACTGCCTTAGAGGGAAGATAAATCATGCCTCAATAACAATTCCGGGAACCATTCACAGTATTATCTCTCCTTAACCCAGGAGTTAATATCATTAGTCCAGTTGGCTTTGAATGAAAGATGGAACCAGGCTACTGACAGTGATATTGCTCAGAAGGGAACTGTTAACATTTGCACTACAATGTATAGACTGACGTTGCGGTGTTTCTTTTAAAAAAGATAGCCACTTTGACAAAAACAGTTTAAAAAAGATTGTACAGTATTTACCTTTGTATTGCTTGGGAATGTGACCTTTGCCGCTGCTCTTGCTCTCGTTACACTAATCATCTTGTGTGTGTCAGGTTCAATGAGCATTCAGAAGGCCATTAGGTGGGCATGAGTTGCAAACCTACAGTGCTGTGAAAAACTATTTGCCCCCTTCCTGATTTCTTATTTTTTTGCACATTTGTCACACGTAAATGTTTCAGATCAAACAAATGTAAATATTACACAAAGATAACTCAAGTAAACACAAAATGCAGTTAAGTGATGATTTTATTTATTAAGGGAAAAAAAGCTATCCGAACCTTCATGGCCCTATGTGACAAATGAATTGCCCCCCTGTTACGTTCTGACCAGTAAAGGGGTTATTCGTTATTGTAGTTTGGTTGCCGCATAATACGTTTAGAAATAACATAATATTGCATAATATAACCCTTATTGTGGCATAACATACAGAGTGATGGATGGAGAAAGCAAGACAGAGATTCAGTTTATTTATTTTCCCTTTTGTACATTGTTACAACACTGTACATATACATAATATAATGTGAAAGGTCTATATTCTTTTGAAACTTATGTGTTACTTTCTACTTTTGTTTATTATCTATTTCACTTGCTTTGGCAATGTAAACACGTTTCCCATGCCAATTAAGCCCTTGAATTGCTATTAGAGACACAGAGACAGAGAGAGACCAGTAATGGAAAAAGTACAGAATTGTCATACTTGAGAAAAAGTAAAGACACCTTTACAAGTAAAAGTCACCCAGAAAAATACAACTGTCATGGTTGTCGTCGGATTGAGACCAAAACGCAGCGGGTATATGTGTACTCATCTTCTTTTATTAAGGAAAGAAGGAAAAACCAAAATAAACACGTACACCAAACGAAACACACCGACGAATAAACAGTCCTGTAAGGCCATAAGCTATACATAGAACAATCTCCCACAAACTACAAAACAAAACACATACCTATATATAGGACTCTCAATCAGAGGCAACTAAAAACACCTGCCTCCAATTGAGAGTCCAACACCCAAACCTAGACATAGAAATACAAAAAACTAGAAAGAACATAGAAATACAAACATAGAACATAACCCAAAACCCGGAACTAACAAATCAAACCCCCATTAAATACAACACACACACACCAAACCACAAAACAAATACCCTCTGCCACGTCCTGACCAAAATTAATAACAAATAACCCCTATTACTGGTCAGGACGTGACATTATGTAACACCCTGGCCATAGAGAGGGGTTTTTGTTCTTTATTTTGGTTAGGCCAGGGTGTTACATTGGGTGGGCGTTCTGTGTTCCTTTTTCTTTGTTTTTGTATTTCTTTGTTTTGGGCCGTGTGTGTGTGTGTGTGTGTGTGTGTGTGTGTGTGTGTGTGTGTGTGTGTGTGTGTGTGTGTGTGTGTGTGTGTGTGTGTGTGTGTGTGTGTGTGTGTGTGTGTCTGCGTGTGTGTGTGTGTGTGTGGCTCCCAATCAGGCACAGCTGTTGCCGGATACTTTCGCTTCATATAAAGCATTTGATCTCAAATTCAAAATGTTGGATTATAGAGCCAAATTCAAAGTTTTAGCTTCACTGTCCAAATAAAGTAACATTGTCAATACTGGCCAACATACCTGGTTATTTACATATATTTTATGTATTTCTTTCTATAATGGGTATCAAACTTACTTGAATGGCACTTGAATGCTTGCTTCCAAGTATCTAGCAAGTCGATGCGGTTGTTCTGTGCTCAACTTTCATGCCACAAAGAGAGTAACAGAACCTTTGATCTGCCATGGAAATCCGTCCCTCCTCTGGGACACAATCTTGTGACTGTCCGATCTCATTCTTGTCAGCACAGCTCTAAGAGTACCAGAATGTGACCTGGCCTGTGCTTTTTGGGGAATAACAAGCATCAGCTTTACAGTGCACAGCCCCACGACAGAAAGTGGTGAACTGACGTATAGTATGACTTTTGGTTCTCTAAAAAAATATGAAAATGGAATTATAGACCCAATTTGAAAAGTACAACTACTGTATGTTCAAAGGAGAGAATTAACTACACTGGACAAAGATATTTTTCATTTTATTTTATTTCAGCTTTATTTAACCAGGTAGGGCAGTTGAGAACAAGTTCTCATTTACAACTGCGACCTGGCCAAGATAAAGCAAAGCAGTGCGACAAAAACAACAACACAGAGTTACACAAGGGATAAAGAAACATACAGTCAATAACACAATAGAAAAATCTGTATACAGTGTGTGCAAATGAAGTAAGGAGGTAAGGCAATAAATAGGCCATAGTGGCGAAGTAATTACAATGTAGTAATTAACACTGGAGGGATAGATGTGCAAATGAGGATGTGCAAGTAGAAATACTGGTGTGCAAAAGATCAGAAAAACAAAAACAAATATGGGGATGAGGTAGGTAGTTGGTTGGATGGGCTGTGTACAGATGCAGCGATCGGTAAGCTGCTCTGACAGCTGATGCTTATAGATATAGATGCAACATGCAAAAAAGTCTAAGATTTTACTGAGTTACAGTTCATGTAAGGAAATCAGTCAATTTAAATAAATTCACTAGGCCCTAATCTGTGGATTTCACATTGTTGTGGCACTGTTGAGGTTGTGCTGTTGTTACTTCTCAAGGGTTATGCTATTGTTCTGTGTTGGCCTGTGATGTTATGCATTTCGTAGACTCTGCATCCTAACACAAGGTCATTGTGTTCTGGAACTGTTCCTTGTATAAAATAACTTGTGTAAACAATATGATTGTATTATCGCCTCCCACTATATAAGGGACATGGAACCATTTACTCTTGGAGCTCCTTCCCTGACTGAGGGATCTACTTTGCAGCTGCTTGTATGTGTTAAAGATTCACTATTATACAATTAAATTAGTCTGACTAGTCTTTGGAACTAATTTTCCACAACATTTGGTGCCGTGACCCGGATGAGAGCGACTTGACTTTTTGACCCGTTTCGCTAGTCTTGAACCCAGACATCCCTCTGGCCACAACTTAAAAAAGGTAAGAGACCTTTTTAAAAAATCTCTGTGAGGGACTGTCTGTTTTTCAGCCGAGTCTTAATGGTTAATGGTGCAAGATCTCTTGTCCTCCTCATCCACAACATTTTGGGGTTCACTTTGGCAGAACTATTTTCCTATAATACTGAATCTGTCTGGTGTGTGCAATGGTGGGAATCGGTTTGCCCACATGTTGGGATCGGTTTACCTACAATCACGTGATAGCAGGAATCAGATAGCCTGCCAGTAGGAATCGGATAGCCTACATCTGGGAAAAGTACGTTATAGCAGGAATCAGAAAACTAGATTAGTTATAATATATATAATCTGTTTGCACACATGAGAGGGTTAATGAAGTTGATAAAAGTAACTGTAATCTTTTTTTGGTATCCTCCACTGAAAATAGGAGCCATAACAGCAGCAGTGTTACACTGCTACCCTACTCAAGTTGATTGGACCAAAACTACATCCTGTGTTATGACTGAGGGGGAAGACGCCCACGGTTTTTGAGCAGAATGAGAGACATCTTTTTCAAACACTCTGGAATGATGTCTGATGTGGAGGGGGTTAACGGCCCCCTGGTATCAGCGTACGTGTGTGGGTTACCTAAGACGGTCTCTGGTACTTCAGGTTGGCAGACGAAAACCCTACTGGAAATTACACTCCTAGCTCAGCATTGCATAGAAACTATTAAACATAAATCCACCAAAACTGACCGTCACTTACAGGCAGCTCAGCTACAGTTTTACATGGCAGGAGTTGGGGGCCGCGGTCGCAGCAGGGGATGGGGTCGCAGCCGTGGGTGTGGTGGGGGTGGTAACAACGCAGCAGCTAGGGAGATAAAGAGAAGGAAGGAATAGAGATAAAGGCTGCTTCTATTGTCATAACCCCAGCCACTGAAGAAGTGAATACCCCAAAATACTAGAAAGGAAAAATAGTACATTTTTAAACAAAACCCATGCCCTGTTGTATAAGACCAGTAAACGTTGAAGATGATTATATATGTATTCATCCACTCAACCATTTACTGGGAAGAGACTTGCTGACAACACTAAATGCTAAAATGTATTGTACTCCCGTTTTCGCTGATATCCCTAACGTTGAAATTCTAAACCAATTCGTGAGTTGGCAAATTGAACCACTTCCCGAGACGGAGGGGGAAATTGTCTTTGTCTCTCAGTCGATTCTGTCTCAAGTTCCAGCCTCGTAATGGACAGAGCACTCCAATGACAGTGGACTGATAGGCCGTGCTAGCCCAGTTATAATAAATGTTGATCCTAGAAAGACACTCTAGTCTCGAGAGCTACCTTAACCTTTTCACATGTGAGTTCCAAATATCTCTAACAGTCGCCCCAGCGTGAGTTGTTTGATGCACGTGATGTCAGAATGCACTCACTGTTTGAAAATGTGATTTATACGCAATAGCACAGTTAACACGCGCTGCCTGCTAATTATCTATAGGCTATGTTTCAACTTGTCTATTTCAAATGATTTTCTAACAAGTTTTATTTTCTAACAGTTTGAATTGAGGTGTGTTCCGCCTCCTCATTAATTCACATAGAAGTAGCCCATTTCAGTGTTGCGGACAATTTATGTTTGAGGCGTTACTGAGCCGGACAAACTTCCTTCTTCGAGGAGAGCCCTTCACAATTTTGTCCGCAGATCAAGTATGCAGCATTTGCGTAGTCTTGCACGAACTGGTACATTTTCTGTCTGGCGCCCGCATTGTTGCATTGTTGTTTTCCTTACAAATAATAACTTTGGACATGTGTAAGTTCTTATCACAGTAAGTGCCTTATTTTCTCTATATCATGTTGTTGTTTCTACTGTAGAATACCGTATGTTTGTATGCATGTATGGAGCATAATGTATTTACAGTTTTATTCACGTTTTCAAGTACTGTTGACAAATAATGAATTCCAATTATTGCATATATTGTAATGGACTATGATGACTATAATCTATGATGTGTGTAACATAATTTTTGGAGGTTGTACTGATTGTAATGAGCTAATGCTAAGCTATTTGCCAGCTATGTGTGGCACCATATTTGTTGACATTATACAATTCATTCTGGGTGTCTCGTAAATGTCTGTCAGACCAAATCTGTTATAATGAGGTGAAGGAATGGTTCACTCATCTTTCGAATAAACTTCCGGAAGTGAATGATGGTAGACGACACACCCTCTTCAACATACATACTGCAAACAGACCAAACTCCTCTTGTCTCCTCTTATTTTCTTTGGTTGACACGAAAAAACAAACATGTTGGTGTGCACAAACTACCCATCATCGGATTACTTTTGATTTCTAGAAAATGTTTTACACAATCATGTCGATCAATGTTGAGCTCATCCGTGATGTGATGAATTATAAATAGTTATTGCTATTAGCTAATTCATATTGTGGTTTCTGTCAGCTGAGAGTTCTCTAAATATGACAGCTTGTGTTATGTCAATCTTTCCTCAGTTAGCGCTAGGACTAATGTAGCCTACATTTTACAGTATGAATGATTGTGTATGCTATCGATACTTCTGTGAATGTCTGAACATTGCATCCAAAAATAAACTGGTCACATTCAGGACATAACTTTGTAAGGACAGTGTTTGTGCAAAATGTTTCTGTGAAAAACGATTGCGGCCAGCTCAAATGCTGACTGTTGCGTCAATCGAAACTGGATTTTATAAATAACTTTCTAAATTGACCGTACGCTGCAGAGACCACTGTAGAATGATCACACCGGTTTGTTGGTATGTGTGAAACGGTTAAAAAGTAGAATGAGTAGAAAGCAAAAAGTGAATTTTCTATGGAAATTGGTAATAATTATAAACAGTAACATTGTTAGGGTAGACTATAATACAAACAATGCTTTCCAATAAGTAGAAAGTAAAAGGAGAAAATGACATCCCGGTGAACAGAAATTATCATGTTTGTTTTGTTTTTAAACCTTACAATAGGGTTAAAAGCAGTATATTTTTGGAGAGTGATTTGTGTGTATTAGCAGTAGTGATTGAGAGGGCTTTCCTATTGGGAAGACTAGAAGGGTCTTAGTTGAAGGAAACATATATGGAGACAAGTGAAAGTAACAAAGAAAATGATACAATTAAGTGGACAGATTCATAGTACTCATGGTCTACCAGTTGATTGGTATATAACATTGAATGAATGTTGACAGTATGGTGAATGGTAATGTTGTATGTTATTAGTAGCTTGCAGATAGCACTCTAATAATGCAATATCTTAGTAATTTGACAGCATTTTGCTGCCAATGTTTGGTTTTATTATGTGCCTAAGCGAACAGAGCGATTGAGCCTTGGGACTGATATTAAATCAGAGGCCGCCATCTGGTGTTTGGGTTAAAGATAAGCTTCCTGTGAACCCATGGACCAGTGAAAGTGAGTGGTACTCACTGAACACAAACAGGCTGTATGGAACACAGTGGAAAATTTGGAACAGAGGTATGAATAATTGAATAGGATACGGTTTGTTAATCTGACATGACAATTTACAATTATTATTTCTCAATTCGATTGAGGTTGAATAACACCAGTGAAGGTAAGTAAGAAGGTAATTTCATCCAAAGCAATACTTTGTTTCCATTACGTGGAACACTGTCCAAAATTGAAGTAGATCAAAATAAATGTTTTTAGTACCAGGGCTGTGAAAAAAAGAAGCTGATAAGCCAGCTCCAACTTTTTGAAGGCCCTAGCAGATGTGTTTAACAACAGGTTTCATATTTTGACAGAAAGTACAGAACACAAGCCATATGTCAATGCAACAGGTCTAGATGATAAGATAACAAGAAAGGGACTCTGGGATTCTTAATTTTAGAAGGTGCCTATTCCACTTAATGAGACCTTGTATCATATGATATGTCTCCAGTATGATTATGTATATGCATGGTTTTATCAAGGCTTTCTGCCCAAAATGCAGTAAGCTTGATTGGAAAAGGGAAGGAGGTACATAGGCATATTGCATATTGCATTTTTAGGACAGATTGAGATTGAGGATTTTTTGGACTGATTAACTTCTATGGGTTAGGTGGGACGCTAGCGGGACACACTATTCAACAGCCAGTGAAATAGCATGGTGCGAAATACAAAACAGCAAAAATCTCATAATTTCATTTTCTCAAACAATCAACTATTTTACACCATTTTAAAGATAAACTTCTCGTTAATCTAACCACATTGTACGATTTCAAAAAGGCTTTACAGCGAAAGCATAAAATTAGATTATGTTAGGACATAAACTTCACAAGAAAAACCACACAGCCATTTTCCAAGCAAGGACATGCATCACAAAAACCAAAAATCCAGCTAAAATGTTCACTAACCTTTTATGATCTTCATCAGATGGCACTCATAGGACTTCATGTTACACAATACATGTATGTTTTGCTCGATAAAGTTCATATTTATATCCAATAACCCCATTTTACATTGGCGCATGATGTTAAGAAAATGTATTCCCACCAAAACTACCGGTGAATGAGCACATCAATTTACAAAAATACATTGATAAACATTGATCAAATTTACAACAGTTATTGAAAGAATTATAGATATACTTCTCCTTAATGCAACCGCTGTGTCAGATTTTAAAATAGCTTTACGGAGAAAGCACATTTTTCAATATTCTGAGTACATAGCTCAGCCATCAAAGCAAGCTATAGAGATACCCGCCAAGTTCTGGAGTCAACTAAACTCAGAATTAGTATTATAAATATTCTCTTACCTGTGCTGATCTTCGTCAGAATGCACTCTCAGGACTCCTACTTCCACAAGAAATGTTCTTTTTGTTTGAAATACTCCATATTGATGTCCAAATACCTCTGTTTTGTTCGTGCGTTCAGATCACTATCCAAAGGCATAACGCGCGAGCGTAAATCCAGACACGAAAAGTCAAATAGTTCCATTACCGTTCGTAGAAACATGTCAAACGTTGTTTACAATCAATCCTTAAGGTCTTTTTAATATAAAACATCCATAATATTCCAACCGGACAATAGCGTATTCATTACAGAGGAAAAAGAAGAAGCGGCGCGCCAAATGTACCCGCGCAGTAAACAACTCACTGGTCCCAGGCAGTCCACTCATTGACTGAGCTCCTATTTTCTGCCCAGTAACAGGAGAAGGATGAAACACGTTTCTAAAGGCTGTTGACAGCCAATGGAAGCCTTAGGGAGTGCAACGTGACCCCACAGACACTGTAGTTTCGATAGGGATTCAAAAGAAGAACTACAATTCTCAGATTTTCCACTTCCTGGTTGGATTTTTCTCAGGTTTTTGCCTGCCATATGAGTTCTGTTATACTCACAGATATCATTCAAACCGTTTTAGAAACTTCAGAGTGTTTTCTATCCAAATCTACTAATAATATGCAAATATTTGACTCTGGGCCCGAGTATTAGGCAGTTTATTCTGGGCATGCTTTTCATCCGAAAATGAAAATACTGCCCCCTATACCTTAAAAAGTTGATGTAGCATAGTGAAAACTAAGTACATGTTTATTTTCTCTTCCAGGATGGATGGAATGTCTACTGACAAGTTTTCTGAGGAGTTTAACAATAATTCTGCACATCTCCCTTTGAAATGTATCCTGAGGCAAGTGCCTTGGGAGAGTAGGTAGTGAAATTCTGCAGTACTATAAAGTACTGTATAAAGGTTAACGGAGCTCCTAAATTAAGTAATGCCTGGGCATTTGTTTGTTTTTGCCCTACGTTTTATCACACACACACCTGCACACACACAACCCACTCGTCTATACTTACAAATAATACCCTTTATAATTTGTCAATAGTTCCAATTCTAATTCAGACGGCAAGAAGGAGAGAGACAGAGCGCTGTCCCTGAACTGTGAAGAAAGCACAAAGGGAGGGGGCGGGTGCGCTACTCACACACAACAAGTGCATGAGTGGTGTGAGGGAAACCTGTCTCTTGTCTATTTGACTATTCCTTGAATTCCCTTATGGGATGACATAAGGTTGTGAGGGTTGTAAGTCAAAATGTCTTTGTTATTCTGATTCGTTTATTTTTATTTAACCGGCAGTGTTGTTTTTTGGGGGATGCAAGAATCACGGTGTGAGTCATGTCGAAAGGGAGAATAGTAACTGCGGTAAGTGCTTGTAGGAAAGAATGGTACGCACCCAAATGTATTACGATTGCCGCACAAATCTGTGCCCAATGTCTAATTTGCCAAGAACACAACGCAGGAAAGCAAGTACAGACCTCTTTGTCAACCCTACCAGTCCCCTGGGGCCCTTTGGTAAATATGCAAATTGAGTTTGTTCACATGCCTGCCTGTAAAATAAATAATATATGTTGCTAATAGTTGACAGCTACTCCAAATGGATTGAAGCCTTCCCCACATCTAATGAGGAAGCAAACAAAGACGGTGGCTAAATGCCTTTTATATGATATTATTCCACAATTTGCTGTCCCACAAAGTCTAGATAGCGATAGGGGGATACATTTTAACTCAAAGATAATGAAAGAGCTGTGTGATATGATGCAAGTTAAAAGAACGCTACAATGGCATTCTGAAAAATAAACTGGCAAAAAGATGTGCTCAGACAGGACTTACCTGGGTGGATGCGCTACCCATAGCCTTGTTTTCAATGCGTTCCACCCCAGCCCGGAAAACTGGCCTCAGTCCACATGAGGTACTGATGGCCCATCCCATGAGGACCCCCGCGTCACCACCAGCTGCAGTCCCAGATCTGCAGCTGTTGGATGACACTATGATCAAGTACTGTATAGCTCTGAGTAACTGTATTCAAGCTGTTCACTCACAGGTCTCTGCTGCCAAAACTCCCCCAGATGACTGTCCCCATCACGATCTCCAGCCCTGAGATTGGGTCAATGGTCAGGATGCACGACAAAGGTAAAAAAAACTTTGAAACCCAGGTGGAAAGGACCACATCAGATAGCCCTCAAGCAAAGTGCTTAGGGAAAGACACCTGCATCTACGCATCCCACTGTAAGAAAGTAGCAGAGACAGAAGATGTTACTCGCGTTACAACCCAGTAGGGGCACTCTGCTTACCCTAGGACTCACAGCTATTGTGGCTGTGGGCATCTTCTGGGTGGTAGCAGACTTCGAGCCAGAGTAGGGTGAACGTGCTAGTAACCTCTCCCCGACCTCTCCGCTCCAACGAGGCCCGGCTTCCACAGGGGGAAGCCCAGAAGTAGATGGCCCTGCCGACCTGAACTTGGACTCTGATAACCCTGCCGACCTGAACCTGGACGCTGATGACCCAGCGGACCTGAAGAGAAGAAAAAGAGGACATGAACATCATAGGGTTTTCCCCAGGTCAAACACTTTCTTACAATTAGCTAGTAATGTTTCTGTACTACAGAATGTATCCGATTGTTGGGTTTGTCGACTGTTCCCAGACAGTGCTGAGACAATAACATCATTAGCTATACCCCTTAAAGCTTATGAAATATTGATCTGGACCAAAGCAGGAAACCTTACAGACCTAGAGCTTGAATAGGTGGAGGATGAGGTGTTTTATTTGAGAAGATTAGATTTTAATAATCCCACCTCTCTGCCCAAGCAATCCATCACCCTGGCTGACTCTCCCCCAGGGTATTTGTGTTATATAGAAAATGGAACCGGTCACCAGTTGGGGTAAAGTCACTTTAAATATAACCTTTCTGTCTACAATAACTTTACCCTACCCTTACCGTTGAGAAATAGAACATGCCACCCTAACATGTAATTGGGAAGATCGAATCCCTGAGCTGACAAGGTAAAAACCTGTTGTTCTGCCCCTGAACAAGGCAATTAACCTGCTGTCCCTAGGCCATTATTGAAAATAAGAATTTGTTCTTAACTGACCTGCCTAGTTAAATAAAGGTAAAATAAATGTGAAATAAACTCTATAACCACCTCCCAGCCACATCAAACTAAGTGGATGGGTTATTATTGTCTAGATATGTTCATGAAATACAGTAGATGACTGAAGATCACTCCCAGACACACCTGGCTAACTTGATGGGTCATGTAATCATCTGGCGAAGTGGAGTCTTTTGTTAAGACATGTAAACAATTAACCTAATGGTGTTTTCAAGACAACTGTGAACTTGGAAAAATACGAGGTCAAATCATATAGTCAGTGATCTTCAGTTCGGAAAGTCGGGGCTCTAGAAAGAGGCCAGAGTTCCCGAGTTGGAATTCCGAGTTGGATGACCGTTCAAAACGCTTTATTCCAGTTGAAGCTAGTTTTTTTCCCCCCGAGTTCCCAGTTGTCTTGAACGCACTGATGTCAGAAGATTTGTGAGTTCCCAGTTCTTTTGAACGCGGTAATAATCCCAACCCATACTACTAGCAATACAAACTGATTGTCATAGCTAGCCAACATGCATGAATCTGCAGGTAGCTAAAGCTAACCAACTAGGTTCAATGTCATACCTAGCTAGCGTTCAAATGCCTCTCCTGTGAAGTACAGTAGTGACATGTGACATACGCCTAGTTTCCTGAAATGAGTCACAAACGGCACCAGAGGAGATGGATGCTGTTTTACGGTACCCTGACCAATTGTGCTATTGTGTGTGTTTTTGAATAACATACAGCTGGCGGGTTTTACACTTTTTCGGCAGGATAGAACAGCCGCCTATGGTAAGACAAGGGGTGACGGTCTATGTATATTTGTAAACAACAGCTGGTGCACAAAATCTAAGGAAGTCTCAAGGTTTTGCTCGCCTGAGGTAGAGTAACTCATGATAAGCTGTAGACCACACTATTTACCAAAATAGTTTTTGTCTATATTCCTTGTAGCTGTCTACCACAAACCGATGCTGGCACTAAGACCACACTCAATGAGCTGTATACGGTATTAAGCAAACAGGAAGACGCTCATCCAGAGGCAGCGCTCCTAGTGGCCAGGGACTTTAATGCAGGGAAAATTAAATTAAATGAATTATACTAGCATGTTAAATGTGCAACCAGAGGGAAAAAGCTGTAGACCACCTTTACTCCACACACAGAGACGCGTACAAAGCTCTCCCTCGCCCTCCATTAGGCAAATCTGACCATAATTCTATCCTCCTGATTCCTGCTTACAAGCTCAAATTAAAGCAGAAAGCACCAGTGACTTGGTCAATAAAAAAGTGGTTAGATGCTATTCTACAGGACTGTTTTGCTAGCACAGACTGGAATATGTTCTGGGATTCTTCCGATGGCATTGAGGAGTACACCACATCAGTTACTGGCTTCATCAATAAGTGCATCGATAACGTCGTCCCCACAGTGACTGTACGTACATACCCCAACCAGAAGCCATGGATTACAAGCAACATCCGTACTGAACTAAACGGTAGAGCTGCCTCTTTCAAGGAGTGGGACTCAAACCCAGAAGCTTATAAGAAATCCCACTATGCCCTCCAAAGAGTCAATACAGGACTAAGATTGAATCATATTTCACCGGCTCTGGCGCTCGTCGAATGTGACAGGGCTTGCAAACTATTACAGAGTACAAAGGGATGCACAGTGGCTAGCTGCCCAGTGACACGAGCCTACCAGACGAGCAAAATTACTTCTTTGCTCGCTTCGAGGCAAGTAACACTGAAACAGGTATGAGAGCATCAGCTGTTCCGGACAACTGTGTGATCACACTCTCCATAGCCGATGTGAGTAAGACCTTTAAACAAGTCAACATTCACAAGGCCGCAGGGCCAGACGGATTACCAGGATGTGTACTCCGAGCATGCGCTGACCAACTGGCAAGTGTCTTCACTGAAATTTTCAACCTGGCCCTGACCGAGTCTGTAACACCAACATGTTTCAAGCAGACCACCATAGTCCCTGTGCCCAAGAACACTAAGGTAACCTGCCTAAATGACTACAGACCCCTGGTGCTCATGTCTGTAGCCATGAAGTGCTTTGAAAGGCTGGTCATTGTCATGTCCTGACCAGTAATAGGGGTTATTTGTATTGTAGTTTGGTCAGGACGTGGCAGAGGGTATTTGTTTTGTGGTTCGGGGTGGTGGTTTGCTTAGCCTGTTTGGGATAGGGGGCAGTATTGAGAATTTTGGAAAAAATATGTGCCCATTTTTAACTGCCTCCTACACCAACTCAGAAGCTAGAATATGGATATTATTGTTCAGGTTTGGATAGAAAACACCCTAAAGTTTCTAAAACTGTTTGAATGGTGTCTGTGAGTATAACAGAACTCCTATGGCAGGCAAAAACCTGACAAGGTTTCATGCAGGAAGTGGCCTGTCTGACAAGGAGTCGTGCGTCTTGCATCTGTTTATTGAAGAGTAAGGATCTTAGCTGTAACGTGACAATTCCTAGGGCTCCAATAGGCTCTCAGAACCCGGGAAAAACCTGAACGATGACGAGGCGGCCTCTGGCTGAAACAGATTATCGCCTTTTCCAAGTGGCCGATCAGAGGACCATTGAATGAGGCGCGTGCACGATCGATTCGCCCCCGTGGAGAAATTTCATTCGGCTGTTTAGGCTCATTGCAGATTCCCGGTCGGAATATTATCGCTTTTCTACGAGATAAATGGCATAAAAATTGGTTTTAAACAGCGGTTGACATGCTTCGAAGTACGGTAATGGAATATTTAGACATTTTTTGTCACGCCATGCGCCATGCTCGTGACCGTGATGTAGCATTCTGATAGTGTCTAGAACTCACGAACAAAACGTCGCTGTTTGGATATAACGATGGATTATTTGGGACCAAACCTACATTTGTTATTGAAGTAGAAGTCCTGGGAGTGCATTCTGACGAAGAACAGGAAAGGTAAGAACATTTTTCTTACAGGAAATGTGATTTTGGTGAAGGCTGAACTGGGTGGGTGTCTAAATAGCTAGCCCGTGATGGCTGGGCTATGTACTTAGAATATTGCAAAATGTGCTTCATCCGAAAAGCTATTTTAAAATCGGCCATATCGAGTGCATAGAGGAGTAATGTATCTATAATTCTTAAAATAATTGTTATGCTTTTTGTGAACGTTTATCGTGAGTAATTTAGCAAACTGTTAGTAAATTCCCCGGAAGTTTGCGGGGGGTATGCTTTTTCTGAACGTCACATGCTAATGTAAAAAGCTGTTTTTTGATATAAATATGAACTTGATTGAACAGACATGCATGTATTGTATAACATAATGTCCTAGGTGTGTCATCTGATGAAGATCATAAAAGGTTAGTGCTGCATTTAGCTGTGGTTTGGGTTTTTGTGACATCATATGCTAGCTTGAAAAATGGGTGTCTGATTATTTCTGGCTGGGCACTCTCCTGACATAATCTAATATTTTGCTTTCGTTGTAAAGCCTTTTTGAAATCGGACAGTGTGGTTAGATTAAGGAGAGTCTTGTCTTTAAATAGCTGTAAAATAGTCAAATGTTTGAGAAATTGAAGTAATAGTATTTCAAACGATTCAAAAATCGCGCCACTGAATTCAGGTGGCTGTTACGTAGGTGGGACGAATTCGTCCCACATGCGCCAGAGAGGTTAGAAGGGTGTTTGATTTATTATTTCCGGGTTTTGGGTTATGTTCTATGTTTTTGTATTTCTATGTTCTCTCTAGTTTAGTATTTCTATGTTAGGTAATTGGGTGTTGGACTCTCAATTGGAGGCAGGTGTTTGTAGTTGCCTTTGATTGAGAGTCCTATATATAGGTATGTGTTTTGTGTGTGTTTTGTGGGAGATTGTTCTGTGTATAGCCTTGTGCCTTACCAGACTGTTATTCGTCGTTGTGTCTTTTTGTGTACGTGTTTATTTTGTTTTTTCCTTCTTTGTCCTATTAATAAAGAAGATGAGTGCACATTTCCCCGCTGCGTCTTGGTCCGCTTTATCCGACAACAACCGTTACAGTCATGGCTCACATCAACACCATTATCCCAGAAACCCTAGACCCACTCCAATTTGCATACCGCCCCAACAGATCCACAGATGATGCAATCTCTATTGCACTCCACACTGCCCTTTCCCACCCTCAAAGCTCTTCACTAAGGTAAGGACCATGGGATTAAACACCTCCCCCTGCAACTGGATCCTGGTCTCCCCGATGGGCCGCCCCCAGGTGACAAGGGTAGGTAACAACACATGCGCCACACTGATCCTCAACATGGGGTCCCTCAAGGGAGCGTGCTCAGTCCCCCCCTGTACTCCCTGTTCACTCATGACTGCATGGCCATGTACGACTCCAACACCATTGTTAAGTTTTCCGATGGCACAACAGTGGTAAGCCTGATCACCGACAACAATGAGACAGCTTATAGGGAGGAGGGAGGTCAGAGACCTGGCCGTTTGGTTCCAGGACATCAAACTCTCCCTCAACGTGATCAAGACACAGGAGATGATTGTGGACTACAGGAAAAGGAGGACCGAGCACGTCATTCTCATCGACGGCGCTGTAGTGGAGCAGGTTGAGAGCTTCAAGTTCCTTGGTGTCCACATCACCAACAAACTATCATGGTCCAAATACACCAAGACAGCTGTGAAGAGGGCACGACAAAGCCTATTCCCCCACAGGAGACTGAAAAGATTTGACATGGGTCCTCAGATCCTCAAAAAGTTCTACAGCTGCACCAAAGAGAGCATCAGATGGTAGTGTGTACGGCCCAGTACATCACTGGGACTAAGCTTCCTGCCATCAAGGACCTATATACCAGGCGGTGTCAGAGGAAGTTCCGAAGACTCCAGCCACCCCTACAATTCTCTCTGTTACCACACGGCAAATGGTACCGGAGCGCCAAGTCTAGGTCCAAAAGACTTAAGAACTTCTACCCCCAAGCCATAAGAATCCTGAACGGCTAATTAAATGGCTACCCAGACTATTTGCAATTCCCCCCTCTTTTACGCTGCTGCTACTCTCTGTTTATTATCTATGCATGGTCACTTTAACTCTACCTACATGTACATATTACCTCAATTGACTCTGTACATTGACTCTGTACTGGTACCCCCCTGTATATATCCCCGCTATTGTTATTTTACTGCTGCTTTTGAATTATTTGTTAGTGTTATTTTAATTTTTTTACTAATCTATTTTTTTACTTAACACTTATTTATTGTTAAAACTGCATTGTTGGTTAAGGGCTTGTAAGTAAGCATCTCACTGTAAGTTGTGTTGTGTTCCGCGCCTGTGACAAATAAGATTAGATTTGATATGCTAACCAGTAGAGCGCCTAGGCTATGTCCACATGATATGGTGCAATGGTTACAACACAATAAGATCAACTCGAACTGCAATTATTAGACTACGTACTATACCCCCGCACACTCGCTTTGAAGCCTTTTCTCCTCTGTATTTTGGCACAGCACCAGATCCAGTCCAGAGGAACAGAGAAGGAACTGCAGTCCCACTGGGCAGAGACATCAATTCAATGTCTAATTTCATTGAAATGACGTGGAAACAACGTTAATTCAACCAGTGAGTGTTTATTCATTGTTTTGTTCCCATCATTTCCAGTTGTACTGTATGTCTCTTTCGTAGTCATTGTCAATGAAGTGCTTATTACACACGTTGTCACGCCTGCTCTTGCTCTTCCCCGAGCGCCAGGCTCCCCAGCATTGCACACTCCTGCCATCATCATTACGCACACCTGTCTTCCCTCCATCACGCGCATCAGCGATTATTGGACTCACCTGGACTCAATCACCTCTGTCATTACCTCCCCTATATCTGTCTGGTTCCCCGCTCTGTTCCCTGCTTCTGCATTAATGTTCATATGTTGTTCATATGTCCTGACACTGTATCTGTCCTGTTACCTGTCTGTTCCTATTAAATGTTTGACTCCCCGTACCTGCTTCTCATCCCCGGCGTCGGTCCTTACACATGTAGATTTGCAAGATTGGCTGTATGAGTGTTTACATCATATTTACAGTTTTTATTGTTTCTAGCCTTCTTCTGCATCTGTCTGTACCTTTCAATGGAAAACAGTGACATTTTGTGCCTTCTTCCCTAGATTTCTTATATAAAGTGCAGCCAGGGACTGAATACCAGCTTGGTTTTGCTTCCATCTCTTCGTATTTCCATTTTTCAGGATATGGAATCACTTGGGAAATTCTGGATTTTAGGTAAAAAAAAAGACATTATTTTGACAGAAATTATAAAATAGTTTGACAACCATGTTTGTAAGCTTTTAAATTATACCAATCTCAACCGTTTATCTTTTCCAGTGATGAAGTCCAAAAAGTCACTTTCTGAGCACTTCTATAATGGGCAAATATGTATGGAAGGTTTCGTTCCAATCAAAAGGGCTGCTGTCAAAAAGTGATTGAATTCAAATGGACAGCAGTGGCCGCAGGCAGAGGAAACGCTACCGGTTCCCACCAACTTCTCTGCCCGATCGCAATGGGATAAGTATGGCTTCAGCATGTTTACATGACACACCCTGTTTTTCTTTGGGTGTTTTTTTGCTCCGGTGTGGCGATGAGGTAATCCAGATAACTAACTTTTTATGGTGTAAGGGTCTGAAAGTGATCTTGCAACGGTGATCCCAGAACAGTCAGCAAAACCAGGACTTGATCACCCATATCGAAAGTGCGACTACTGGCCTTTCCATTTGTACCAGACTTTCCTTTTTGTTTGAGCCTTCTCCATATTTTCACTGGCAAACTCACAGGCACGGTGCAATCTGTATCGAAAAGCGCTTACGTGCTTCAACAGATTTGTCTTTAGATTTTGAGGTGTTGTCCTGCAACAACCTCTCTCTTAGCAAGCTCAATGGACCTCTGACATAATATCCAAACACGAGCTCATTCGGACTGAAACCGAGAGACTCCTGAACAACCTCCTGTGCTGCAAATAGCACTAGAGGCACCCCTTCATCCCAATCTTTCTCAAACTCAAAACAGAAAGCTTTCAACATAGACTTCAAAGTCTGATGAAGTCTCAAGAGCGCCTTGAGACTCTGGGTGATATGCAGTAAAGGGGAAATGGGTAACACACTACTGCTGTAGCATTTACTTGAAGATCTTTGAAATGAAATGTTGATCTTGGTTAAAATCTGCGGAAGCCCAAACGTTGAAAATAATTTCACAAGTGCCTTAACAATACTGGGAGCAATGATGTTTCTCAATGGAATGGCCTCAAGGAAACGAGTGGAGCACACATTGTCGGGTTCACCTAGGGGTCATGAAAAGGGTTGTACCAAAATGTTTGATCTATTAGAATAATTGATTATGCTAATGTTTTATTAATAGAAGGGGAGGGTTTATAAGACCCCTACCTCCTTACATTTATAGGGTCGTAGACTTCAGATTAACAATATATATATTCATTATATAGTTTTAGAAGTGTTCCACAGTTGTTTGCTCTTTCTCTCTCTCTCTTTTAAGGAAGACCCCTCTTAGAGATGTGTGACTGAGACAGAACTCTGCATGGGAGTTTGGGAGATAAGAGACTACTCAGACATTCCACAATAAATCAACTTTGGGGAGGGGACATTTATTGCCTAGCTTTTATAACACTGAAACTCTGTGTTTGTATAGCTATGGATGCAGGGTTTTGGTCTCAGGAGTAAAAAGGTAATGGCGTAGTCAGTGACATCACTAAGGCGGGACTTCAGTTTAATAAAACAACTTGAGACCTTTTGTTTGATGCAGAACTTACTCAGAAACATGCGTGCTATGTTCCTGTTTGTCAACTTCTGTCTGCAATTGCATTAATAAAAGGACGAACACAGTTCACCTGAACTCTGCTGAAAGATTAGCCAAAAGCAGGTATAGGCTGCAAAGGTGCAACCGGGCACAGTTTGGTTCGGTTTACCCATCAGCACCCATCAGCTGGCAAATGTGACAGGTTTAACAGCAAGCCACAACATTCTGTTTCAGACAAGGACAGAAGTTACGCAAGATACTGTCACACGTCCTGTTGACCCCAAGATTGGCCAGCCATGGTTCCATTATGAGCCAACCTCAGTATCTCTTGTCGGAGTGTAACTGGAACAACAATTGTAGGTACACTGGGCCTATCATCTTTCCCAGAATTGGCGTGGGAACACAATTTCCTCATCAGAATATCATCTCTGTCAAAGTAACCCACACAAACTTAATCAAACTCCTACTCTTGATGTATCTCAGGGAGAGGGAAGCATATTTTCTCTGTTCAGCAATCAGCTGTTTCCTAGACATCGAAGTGTTCGCTGTAGGGACCCTTTCCTCTTTCAGAGGCCGTGCAGTACCAACTCGCTCACCGAAGTCAGGACCACATATAAATGTCTCAGACAGAACAAACTTGGTGGGATAACTGACATCCTCCTCAAAATTAGACTTGCTCTCGGCAATCTTCTTAGACACAGCATGTGTAACAGCACACGCTGGCAACACGCTAGAGTATTTCTCTGAAAACCAATCAGGTTCCTCTACTCGAGGCACCTTACAAATTACAGGATTTGGCACAACCTTCCCACCAGCCAAACCGTTGCCCAAAATGAATGAGACTCACTTCACAGGTAGGCTAGTTCTCACTCCCACAACCAGACTTGAGTTCAACATTATACAAAGGAACTTCCATGCAGCCCATCTCCAATCCTGTCATCTGTGGAGTCAAACAAAGGCAAAACACCCTCCAAAATGAAGGACTGGGCTGCCCCAGTGTCCCGCAGTATCTTCACAGGCTGCTTAACAGCATCACCACTCTGCAGAGACACGAACCCATCTTTCTTTTTTTTCATACGAACTGATCCAAAATCTCATTTAGGAGATAAATCAGTCCCAACCAGAGATTTAATGGTCTGGAGAGCTCCCACAAGAACAAACGTCTATTTCTCTCTCAAATTTTTCTGTTTCAACTTAGCACATGAGAGACAATATGCCCATTCTCATGGCAGTAACGACAAACTGACAGATAGAAAGAACCAGTTTATTGCCCATCCCTGTCTTTGGGCACTGGGGTAAAAGACTGAAACCTTGTAGTGGAAGGTGACTTGTAGTGGGAGGTGACTCTGGATTGTTTTTTGTGTAGGGATTGTGTGGATTGTTTGTTGGTGCCTTGCATGTGAAGGTAGTTTTATTTGTCAATACACTCATCTGCAAGGACTGCAGCTTTCTCAAGAGTGAGATCCTTGTGCTCATTAATATAGGTAGCAACCCTTTCCTGAAGGCAATTCTTAAACTGTTTGAGTAGTATGAGTCTTTAAATCCTCAATGTCCTTGACCTCTTGAGAAGCTCACCAGAGATCAAAAAGACATGCTTGTTCCCTTGCGAATTCAGCATGACTTTGTGACTCTGTCTTTCGCAATTTATGGAACTGTTGTCTGTATTCCTCTGGGACCAACTCGTAAGCCTGAAGAATAGCAGCTTTAACAGTGTCATAATCTGAACTCTCAGATATTGCAGCAATCAGCTCAAACAGAGTAAAAAATACAAGCCGGATGATGGCCTGACTGGATACGGAGTGTTTCCAGATCTAATCCTTTTAATCGAATGGCATGCTCCGACTTCAGTTCCCTTTTCTTGTACTCAAACTCTAATCTCTGATGCTCCAATTTTGCATGTAGTTCTACTTCCCACAGTTGCATGTCTATGGGGTTTACTCTACTACACGTAACACCGTTTTCATCATCCTCTCTCTCCAGGAGGATTTCCTTCTCCACCAAAACAGCATCGCGTAACTCTGACTACTGCTTTTGATGTCATAATGCTTTACAATGATGATCAGATTTTCCTTTGTACATTTATCTAGTATCTCCTTTGTACATTAATCTAGTTTTACACAAGTGCTTACAAATTAAAGTCCATGGTTCTTTTCCCTCGGTTTTCTTATGCAACTTTCAAACATATTTCACCAATTGTATAACCCCCCCACGTTGGTTGTCAGTGACAGAAACTCTACAACAAAAAGTGTTGTGTGAAAAATCAAGTACCTGGCTAACAAAAGAGTCACATTGACAAGCAAACCAAAACAGAAGGGGTTTCTGAAAGACACCAATGGGGGTGCCCACTGAAAGTTGACAAAGCAACAAGAAAAGGGTCCCAAAGGACACCCACATGGATGCCCACTATATTTTCTTCAGAAAAGACCAACTTAAAGAGAAACCCACACCAACCTAGGATAGGGTGTAACAAATATGGACCAAATTAAACAGGGAAAAAGGCCAGATTCGGGCTTTGTTTGGCTACCTAAAGTGGAAGCGCTAACGTGCGGTGGAAGTGCTAACATCTCTTCTCCAACTGATGCACTGGGCCAGCAGGTCTTAAATACCAGCTAGGCCAGCACAGGTGAAACACATCCTGACTACCGAGGTGACTCCAATCAGTGTGCGCCACCGCTAATCAGGACCTATGCGTCCAAAACCAACCTCGAAATGCAGAGAAAAACCAACATATTATTTTCTTATTTACAAAAAAAGTTACTCCAAAATGACCCAAACCACTGGGCACACCACATAATTGATTCCAACCTATTTTCACACACTCAAAAAGACAGCCAAAAGTTTGTTGAATTCCCAATGTGTTATCACTATGCTTTCAACCATCTAAAAGCACAACCAAATTCCAGTGGAAAATCAATGTCTTATTTCTGTTTGTCACATAAATGTGTTATCACTGCACTTTCAACCATTAAAAAGTTCAAATGGGAATACAAAGTCAGACATTTTCTTCATTTACTTATTCAAGAACTTAATGTGTTATACCTGTGCTTTATCTAATAGCACAACCAAATGACCTGGATTGCAATTGAAATGATTAAAGTACATGGTCCAATTGATCAATGCCATTTGAGGTTTTGTGCAGATTATTTTAGCAATTGTGAAGATTTACACAGACCTGCGACCCTGAACATGCATGCTTTCTATGATTACAAAAGAAGACATTTATTTTTACAGTAACCTCAAAATGTGGTCATGGATGTGTTACTCATTTTAAGATTGAATAAACACTGTTACGTTAGTTTGTAAGCCTTAACATTAGGGTATTTGCTGTCTTACAGAAGTAAAATTGAATCATGTTTAGATGACAACGCAACCAAATATAAACTTTTAAAGGAGACGTATCTACTGCTTGGATAGTTCCATCTGAGCCACTGACTTAATCCTATTCTTTAACCTTTATTTTTGGTTGAGATGGAGACGTGAATCCAACATAGAATTTCTTAACTTGTCAACAAGTTAATAGACTATTTACCATATTGCAAAAGGGATATTGAATTATGTTTAGCTGTAAAAGCAACCAAATGTCAACTATCTTCTGCTTGGATAGCTCCATCTGTGCCATTGAGTATGGCTTTAGTTCCAGTTTGTCTACAAATGAATAATTTATATGTTGGATTCACTAAACTCTAAGTTTCAAAAAAGGACTAAATCAAGTCAAACTTAATGAAATGCCCTTTAAATACAGTTTGATATGATTTCATCCTATTCTTTCATTTTGATTTTTGGTTGTGATGTAGATGTGAATCCAACATATTTATTATTAACTTGTAGATCCCATTTGAAATCAACCAAAGCTTGAAACCCAAGGCCCATACGTATTGTTTATGTTTAGTTGAATCCTGGGCTGAATTTAAACTATTTAAATCCTTCAGAATGTATTCACACACCTTGACTTTTTCCACATTTTATTGTGTTACAGCCTGAGTTTGGAATGGATTAAATGTAGATCTTTTTTGTCACTGGCCTACACACAATACCCCATAATGTCAAAGTAGAATTATGTTTTTCAACATTTTTACAAATTAATAAAAAATGAAAGCTGTATATCTTGAGTCAATATGTATTCAACCCATTTGTTATGGCAAGCCTAAATCAATTCTGGAGTAAAAATGTACTTAACATGTCACATAATAAGTTGCATGGACTTTGTATTTACCGTAATTTCCGGACTATAAGCCTCAACTTTTTTCCCAGCTTTGAACCTCGCGGCTTAAACAATGACGCGGCTAATATATGGATTTTTCCTGCTTTCAATTTTTTTTCTCCAAAAAAACACATTTCATTAGAACAATGAAATTGTCGAATGGGTTAAGGTCAAACAACTTTTTTGTTTACTGTTTAGATTAAATTGAGCGCTCTCAAACTTCCCATCATTCTGATTACGGTAGTCATTTTGTCACCCTCATCATGGCAAAGACACGGAGAAATGCATATGATGCAGCTTTCAAGTTGAAGGCGATTGATCTGGCTGTTGGAAAAGGAAATAGAGCTGCTGCATGGGAGCTTGGTCTTAATGAGTCGATGATAAGACGTTGGAAACAGCAGCGTGAGGAATTGACTCAGTGCAAAAAGACAACTAAAGCTTACTGCTAATTTCTTATTTTTTGTTACAAGCCGTGTTTCGTTAAAGCCTATTTATTTTTGTTACAAGCCGTGTTTCTTTAAAGCCTATTTATTTTTGTTACAAGCCGTGTTTCGTTAAAGCCTATTTATTTTTGTTACAAGCCGTGTTTCGTTAAAGCCTGTGTAAAGTTCATTTGTTTCAATGTACCGGTAGGCACCTGCGGCTTATAGACATGTGTGGCTTATTTATGTTCCAAGTAATATATATTTTTTAAATTCAGTGGGTGCCGCTTATATTCAGGTGCGCTTAATAGTCCGGAAATTACGGTAACTAGATTTTTTAATACAACCTCATCTATGTACGCCACACATACAATTATCTGTAAGGTCCCTTAGTGAAGCAGTACATTTCAAACACAGTTTTGACTTAAATCTGTTAGAAAATCCATGGAAAGGACTGAAAATGGTTGTCTAGCAATGATCAACAACCAATTTGACAGAACTTGAAGAATTTTGAAAATAATAATGGGAAAACGAGCTTCAATGCCATACAACTCTCCTTCCGTGGCCTCCAACTGCTCTTAAAAACAAGTAAAACTAAATGCATGCTCTTCAACCGATCGCTGCCCGCACCTGCCCGCCCGTCCAGCATTACTACTCTGGACGGTTCTGACTTAGAATATGTGGACAACTACAAATACCAAGGTGTCTGGTTAGACTGTAAGCTCTCCTTCCAGACTCACATCAAACATCTCCAATCCAAAGTTAAATCTAGAATTGGCTTCCTATTTCGCAACAAAGCATCCTTCACTCATGCTGCCAAACATACCCTCGTAAAACTGACCATCCTACCGATCCTCGACTTCGGCGATGTAATTTACAAAATAGCCTCCAATACCCTACTCAATAAACTGGATGCAGTCTATCACAGTGCCATCCGTTTTGTCACCAAAGCCCCATATACTACCCACCACTGCGACCTGTACGCTCTCGTTGGCTGGCCCTCGCTTCATACTCGTCGCCAAACCCACTGGCTCCAGGTCATCTATAAGACCCTGCTAGGTAAAGTTCCCCCTTATCTCAGCTCACTGGTCACCATAGCAGCACCCACCTGTAGCACGTGCTCCAGCAGGTATATCTCTCTGGTCACCCCCAAAGCCAATTCCTCCTTTGGCCGTCTCTCCTTCCAGTTCTCTGCTGCCAATGACCGGAACGAACTACAAAAATCTCTGAAACTGGAAACACTTATCTCCCTCACTAGCTTTAAGCACCAGCTGTCAGAGCAGCTCACAGATCACTGCACCTGTACATAGCCCATCTACAATTTAGCCCAAACAACTCCCTCTTCCCCTACTGTATTTATTTATTTATTTAGCTCCTTTGCACCCCATTATTTATATTTCTACTTTGCACTTTCTTCTACTACAAATCTACCATTCCAGTGTTTTACTTGCTATATGTAACGGCTGTCGTCTGAAGAAGTGGACCAAAATGCAGCAGGTACGTGTATGCTCATATTTAGATTTATTCACTTACAAAACCACTGAATACAAAATAACAAAACCACTAGAACAAACGAACAACTAACAGTCTGGCAAAGCCTAGGGCTGAACACAGAACAATCACCCACAAAACACAAACACAAACACACCCTCATTTATGAGACTCTCAATCAAAGGCAGATAGAAAACACCTGCCTTCAACTGAGAGTCCCAACACCAATTCACCAGACATAGAAACAGACATACTAGACTCCACATAGAACTACCTAGACATAAACCAAAACCCGGACATACTAAATCAAACACCCTTTACACAAACACACCACCCCGAACCACATAAAACAAATACCCTCTGTCACGCCCTGACCAAACTACAAAACAATTAACCTTATATACTGGCCAGGACGTGACAGTACCCCCCCCTTAAAGGTGCTACCCCAGAAGCACCTTAACACAAAAAAAATTACCCCCAAACAATACCCAAAAGAAAATTCCCCCTTACTAAAGGGAGGGAAGGGAGGGTGGCTGCCGTCAACGACAGCACTGTGCTACACCCCCCCTCCCCAACCCACCTATATTGGAGGCGGCTCCGGCTCAGGCCGTTCCAGGCTGTCTGGGCAGTCTGGCAGCTCGGGACGGTCAGGGCAGTCTGGCAACTCGGGACGGTCAGGGCAGTCTGGCAACTCGGGCAGGTCAGGGCAGTCTGGCAGCTCGGGCAGGTCAGGGCAGTCTGTCAGCTCGGGGCAGTCTGGGCAGTCTGGCCACTCCGGCAGTTCAGGGCAGTCTGTCAGCTCGGGGCAGTCTGGGCAGTCTGGCAGCTCGGGGCAGTCTGGGCAGTCTGGCCACTCCGGCAGTTCAGGGCAGTCTGGCCACTCCGGCAGTTCAGGGCAGTCTGGCCACTCCGGCAGTTCAGCGCAGTCTGGCCGCTCCGACGACTGTTGACTGACGGGCAGCTCCGACGACTGTTGACTGACGGGCAGCTCCGACGACTGTTGACTGACGGGCAGCTCCGACGACTGTTGACTGACGGGCAGCTCCGACGACTGTTGACTGACGGGCAGCTCCGACGACTGTTGACTGACGGGCAGCTCCGACGACTGTTGACTGACGGGCAGCTCCGACGACTGTTGACTGACGGGCAGCTCCGACGACTGTTGACTGACGGGCAGCTCCGACGACTGTTGACTGACGGGCAGCTCCGACGACTGTTGACTGACGGGCAGCTCCGACGACTGTTGACTGACGGGCAGCTCCGACGACTGTTGACTGACGGGCAGCTCCGACGACTGTTGACTGACGGGCAGCTCCGACGACTGTTGACTGACGGGCAGCTCCGACGACTGTTGACTGGCGGGCAGCTCCGACGACTGTTGACTGGCGGGCAGCTCCGACGACTGTTGACTGGCGGGCAGCTCCGACGACTGTTGACTGGCGGGCAGCTCCGACGACTGTTGACTGGCGGGCAGCTCCGACGACTGTTGACTGGCGGGCAGCTCCGACGACTGTTGACTGGCGGGCAGCTCCGACGACTGTTGACTGGCGAGGCTGGGTTTACGCACTTGCCGTTTAGTGCGGGGAGCGGGAACAGGACGAGTCGGACTGGGTGGACGCACTTCCGGGTCCGCACGAGAGACAGGAGCTGGAACCCCAGGGCTATGGAGGCGCACAGCCGGTCTAGATCTTACCTCCTGCACAACCCGCCTTGGCTCGATGGAACTAGTAGCCCTGCACGAGCGGAGTGCTCGTACAGGGCAGACTGGGCTGTGCAGGGGCTTGATGGTAGCCGTGCGTAGAGCGGGAGTTGGGTAGCCTGGTCCTCGGAGGCGTACCGGCGACCAGATGCGCTGCGCAGGCATCCTCCTACCAGGCTGGATGCCCGCTCTAGCACGGCACCTGCGAGGGGCTGGAATAACTCGCACCGGACTGTGCGTGCGTATGGGTGAGATATTGCGCTTCTCAGCGAAACATGGCGCTCCCCACCTCATACGCTCCTCCATATAACCACGAGTAGCTGGCTTCCGGCTCTTCCCTTGCCTAGCCAAACTACCCGTGTGCCCCCCCAAAAAAATTTCTTGGGGGTGCCTCTCGTGCTTCTCCCTCAGCGCGTCTCTGGCCTCGTACCATCGCCTCTCCGCCTTGGCTGCCTCAATTTCCCACTGCGGGCGCTGATAATCCCCAGCCTGATGCCAAGGTCCGGCCCCGTCCAGAACTTCCTCCCAAGTCCATTTTTCCCGCCAGTCCAACTCGAACTCCGTCTGCTCCTTCCTCTGCTGCTTGGTCCTTTGTTGGTGGGTAATTCTGTAACGGCTGTCGTCTGAAGAAGTGGACCAAAATGCAGCAGGTACGTGTATGCTCATATTTAGATTTATTCACTTACAAAACCACTGAATACAAAATAACAAAACCACTAGAACAAACGAACAACTAACAGTCTGGCAAAGCCTAGGGCTGAACACAGAACAATCACCCACAAAACACAAACACAAACACACCCTCATTTATGAGACTCTCAATCAAAGGCAGATAGAAAACACCTGCCTTCAACTGAGAGTCCCAACACCAATTCACCAGACATAGAAACAGACATACTAGACTCCACATAGAACTACCTAGACATAAACCAAAACCCGGACATACTAAATCAAACACCCTTTACACAAACACACCACCCCGAACCACATAAAACAAATACCCTCTGTCACGCCCTGACCAAACTACAAAACAATTAACCTTATATACTGGCCAGGACGTGACACTATATTGTATTTACTTTGCCACCATGGCCTTTTTTGCCTTTACCTCCCTTATCTCACCTCATTTGCTCACATTGTATATAGACTTATTTTTCTACTGTATTATTGACTGTATGTTTGTTTTACTCCATGTGTAACTCTGTGTTGTTGTATGTGTCGAACTGCTTTGCTTTATCTTGGCCAGGTCGCATTTGTAAATGAGAACTTGTTCTCAACTTGCCTACCTGGTTAAATAAAGGTGAAATAAAAAATAAATAAAATAAAAAATGTTGCACAATCCTGGTGTGGAAAGCTCTTACATGCTGACAACACCACTCACGCTGTGTGCGAGCGTTGCAAAAATAAATGTACACATACAGTACCAGTCAAGTTTTGACAGACCTACTCATTCAAGTGTTTTTCTTTATTTTTACTATTTTCTACATTGTAGAATAGTAGTGAAGACATCAAAACTATGAAATAGCACATATGGAATCATGTAGTAACCAAAAAAGTAGCAACCCTTTCCCTTGATGACAGCTTTGCACACTCTTGGCATTCTCTCAACCAGCTTCACCTGGAATGCTTTTCCAACAGTCTTGAAGGAGTTCCCATATATGCTGAGCACTTGTTGGCTGCTTTTCCTTCACTCTGCGGTCCAACTCATCCTAAACCATCTCAATTGGGTTGAGGTTGGGTGATTGTGGAGGCCAGGTCATTTGATGCAGCCCTCCATCACTCTCCTTCTTGGTCAAATAGCCCTTTTACAGCCTGAAGGTGTGTTGGGTCATTGTCCTTTTGACAAACAAATGATAGCTAAGTGCAAACCAGATGGGATGCCGTATCGCTGCAGAATGCTGTGGTAGCCATGCTGTCACGCCTGCTCCCGCTCTCCCTCTCTGGCGCTTGAGGGCCCCAGGCTGCCTTTCATTACGCACAACTGTCACCATCATTACGAGCATCAGTGTTCATTGGACTCACCTGGACTCCTTCACGTTTTGATTGTCTTCCCTGTATCTGTCTCTTTCCTCTGTTTCATCCCCGTGTCAGCATTATTGTTGTTTACGTTTCCCCTGTCCAGTTGCTGTTCGTGTTATGTTCCTGTCCATTGGTTAATAAATGTTCACTATAGAATGCTGACACCACTATACGTATCATCAGGGAGGTTTTTGTTTTTTGTTTTGTTGCTGACATCGGGTCCGGGTGCCGCCGCCGATGGAACCGGGGGTGCCTCAGCTGGCTCGTCGGGCTTCCACGCCTTAGCTGGCTCGAGAGGTTTCCTTGCCCCAGTTGGGTCGGTAGGCTCCAATCCCACGTCATGCCTCAGCTGGCTCGTCGGGCTCCTACGCCTCAGCCAGCTCGTTGGGCTCCCACTCCTCAGCGGGATCGTCAGGTTCCCACGCCTTAGCCGGTTCACTATGCTCCCACGCCTCTGCCGGCTCGTCGGACTTCTACGTCCCAGCAAGCTTGTCCAGCGCCCATGCCTCGGCTGAACCGCCAGGCTCGCCCAGGTGGGACGCCATGTGGCGCCCCTGGGGGGGGGTTACTGTCACATCAGGCTGCCTTTCATTACACACACCTGTCACCATCATTACACGCATCAGCGCTCATTGGACTCACCTGGACTCCTTCACGTATTGATTGATTTCCCTATATCTGTCTGTTTTCTGTTTCATCCCTGTGTCAGCATTATTGTTGTTTACGTTTCCCCTGTACAGATGCTGTACGTATTCTGTTGCTGTCCATTTGTTATTAAATGTTCACTCCCAGTACCTGCTTCTCATCTCCAGCATCTGTCCTTATACATGCTGGTTAAAACCTCTTGAAGCGCTGATCCCGTAATCGGGATCAACATCCAGCGAAAAATCAGAGCACCATATTCATAACCAAATCTAATAATTTCTGTTTCTCAAACATAGGACTATTTTACACCGTTTTATAGATACACTTCTCCTGAATCGAACCACGTTGTCCGATTTCAAAAAGGCTTTACAGCGAAAGCAAAACATTACATTATGTTAGGAGAGTACATCGTCAAAATAGCCACACCGCCATTTTCCGACCAACCACATGCATCACAAATAACCAAAAAACAGCTAAATGAAGCACTAACCTTTGACAATCTTCATCAGATGACACTCCTAGGACATCATGTTACACAATACATGCATTCTTTTGTTCGATAAAGTTCATATTTATATATAAAAACAGCATTTTACATCGGCGCGTGACGTTCAGAAAATATTTTCCCTCAAATGCATGCGGTGAATCAGCGCTACAATTTACTAAATTACTATTCGAAAACATTTTTACAATTTAATATTGTCATTCAAAGAATTATAGATTAACATCTCGTGAATGCAACCGCATTGCCAGATTTAAAATAACTTTACTGGGAAATCACACTTTGCAATAAATGAGGTGCTATGCTCAGGAAAATAGGCTAGGCGATACAGGTTAGCGCCATCTTGGAACCATCTAAAATCAAATGTACTATTGTAAATATTCCCTTACCTTTGATTATCTTCATCAGAAGGCACTTCCAGGAATCCCAGGTCCACAACAAATGTAGTTTTGTTCGAAAAAGTTAATAATTTATGTCCCAATAGCTCCTTCTTGTTAGCGTGTTCCGAAGGCTACTCAAAATGTACTGAAGCGCGCGGGACTTGTCGTCACGAATGTGCAAAAAATATATATTTACGTTCGTTCAAACGTCAAACGTTGTGTAACATAAATCTTTAGGGCCTTTTTCAATCAGAGCTTCAATAATATTCAAGGCGGACGATTGCATTGTCTTACTAAACGTTTCGGAACGAAGGGGTACCCATGGGCGCCCGCTTTATAGTAGTAATGACCAACTTTCCTATGACCAACTTTCCAAGCCTCTCTTTCGGTCAGTTTCTACCGGAGAAGACTCAAACCACTTTGTAAAGACCGTTGACATCTAGTGGAAGCCTTAGGAAGTACTCAATGAATCCTACCTGTTTCATAGGCAAAGTGTTGAAGGTGATTCCACAAATCAGATTTGACTGCCATATGAGTTCTGTTATACTCACAGACACCATTCAAACAGTTTTAGAAACTTTAGAGTGTTGTCTATCCAAATCTACTAATTATATGCATATCCTAGCTTCTGAGTTTGAGTAGGAGGCCGTTTAAAATTGGCACGTATTTTTTTCAAAATTCGCTGTAGCGCCCCCTATCCTTAACGTGAGTCAAGATAAATCACAGACAGTGTCACCAGCAAAGCACCCCCACACCATCACACCTCCTCATACTTGCTTCATGGTGGGAACTACACATGCGGAGATCATCCGTTTACCTACTCTGCGTCTCACAAAGACACGGCGGTTGGAACCAAAAATCAAAAAATTTGGACTCATCAGACCAAAGGACAGATCACCACCAGTCTAATGTCCATTGCTCGTGTTTCTTGGCCCAAGCAAGTCTCTCCTTATTGGTGTCCTTTAGTAGTGGTTTCCTTGCAGCAATTTGACCATGAAGGCCTGATTCACGCTCCTCTGAACAATTGATGTTGAGATGTGTCTGTTACGCATTTATTTAGGCTGCAATTTCTGAGGCTGGTAACTAATGAACTTATCCTGTGCAGCAGTGTTAACTCTGGGTCTTCCTTTCCTGTGGCTGTCCTCATGAGAGATATAATATGGACTTGGTATTTTACCAAATAGGGCTATCTTCTTTATTTCACCCAATTTTTAATCTAAATCCAATGACGTGAATTGTTTTTTTGATTTCACGTTGAATTCACGTTAGTTTATAAATCAACAAAATGTTAATCTAAACTAAACGTTGAACTGACGTCTTTGCCCAGTGGGCTGTGAGTTATGACATGCCTTCTGAAAGGGGATCAACAACAACTATTTTTTTTAAAATAATGAATGAAATAAATGATGCAGCTCTCACAGCTATCATCTCTGAAAAGTGTGAAAATGTTCCAGCAGTAACCAAAGAGAAGAAACCACAGAGAGAAATACAAACGTGGTCTGTTTGACTCTGCCAAGTAAGACTACTTGACAATAACTGCAAGATGAGCTTTAAGGTATTTCAGAGGCCAAGGGAACACGAAGCTTGTCTACTGAAATAGCCTTCTCATCTTCTCCTGTCTCTCAGGGGGCTTGGCCATAGAACCAGCCCAGCTGTAGTGCCTCTCTGACTTGCAACCTCTGATGATCAATCTCCTGTCTCTGGAGTCTGTTCACTACCATAACTGCAGGATGTCACATTGTCCAAGGGCAATCATGAAGTGACACATTTAGCAGTGCCTATATGCACATTTGAATGATGATGGGGCAGTGATGAGTTCATCATTGAACTCACACCTGTCGTTTTGTGCAACTTATGCGATTTCATAGGCTATATTTGTCATTCTACAGAAGTGGTGAAAATTGGGGGTTAGGAAAAAATTATAATTTGTATCCTATTTTTCCTCAACTTTAAGCACACGTCTTCCAACATACAGTATGTCAGGTAGATATACAGGTAACTGCCAAAATAAAGGAAACAATTGAGTAAATTGTAAAAAGTTTGATTAGAAAATTTGATTTGATTGATTTGTGTGTGATGTGTTAGTTTGTGTTCAACCCAATTGAACACTTATGGGAGATCCTGGAATTAAAATTGTAAAACGAGTCCTATATCGACATAACCTGAAAGGCTGCTCGGCAAGGAAGAAGCCACTGCTCCAAAAGCGTACTAAAAAGCCAGACTACGGTTTGCAACTGCACATGGGGACAAAGATCGTATTTTTTGGAGAAACGTCCTCTGGTCTGATGAAACAAAAATAGAACTGTTTGGCCATAATGACCATCGTTATGTTTGGAGGGAAAAGGGGGAGGCTTGCAAGCCGAAGAACACCGTCCCAAATGTGAATCACGGGGGTGGCAGAATCATGTTGTGGGGGTGCTTTGCTGCAGGAGGGACTGGTGCACTTCACAAAATAGATGGCATCATGAGGAAAGAAAGTTATGTGCATTTATTGAAGCAACATCTCAAGACATCAATCAGGAAGTTAAAGCTTGGTTGCAAATGGGTCTTCCAAATGGACAATGAACCCAATCATACTTCCAAAGTTGGGGCAAAATTGCTTAAGGACAACAAAGCCAAGGTATTGGAGTGGCCATCACAAAGCCCTGACCTCAATCCCAAAGAAATGTTGAGGGCAGAACTGAAAAAGCGTGTGCGAGCAAGTAGGCCTACAAACCTGACTCCGTTACACCAGCTCTGTCAGGAGGAATGGGCCAAAATTCACCCAACTTATTATGGGAAGCATGTGGAAGGCTACCCAAAACATTTGACCCAAGTTAAACAATTGAAAGGCAATGCTACCAAATACTAATTGAGTGTATGTAAACTTCTGACCCACTGGGAATGTGATGAAAGAAATAAAATCTGAAATAAATAATTCTCTCTACTATTATTCTGACATTTCACATTCTTAAAATAAAGGGGTTGATCCTAACTGACCTAAGACATGGAATTTTTACTAGGATTAAATGTCAGGAATTGTGAAAAACTGAGTTTAAATGTATTTGGCTAAGGTGTATGTAAACTTCCGACTTCAACTGTAGCTCCGTGGTCCTGGTATTCTCTCCTGAACATTTAAAAATTTGATGATCTAGTTTCGTTGGGGGAGTTTAAACACTTGATCGATGTATATATCATAGAAATATCATATAATTGTCTTTAGGACAGCTGTTTTTAGTCAAGACTTTCGTGTTTTTAACGTAATATGTAATTGCTGTACTGTATGTGTGTTTGTAGTTTTGTTTAATGTTGTGTTAGTGTATGTAAGTTGTTTTGTCTGAAACGTTGTTCCCCCTGCTGCTATTGGACCAGGTCTCTTTTGGAAAAGAGATGCCATATCAATGAGAAAACCCTGTAGAAATAAAGATAACATATATAAATTAAAAATAAAGTGGTCCTATGGACAGACACTCCAATCTCCACTGTAGAGCTTTGCAGCTCCTTCAGGGTTATCTTTGGTCTCTTTGTTGCCTTTCTGATTAATGCCCTCCTTGCCTGGTCCGTGAGTTTTGGTGGGCGACCCTCTCTTGGCAGGTTTGTTGTTGTGCCATATCCTTTCCATTTTTTAATAATGGATTTAATGGTGCTCCGTGGGATCTGTGCTTCCCTGATCTGTGCTTCTCCACAACTTTGTCCCTGACCGGTTTGGAGAGCTCCTTGGTCTTCATGGTGCCGCTTGCTTGGCGGTGTTGCAGACTCTGGGGCCTTTCAGAACAGGTGTATATATACTGAGATCATGTGACAGATCATGTGACACTTAGATTGCACACAGGTGGAATTTATTTAACTAATTATGTGACTTCTGAAGGTAATTGGTTGCACCAGATCTTATTTAGGGGCTTCATAGCAAAGGGGGCGAATACACATGCACAAACCACATTTCCGTTTTTGATTTTTTAAGTTATTTTTTATTTTCACATCACCAATTTGCACTATTTTGTGTATGTCCATTACATGAAATTCAAATACAAATCAATTTAAATTACAGGTTGTAATGCAACAAAAAATGAAAAAACTTTCGCAAAGCACTGTAGATGCTAATTTAGCCACATTCAATAATAAACCGCACTCTGGCTATCTGACCATAGTCTTTTTTTGACAAGAACTGATTTCGCTATCTCTTCTGTGCTTTGCTCATTGAGTGTCAGAGGTTAGCAATGGGCAAAAACATGGAAGTGCTGTTTAAGGGGGGCAGATCTGTTTTGACAGAGAGACAGATCCCCTCCAGGACTGACTCACAGACACCTGGCATCAGTCAGTGGAACTATGCCTAACGTGAGTCTTTGACAACACACAATCTCCTCAGTATGTCACTCCCACGCTGTACCTCAGAAAGAAACAGAATATGATAAAGATCAAACCAGTCCTGCAACAAAAATGTTCATTCTGCGTCAATGGCTGAGATCACATCTCAACCAGGAAGAAAACAATGGAAAAGTCTTGTTTGTTTGTATTGTCTTTAATACATCTTATTCAGTCAATGTCAATTTTTGTTCCTGTCTTCATAAAATGACATATCCACAATGTGAAATCAAAGTGAAAAGCAAGATTACTGTAGCAGTAAAGTATTGCAGTGGTGTTGGTTGTGTAGGAAGGCCTAATGTTTGGGGGAACGTAAGTGATATAAATTACTTTTCACATCCCACAGCAAGGCAATCCATTCTAGGGGAACAGGTATCGGGACTGTGGATTATTAATCATTGCTCTACATCAGCTGGCACAACAGTTCCTTCCAGTTTGACTCAAGCCTCTTTTTTCAGGCACCGAGTGCTTTCAACTCGTCCAAATCCACTAGGCTTCTTCTCTCAAAGCGCCTCCTATCCCATGTTGACAGATCCTTGTCATGTCAACCCATCTCTGCACAAATACTGTAGATGAGATGCGGTGGTTTTCTAACACCTGACTGACACGCAACTGCCATCCAACATTTTCCACAGGAACAGTGAAAACGAACAGGAAAAAAAAAACATATCAAAGAGCAAAAACTAATTATTCTAAAAAAGGCTGTTTGAGGATAGAAAGACGAGTATATGGCCTCCCGCAAACATCAGTTCTAAAAGTCCTAATTAAGGGTGAATTCTACCATCTTGGTAGTTTGGGGATGTTTTTTTCCCCCATCTTTGTATTCCTGGGGACCAGAGTGTTCAAGGCTGTCTTTTAGCACCCTGCTGAACCTTAAAGAGCACCAACGCTTCAACAGTCTGACTTGATCTGAGTTGAAAGATGCTCAATATGTTCCATACCCCCAGGGGTGGACATTTCACCACTGTATCATGAGTAAAGCAGAAGTGGCGGACTTCATTTGGTCAAAAGGCTTAATCAATAAGACACATTCCATCATTATGCTATCCCCTTCTACATCATTAATTAAACTGAAAGAACCTAACACTAGATTGGATTAGACTTCAATTAAACAGCCCCATTAAGGAAATATACTTAATGCATGGCTAGTTGCTATGAGACTCTCTTCATGCCTGCAGATTTAACTCCTGTATCTCCTCTCAAGGTACTAATTAAGGTATTGGTATAATCGGTAGTCTATTTTAAGAAGGTCAGTATCATACAGCTATGCACATGAATTGAACCACATGTAGAAAATGTAATGTATTGAGCAGTTATATAAATGTTATATTAATACATACATATAGAACATGTAATGTATTGAGCAGTTATATAAATGTTATATTAATACATACATATAGAAAATGTAATGTATTCAGCAGTTATATAAATGTTATATTAATACATGATGTACAAAATGTCGCTGAAGAGAATGAACACCATAACAGATTAATATTACCTGTAATCAAGGTCTCAGCTTTAAGGCTATGCTAATAAATCATCTCTGAATTTAGCTAGATAAAAGATAATATCACTTTGTAACAACTTGAATACTCAAATGACTGAATTTGCGATGGTGTATTTGTGTGAGTGATATGAGTGAGGTTGGCAGTTTGTTGGCTGTGTTTCACTGGTATTTCATAATTGTCGCGGTTTCTTCACCCCATCAGTAGGCTCCTGTTGATGCGCTTCATAAGATGCCTGCAAAAATTCTCAGGAGTGGAGTCAGTCCAGAAAACACAACTGATATAATACTTTTTTTTGGCCCGTTTGATGATTTAGTGTGTGTCTGGAGAATGAAAATGAGATAAGAAAAGATGTTAAAGGATTGTCTTATTTGTTCCACAAGGGAGAGATCTCTATCACAAAAAGTACAATACTGTACTGTGAAAACATTGGGCCTATAGTGGGTATTTACAACAGTGACATTTACAAAAATTCCACCTGTTATTTTCCAGAGGGTATAAAACATGAAAGGGAGAATAGAATGTAAAATAAATATTTGGGCATGAGATCTTAAGATAAATTGTAATAGGTTCTTGCCCTTAGCATCTCAAATAACACGTGGGCATACCATTTTGATACACAAATCTGTCACGCCTGCTCCCGCTCCCCTTCCCTGGCGTTCGAGGGCGCCAGGCTACCCGTCTTTACACGCACTTGTCACCACCATTACACGCAGCAGCGCTCATTGGACTCATCTGGACTCCTTCACGTGGTTGATTTCCCCTCTATATCTGTCTGTTCCTCGTGGTGTTCCCTGTGTCCGCATTAATTATTGTTATGTGTTCCTGTTCTGTTTCATGTCCGTCAGTTATTAAACCTTCACTCCCTGTACCTGCTTCTCATCTCCTGCGTTGATCCTTTCAGAATGCGGACACCATTGCAAGAAGCATCAGGGAGCTTTTTGGTGTTTTGTTTTGTCGGTGACGTCGAACCCGGGGGCCGCCGCCGCCGCCGATGGAACCGGGGGTGCCTAAGCTGGTTCGTCGGGCTGTCATGCCCTAGCTGGCTCGAGAGGTTTCCTTGCCCCGGTTGGCTTGGCAGGTTCCCATCCCACGTCATGCTTCAGCTGGCCCAAGTGGCTTCTACGCCGCAGCGGAATCGTCAGGCTGTCAC
Organism: Salmo trutta; assembly: GCF_901001165.1. Lineage (NCBI taxonomy): Eukaryota > Metazoa > Chordata > Actinopteri > Salmoniformes > Salmonidae > Salmo > Salmo trutta. The sequence continues at coordinate 14,748,598 of NC_042966.1, forward strand.
ACCTCGGCCAGCCCGTCCGGCCTGTCTGGCTCGCATGGGCGGGACGCCGAGTGGCACCCCTAAAGGGGGGGGGGAACAGTCATGCCTGCTCCCGCTCCTCCTCCCGGGCGCAAGGCTACCCCTCTTTACATGCACCTGTCACCATCATTACACGCAGCAACGCTCATTGGGCTCACCTGGACTCCTTCACGTGGTTGATTGCCCCTGTATATCTGTCTGTTCCTAGGTGGTTTTCCCTGTGTCCGCATTCATTGTTCTTATGTGTTCCTGTCCAGACGCTGTTCCTGTTCTGTTTCATGTCCGTCAGTTATTAAACCTTCCCTCCCTGTACTTGCTTCTCATCTCCTGCGTCGATGCTTTCAACATCAAAAATCCATTCAGCCCAAAAACAGGAAAGAAATAAGTGTAACGGGAGTAAATGGAAAGTGCACACACCTGTCGCTGTGCTGGGCTAATTGGCATTAAAGAAAACATGTGGAAGCAAAATGGCTCAGGGGCCCTTTAGACCTCAGAAAGTTTTTTATTTTTTTTATTTTTTACTTAAGACTTGTAAAAAGCTACATTAGGCTGTTTCCTCCAAAACAGACTCAAGAGGTTCATGTAATCCAGTGTTCTCAGATGAATTAAAAGATGCCAGAAGTAATACAGTGATATCTCAACAGAGTATAGTCGAGAAAGTATAGTTTGTTCAAGAAAGTGAATTGCAAGCTGCACAGTATCAAGAGACTCCTACTTTGTTGAATTGTATATACAATATTCATGGAACACTGAGGCCAGAAGTTTAATCAATATTCAACTATGATGGAAAACATGAACATCTACTGGATGAGATATTTATCATAATGCAGTATCTCATCAAATAAAGGATGCTAAGATGAGCCAAGCAGTCTTTGTGTCCAATTTATAGTAGTAACTACTACATATTGTGTTCTCTGAAGGCAGTGCTAGCCCAGCCATTTGGAGTGAGAGGGGTGTAATAACAAATAGAGGTAAGAGAAATGATCGCAATGTACAACTTTGTTTGACAGCATAGAAGACGGAAAATGAATACTAGAGGCAGAAATTCAATTCAAGTCCACAGGCAGTCATCTGAGGCCACCATATGTGCTACATTTCATCTGATCTGGGAAAGGTTTAGCTGTGTGCTGTGTGACTGGACATTGGAAGCATATGGATAGGAATTTCCACACTATTGCTGTTATAATATATTATAGGGTCTACTTTGTTAAACCACAAAATAAAATGTTGTTTCATGGATGTGGTATGATGAAATGAATTAGACAAGTTAGATTGTGCGTCTTATTTTTGCATTCCTCTGTAGATTCTGTTTCACTCTAAAATCCCCCTTCATTGGTATTTCAAGAGGTGTGTGGGTGTATTCTGTCTGTACTGTTGATATGATATCTTTTCTGCACCATTATGAGATGATAGTCATGAAATTAGCATTCTTATTGGTATCTCAGCTGATCTGAGTTGATCTGTGGTTCACCCCTACACTTTAGTCATTTAGCAGATGCTCTTATCCATAGCGATTTACAGTAGTGGGTGCATACATATTCATACTTATTTTCTCTTCCGTACTGGTCCCCCGTGGGAAACAAACCCACAACCCTGGCGTTGCAAGTGCCAACCTCTACCAACTGAGCCACACGGGACCTACTCAGTATGCTTTACTGAAAAGTAAACAAAGAGAAAAAAAATGTGGTCCCCGTAGCAAAAAATATTTTATGGATTAGATTAGCATAAAAATGCTACAGCAATCCCTCCAGAGTGCAACGCTCAACGTCAAAATGTGGCAATGCCCCAATACCTGACATATGAGCTTCTGCACTGAATGTAGGCTCTGATTTGAATAATCAACCCTATCCAAACACAGTGTAAATGGGCAGGTAGTTCTGCTAGGAGTTTGAGGGGCAGCAAATATCAAATATCAAACCCAAAGGCAAAAGGATGGAGACAGGGGTAAAATGTATTGTTTATTTGGAACTGATAAAATGACTTATATCCTCAGTAATCTGATAAAGAAAAAACGAGGGTAACCCTCAGCTGAGTGAGAAAGGTCAGTGCGTCTCTGTCTGCACAGTCCACTGTCTGTCTGCACAGTATTCTGATTCTGCCAGGCCAAATGTGCCTGGAATATGCTAGGTAAATGGCACTGGCAAAAGTTGAGTTGAGAGTTGTAAGTAATTGACACAGGAATTGTGTAACACAGCTAAAGTGCCCCCTGAGATGGACAATTTGCAAAAATAGTACTGAGCAAAGAGAGAGGCATATGGTACATGAGGGAAGGGGTCTGTGGGATAGGGGGTCTCCTCCCCTTCTGCTCAGCACATCCCATGCAGTTCTCAAATATACAGGGTCAAGGTGATATTTTCACTGTGCAAACACAACAGGTGTACCAAAAATACCAAGTACATCATTGCTCTGGTCTTTGGGGGGGCCGGGGGATGAAGCTCCCAGTCTGATAATCGTTAACCTGAACATTTATGGGCCGTTTGAACATTACCCAGAGATATCCCCCTTCTCAGCATGATATCAAAATTGTATCCGGGGTAACTTATTAAATGGTTGTGAGAGACTGGTGCAATTACAGCTTCAGAGGAGCCCGCTGTGCCAGACGATTTTTCTCTGGAAATCCAGTCCCTGCTCAGTGCTAACCAACAAAGGCAATAGGACTAATTTCATATCGGTTAATGGAACTCAATTTGAATTGCTTAAAATTTTGAAATGTAAAACGACACTTGAAAGGAAATTGCAGTTAAGGAAAAGGGAAGGAGTTGAAGTGTTTGGAAAAGACAGGGGATTGCATAAATGTGAAAATACACTCTTCTCCATCACAGTGAGCGCAACTCTAAAAGTAGTGGTAAGGCCCTGAAAATATCCTCAAATATCTATCCCAATGACATACATAAAAACAAAATTGGTATTTTTATGTCCCATATAGTTTTTTTCTGATAAATATCTATAAAACCCTCACTGTGCTGTATCCACAATAATTTTTAAACAGTATGCATTTTGCACCTCAACTATATTCTGATCTGACCTAAACAGCAATAGGGGCACTATAACAAAATGCCAGTGTTTGACTCTACCAAGGGCTGGTTTTACTTGCAGTCCACAAAGCTCAGTGTGTATGAATCTGTTCTTGGGTTGTCCTTCTTTCTAGTCCAAAAATAAAATTACTCAAGAACCACCAGCCACCTGCAGTGGTGCGGATCAATTCTCCACTGTTGGAATTGTGAACGTCAGTAATCCCCAGGCGAAGCAGCAAGTTAAGATTTTGATTGGATAATACTGGATGCCTGGACATGTTTTTAGAATGTGAATAATATCTGGAGCTGACGGGATTGTAGTGCAATATTTAACCTGGGATCTCCCGCAATGTATCCACCCAACTTGCCTCAAGAGCAGCATCAACATCAGAACATTTAGCAAATCTACATGGCACAGAACTGACCACATTTTAGAAAAAAATGTATTTATTCTTCAACCACGGCCAAATGCTTCCTCTTGGGAACATTAACTGGTGTGAGGCCAGGCTATGTACAGAGCATTCAATGTATCCCCTTTAAGGCAAGGCACCACAGGCTGAAATTACATTTTTCCTTCTACCTATCAATTTAGACATTTGTTGGTATTTTTGTCCATTAATAATAGTATTTTAAAAAAGTAAACATAAAAATGTCAAAAACTTGATGAAAATGTATATTTTTCCATCAACATTTTAATGAATTTTAACCATTATAAAAAGGACATAAATAATTACGAAGCTCACTACATTAAATGATGCATCATTTAAAAGCCCATTTCATAGAGAATGTTACAAACTGCACCATTTTTTTGGAACTTACTTTGAAGAGATAGATGGATCTAAATACTGTAGGCATTTGGCGTTTGGTAGTCTAAATTCAGTGTACTTTCATTTCCATTTCCCGAAAGTCAGACTCTACTCACACGCCAACTCATTTTTCTCAGCTTCAGAAGCATCTCCACTCGCCAAATTAGGTGTGGTTATCCTTAGATATATTCCCCAGACTTACCCAGAGGGAATTGTTGATATGTTGTGAGGGAAATTGTATGTTTATGTATCAAATCAATGCTACTTTCTAATAACTAATTAGAAAGGTTCATGCAGGTGACTGACTGATCGTTTATGGAGGAATCGTCACACTATCGCTGTTTCTCAACTTGGCAGTACGCCTAGAATATCAGTTTCAAGGTCTCAACTTGGCGAGAGAGAGAGCCTCGTGAGGTATTGGTCAGTCACATGTGGGAGCCACCGGTAGTGATTAATTAATTATGCTAAATCATACAAATATAACTTGTCTGTGTATAGCCGTTGTGGCAGTCAGCAGGGAGAGGTGAGGGGAATGGTAATTGAGGAGCGATATCTTGCAGGTTGCTGGCTCCACTCCCAAGCCTTATATGGACTTCCTGCCCCAACAAGGCAAGACTGTGAATCATTAAGCTAGGGAGTGCTTGGGGATAAAGGAGAAAGCAGCCTGCACAAAGGGGCAGAGCGAGAGCAGCGAACAGAGAGAGTGATGAAGAGCGGGAGCAGCGGGAGCAGCGGGAGCAGCGAGAGCAGCGAGAGCAGCGAGAGCAGCGAGAGCAATATCTGTGTGGTGACCTGGACTGTCGGATTACCCCCCTTGTGTACCAGACCGGATTGGCTGAGGACCCAAGTGTGAGGAGTACCCCTGGAAAACGGAACAGACAATGAGAACGGCTTGTGGACTGTGAGGTGATTGGTGCATTCCCCCCTCTTACCCACTATACCAAAACCCCCTAATAAACGTCCCATTTGCATTCTATTTGTGCTACTGGTGCCCGTTTGTTATTGAACTTGGTGACGTGGAAACTCCACACCCTTTATCTTGCTACACCATATATAAGACAACTGCTGGAACCGCCCCAACAGGTCGTCTGATAGACCTGTACGGTGTGCAGTTTGTTGTAACCTCTCCATCTTGCTGATAATAAAGAGTGATTCATTTTAAGATTGGCTTCAGGTGTCCCTGGTGTTGAATTTCCACCACAATCTGGCGTGACGGACTGGATCAGTGATTCCACCTGTGGATCATCCCAGTGAAGGTCTGAGAGGGAGACACCGGTGCCGCATTCCCTAGGGGGAAAGTGTAAAGGAAATTCCCGTCTGATCAAAGTCGACGTAGACCCGCCCAGACCAGACTTTTACTGAGAGCTGCCCGGTGGAAGATACCTGATCTGCGAACCTCTGAGAGACACGTCTACTGAATTTCAGTAAGTCAATTTAACCTCTTACATCTACACGTTCCGCTAGCGGAACGTCTGCTCCAATATCCAATGATGGGCGGGGCGCGAAATTCAAACTCCTCTAAATCCGAAAACTTACACTTTTCAAACATATGACTATGTTACAGCTATTTAAAGACAAGACTCTCCTTTATCTAACCAAACTGTCCGATTTCAAAAAGGCTTTACAGCGAAAGCAAAACATTAGATTATGTCAGCAGAGTACCCAGCCAGGAATAATCACACAGCCATTTTTCAAGCTAGCATATCATGTCACATAAACCCAAACCATATCTAAATGCAGCACTAACCTTTGATGATCTTCATCAGATGACACACCTAGGACATTGTGTTATACAATACATGCATGTCTGTTCAATGAAGTTCATATTTATATCAAAAACCAGCTTTTTACATTAGCATGTGACGTTCAGAACTAGCATTCCCACCGAACACTTCCGGTGATTTTACTAAATTACTCACGATAAACGTTCACAAAAAGCATAACAATTATTTTAAGAATTATAGATACAGAACTCCTCTATGCACTCGATATGTCCGATTTTAAAATAGCTTTTCGGATGAAGCACATTTTGCAATAATGTAAGTACATAGCCCGGCGTTACAGGGCTAGCTATTTAGACACCCTGCAAGTTTAGCCTTCACCAAAATCACATTTCCTATAAGAAAAATGTTCTTACCTTGCTTGTTCTTCATCAGAATACACTGCCAGGACTTCTACTTCAATAACAAATGTAGGTTTGGTCCCAAATAATCCATCGTTATATCCAAACAGCGACGTTTTGTTCGTGCGTTCTAGACACTATCCCAACGCTAAATCTCGGCCACGAGCATGACGCAAAATATGACAAAAAATTTCGAAATATTCCATTACCGTACTTCGAAGCATGTCAACCGCTGTTTAAAACCAATATTTATGCAATTTATCTCGTAGAGAAGCGATAATATTCCGACCGGGAATCTGCCTGTCTGTAAACTGAGGAAAAAACCGAAAGCCGGGGGCGGGGCGTGTCACGCGCCTAAGGCTTAGTCCATTGACTGACCACTCAGCTTTTGCTCTCGTGTGCTTCAGCCAGGGCTTTGAATGACATCATTCCTGTTTTTCCCGGGCTGTGAGACTCCATTGTTGACGTGAGAAGTGTCACGTAAGAGCAGAGATCCTTTGTAAACGATAGAGAGAATCAAGAAGGGCAAGAAATGTTCAGACAGGGTACTTCCTGAACAGAAGCATCTCAGGTTTTTGCCTGCCATAGGAGTTCTGTTATACTCACAGACACCATTCAAACAGTTTCAGAAACTTTGGAGTGTTTTCTCTCCAAAGCTAATAATTATATGCATATTCCAGTTTCTGGGCAGGACTAATAATCAGATTAAATCGGGTACGTTTTTTATCCAGCCGTGAAATTACTGCCCCCTAGATGTAAGAGGTTAAATGAATCAGTATAAAATAAAAATTCTAAAACCAATAAAACAGAATGTAAAGATGTAGAAGAAGGGTACCACTAGTCTTAGGAGAAGGTTAGATTGAGGGCAGGAGAGGCCCCACTGACAATTGTTTGTAAGCATTTATATGAGAAGTCTCTATGTGGTTAGAGTGAGGGCAGGAGAGGCCCCACTGACAATTGTTTGTAAGCATTTATATGAGAAGTCTCTATGTGGTTAGAGTGAGGGCAGGAGAGGCCCCACTGACAATTGTCTGAAGGCATTCATAAGAGAAATGTCTACGTGGTCTGAGAACCATTGATAATAGCATAAGGTGTTATTTTAGGCATTTATGAGAAGTGTCTATGTGGTCGGGGAACCACTGAGAATAGCATAAGGTGCTATTCTATAATGTATGGGAAGCGGCAAGACTATAGTCTATAGAGACCATAACGTTTATGACTACATAAACTATTGATACTATGGATAGTGAGGGACTGTAGATGCTGAGGGACTATAGATGCTGTAGGGACCATAGATGCTATACCTATAGGGACTATGGATTCTATTGGGACTATAGATGATCAGGGACTATTGATGGTCAGGGACCATTGATACTGTAGAGACTATGGCAACTATGGAGGAACTGCAGAAGATACATATGTATGCATAGGAGGTAACGACGAGTGATACGGGAGATTACTGAGTGTGTGAATGTGGATGAGAGTATTGCATGCTTGACTAATTAACTGAACAAGGGTTAAGACCCGGTGTGCGTGTGGGATGACGTGTTAAGCTGGATGTTTTTTTCTAAAGATTTCAACAAAGGGTTTGAGTTTTGGACAGGGCAATAGTAAGAGTAAGATGGAGGATCCATGCTGGGAACCAAAAGGGCCATCTGGTGTAATGGCCAAAAAAAATGATAGGAGGGTACTGAACGAAACAGAGGACTGGACAAAATGGCCAGATGGACATTTCCCTGTTGATAGGACGCTGAGCACAGAAAGACTGGAGTAAGTGAAAGGCCAACTTGAAAGTCAAGAAAGAAAACACCAGAAGGTAAAAGTGAAGTGGGACGATTTCAGAAAGTGGGAGAGAGAAGCAGAAAATGCAAAGGATAAAGCTGTAAGAGGACTGATGGCAAAGCAAGTGGAACTGGAGAAGAAAGAGGACGATGAAAGAAAAAAAAGAAGAAGCCTGGCTGGCCTTTCTCTGAGGGGAACCCTTGCATGGGGCCCCCCTTGTATCCGCCACTGCCTATTCCTCCACCAGTACATGGAGATGGTGGCCTCCCACCCCCTCCTAACCCAGGACGGGTTGGGCCTGTGCCAGGTGAAGGAGCTGTGGGATTAGGAGCTGTTGAAGGTGCTGCAGGTGCTGGACATGTTTTTGCTGTTAGAGATAAAGCTAAGGACCAAAGCGAACGAGCAGAGAGGAACAGAGGAGAGGGAGAGTGAAGAAGAGGAGCTAGAAGAGCTCACAAAAAACTGGAGAAACGTAAGAGAAGCAGTAGAGAAGCAGGAAGCAAATTAAGGAGGACAAGCAGTAGAGAAACAAGAAGCAAATTAAGGAGTGCAAGCAGGAGGAATGTAGAAGAAAGTAGCCAAGACAAAGATAAAAGGAGCAGAAGCAAGGACTGCAATGGAGGACCAGCAGAAGGATAGAAAGAAAACCTCCAAAAGAAGCTTGAGGGAATGTTTCCAATAATACGCTACCCCAACCCCAAAACAAATGGAGAAACCGTAGAATGTTGACGAAATAAAAGCAATAGTGGGCGATGTCATTGACCCAGCAAAGGATGCTGTGAGGTTTGAGGAAGAGGTAAAAGCAATCATCTCAAAGTACAACCCCACCACCAGAAAAATGTAAGAAATACTACACTACTGCTTGAAATTGTAATGGAAGGACTATAAACACATGTGTGACTGCAATGTACCAGTTGATGATCATGGTGATCAGCTGGATGCAGTTTTTACCACAATAAAGGCGGCTTTCCTCAAACGCACAGACTGGCAGAAAATCCATTCCACCAAACAGGGAACTGATGAGAAATTGAGTGACTACATGGAAAGAATGGAGACAGTCTTCCTCCAACACTCAGGTCTGACGCCTGACAAAGACTCATACAGTAGCCTATTGTGCATTGCTGTGGTGACAGGCCTGAGACAAGATCTGAAGACAGCTGTAACTACAACTTGTATTGCATGGGAAACGAAACTGTCTGACGCAAAGCCATACATATACTGTATATCACCCATACAGAAAGACACTTGAAGGAAAATGAAATGAAGGACGGAAAGACACTGAAGAAGGCACAGCTGATGAACTACTCTGGAGGAGGAAGAGGACATTGGGAAAATGGTAGCAACCAAGGAAACCAAGGAGGTAGAGGTAGAGGTGGAGGGGCCCCGAGACTGGAGCTGCTGCAACTGTGGGAAGACAGGGCATCTTTCAACACACGGCCCAGCAGGAGAAGCCCAAGGAGAGTGGCTGTCCCAACCTGCAGGCGTGCAGGTGAACAACCCATTTGTAAGAGGCGGTGGACGAGAGGGCTACCAACCATAGGATGAGGCAGAAACAGAAGAAAAACAAATGAAGAAAACAATGATGAAGAACCAGAAGAAACCTGTCAAATGGTAAAATTGACCACCTTGTCTACCCAAACCCAACCTTATTGATATCTTAGTTAATAAACATAAAATTATGTTTTTGGTGGACACTGGGGCCGCGGTCTCAGTGTTGAAAATGTCTGCCCTGTCTGTCTCCTCCTCAAAGAAAACAATGCTCACAGTGGGAGCATCTGGAATTCCCTCTGAAGAATGTTTGACTTTTCCCCTGGACGTGAAGTGGGGAGAGGGTAATTGGAGACACCGATTCCTGTACTCCTCCGCCTGCCCAGTAAATTTATTAGGACGAAATTTGACGTGTAAAATGAATTTCTGTTGCCTGTACTGAAGAAGGATTATTATTGGGATCGAGAGAAAATGGAATCTTCCCATGCCTGATGAAATGTTACTATGCTTGGCAACTGAATGATCACCATGTTGAGGGACAGCTGAGAGAGCAATCCCTCTTTTCCCCGTTGCATGGTAACTGGGAAGTGTCTGAATACTTACATTGTACTGCTGCTGTTCCCTCATGCGAAAAGGACCCTGAATAGCAACAGAGATGGTCAAAACAAAAAGAGAAAGAGAACCATGAATGGGATATACAGAGGAGAAGACTTCGTAGCAGCTGGAGTGTTGTTGACCGATACTCAGATGAGTTTGTATGAAGTCCCTGACTCTGTTCCCCATTGTAGCATATCAAAATCTCCAGGAAAACAATGGAAATATGTGGGTATTTGGATGAAGAAAGTGATGGAAGCAACTGATTGGGTGGCCTGGGAAGGGGAAGGACAGTGGTCAGCTTCTACAGCAACTTTCTATTCCCATGTCTGTGGTTTTACAAGATAATTCACACGTTGATTGGCTAAATGTCACGACTTCCGCCGAAGTCGGCTCCTCTCCTTGTTCGGCCGGCGTTCGGCGATCGACGTCACCGGCTTTCTAGCCATCGCCGCTCCATTTTTCTATTATCCATTTGTCTTGTCTTGTTTCCATATACACCTGGTTATCATTTCCCCAATCAATCTACTTGTATTTAACCCTCTGTTTCCTATCATGTTTTGTGTGTAATTGTTTCATGTTTTTCGTGGTGTTTGATTAACACGCTTTACTTATATCCCCGTGGTTTTGAGCGCATTTTTATTTATGTTGTGCTCTCGTATTTTGGACCTATAATAAAGTGCACTTGGTTACATTTCGCTTCTCTCCTGCACCTGACTTCGCCTCTCATACACCCGATGTTGACACTAAAAGATATCCCTGAAGAACTGTGGGCTAAATCAAAGACCGACATTGGACGCATGAAAGGAGCTGCACCTGTTGTGGTAATTCCAAAAAGCACCGACAGACCTTACAAAGCTCAGTACCCTCTTAGCAAGGAAGCCGGAAAGGGTATCATTCCCGTTCATAGTGCGTTAGTTGAAAGAGGCGCTCTGGATCCCTCCTCGAATTCACCTTGTAACACACCAACTTTACCTGTCAGGAAACAATCTGGTGATTATCGTTTTGTGCAAGACCTTTAGACTAGTAAACAATGCTGCACCTGCTAGAGCACCCCTGGTGCCTAACACTGTTACCATTTTATTCAAGGTGCCTCAGGGTAGTTGTTGTTTTTCAGTAATTGATTTAGCTAATGCTTTCTTTAGCATCCCTGTGGCTGAAGAGTCACAGGACTGGTTCTCGTTTACGTTTTGTTGCTCCGGGAGGGAGTACTTTGGTTCAGTATGTTGACGATTTGTTGGCTTGCTCAAAATCAGAGAAGATATGGCATGAAGAACCTAGGCATTGTTGATTTTTTTTAATGCAAAAAGTGGTCAAAGTGGTCAGAGTAAAATGCAATTATGCCGGAGCTCTGTTAAATATTTGGGTCATGACATTACTTCTGGGGGTCGTGTCCTCTCCAAAGATAGATTTGAGGCAATTAAAGCTTTCCCTAAAACTGTTACCAAGGAGCACATGATGTCTCTGTTAACATTTACACTGACAGCAGGTATGCTTTTGTTGTTGTACATGATTTTGAACATTGTGGAAGAATATAGTTTTATTTTTTTTTACCTCGTCTGGAAAACAGATTGCGCACAGTAACCTTGTTTTGTCTCTCTTACAGTCTGTCCAGCTGCCCTCCTCTGTTTCTATAGTCAAGTACTTTCTTCCTCTAACGTCAACATTCCTCTGGGGAACGCTAAAGCTGACCGTGCAGCTAAATTAGCTGCTTCCTCTTCTGTTTCCCCCCTCCTACAGATGGCAGCAATTCCAGCTCCCACCAACCCTTTCTCTGTTGATGACATGGTTGCTTTGCAGGCAACGGTTGATAAGTCAGAGAGATGCAAGTGGGCTGGGTGATGTCGTAAAGATGCATCATGTGTATGGCTGGATGAGAGGAGCAGACCAGCCATGCCCCATTGTACTTTCCATTTCCTTGCTAAGTTGTCACATGGTCAGGATCATGTGTGCAAAGCAGGGAGGGTGGATCTTGTAAATAAATATTGGTGTACAGTAGGTTTTACTGTGTTGGCAGAAAAAGTCTGCAAGAAATGTTTGATTTGCATGACAAATAATATTGGACGTGGCATTTCAGTATCCACAGTGTCCCATCCAAGGCCTGAATGACCTTTTGAGCACTTAATGATGGACTTCATTGTTCATTGGTGATATGTTTTCTAAATGGATTGAAGCTTTCCCTTGCAGGAGAGCCACAGTGGTTGCTGTGGTGAAAGAACTCATGAGAGAGATCATACCCAGGTGGGGTCTGCCATCAAAAGTCTCTTCCGACAATTGTTGGCATTTTGTGATGAGATTGCCCAGTCCCTATCAGAGGCTTTGCAGATTGATTTGAGAACACATTGTGCCTATCATCTTCAACTGGGAGGATGATAGAGAGGGCGAACCAATCTCTGAAAATTAAATTAGTTCAATTGATTGGTGAAACAAGCCTGACGGGTGGAAGTGCTGGTACTGAGTATGAGAGGCAGAGCCCATACAGTCACTGGTCTCTCCCCACACAAGGTGCTGACTAGCCATACAGTGCAAATGACAAATGCACCTTTCGCCCAGAACAGGTTGTCCCCGCAAGGAATGGAGGAAGACATGGTTGAGTATTGTGTCACCCTTAACAGTGTTCTCATGAATCTCTTTCCTCAAGTGAAAGCGTCTTTGCCGAACTTGGCAGGTGGAGCTGAGCACTGTTTGAGCCCAGCTGATTTCGTGGAAGTCAAAGACTTCAGGAGAAAGAGTTGGAAGGACCCCCATTGGAGAGACTTGCACCAAGTTCTTCTGACCACCCCCACCGCGGTGAAGGTGGCTGAGAGAGATACCTGGATCCACGTGTTGCACTGCAGACGAGTTCCTGATCCAGGAGAAGATGGGGCTTCGCCAATTCCAGTGGTGTAGTGTGGTCCTCCTCTGCATTAGCACAGGAGTTCTAATTAGAACAGCAGGTCGTCCTCTTGTTGGAAACCTGACAGAGGGTGAGATAAGTCCCGAGCCAAAGGGGCCAACGCCGGTCCAGAGTAGTGGCCCAGAAGTAGATGAGAATCGGAGAAGGAGAGCCCTACCGGGCCCTCATAACCATGAGGACAATCTGTTCCTCTCTAGAGCAGAAATGGTTGCTAATCTTACATCTGGACAAAAAGAGTGTTGGGTGTGTGGGTTGGGGCCAGTTAAGGTAGGAGCAGGTTTACTACTTGTGGGAGTTTTCTTATGGGTAAATCTGACTATACAAATGGACTTAACGTTCCTGGAAGAAATGCTACGTGACCCTGACCCCATGACGTTTTCTGCATTATATAACCACATAGGCCCACCATCGTTTGCTAGGCCAGATAATACTTTACTCCCTCCCATCTCAGTAGCAGGAGTGATGACAGCACCTTGGTGTATTAGAGGAGAAGGAAGTAATAATTTGTACAATTACATTGTAGTTCACCCAATGTATTAAAACGGGTCCAATACCTGTAAGTTAACTTAACAATGCCGACCCTGGGGAACCTGGTAATGTTACTTATGGTATTTCAGTCTATAATGTTCTTATCCCTTTAAGAGGAGGCCCAAATGGCACCTATTGGTTGTGTGGAAAAATGGCCTGCCCCTGAACTGGGGAGGTAGTTGTACTGTTGGGTTTGTGGTAACAGCTATGAGAAACGTTCCAAACAATGATAAGAGTCTGAAGGCTCTGTTTAGAGACTACAAACCTTCTGGAATGAGGAGAGATAAGAAGTCTCTGGCTGACATCACTCACACCAGGTTCTTTGGTGTGTTTATTTTCCGGGGTTTGGAGTTGTATGTGCCCTAGATCAAATTTGTGATATCTCTAAACACATGGAGGAAATTGGCAATGCTACTCGAAATGCCCTGGAACAATTGAATGATGCGTAAATTGGCTCTGCAAAACAGAGAGGCTCTTGACTATATTTTGGCAGGTCAAGGGGCACTTGTACAATAATTGGAGATGAATGTTGCACTTTTGTCCCAGATCGGTACTCTGTCACCGATCTCGCCGAGTACATTGCCACTGTGGCTAAGAACAATTCCCCACAGCCCGAGTGGATGCTTGCAACTTGGTTGAAATCTGTGTTTGGGAGTTGGGGATCCCAGATTGCACAATGGGCTGGAGGATGTGTTTTTTGCTTAGTCTGTCTAATTTTATTACTAACATGTTGTAAGGTTATTTGTGCTTCCCTAGCTGAGAAGGTTTCGCACACCATTATGTTTAATGCTCCCCAAGAGGATGGTGAGACTGATGAGCTGCCGACACTGGATGAGCTTCCTTTCCCCCTGTAGATAAGGACGATGTGTGAGAATTGGGGGTTGTTTATGTTTGATATGTTTAGAAGGCCCAAGCGGATTTTTTTTTTAATGTTTTGACTAGTCTCAGGAACAGTTGGTGCAGAACAGATGTTGCTGCAACCCGATGGTGGTAAGAATTATGTAAACAATGCTTAAACATTGAGATATTTAATCAACCCTGAGTTTACAGATCCCTTGTATGTGTGCATTTTAGATTGTAAAACCCAGAGTAAAGGGCTTGTAAGGATGGAGTGTCTGGAGCAACATGTTGATTTCATTTACTTTAATATAAATATTTTGATAGAACCTCCTTTAATAGAAGCAATAATCTGATGCTTACATTAACATTTAACAATAATTATCAGAGTGATAAAAGGAGGGAACGTGAGGGAAATGTTCTGTTTACGTATCAAATCAATGCCACAAAGTATCGAAATCAATGCTACTTTCTAATAATTAATTAGAAAGGTTCATGCAGGTGACTGACTGATCGTGTATGGAGGAATCGTCACACTATCGCTGTTTCTCAACTTGGCAGTACGCCCAGAATATCCGTTTCAAGGTCTCAACTTGGCGAGAGAGGGCCTCGTGAGGTATTGGTCAGTCGCATGTGCGAGGCACCGGTCGTGATGAATTAATTATGCTAAATCAAGCAAATATAACTTGTCTGTGTATAGCAGTGTATAAGACAACTGCTGGGACTGCCCCAACAGAGCTTCTGATAGACCTGTACGGTGTGCAGTTTGTTGTAACCTCTCCATCTTGCTGATAATAAAGAGTGATTCATTTTAAGATTGGCTTCAGGTGTCCCTGGTGGTGTATTTCCACCACAATGTTTTAAATGTTTTATTCTAGATAACATTTTCTTTGGAAAAAGGCACACCATTTTTTACATACATGTCTTTAGTATTTTACAGATGGATACATAAATGTTTTATCTTTCTATGATCTGCTCTGGACAAATCCAGTCCTGGAGCCACTGGGCACAGACGTCAGTTACATTTGGTTGAATTCAACTGTTGGGAATTCAACGTGAAATCAACAAAACATTTCACCATGTCATTGGATTTATCTTAAGTTGGGTGAAAAAAATACAAAATGCCCTTATGTTGATGACTTTTTGCAAATACAATCAGTTTTCCACATTGATTCAATGTCATCACATAAATGTTTTGATATGCAAAATCACACATATTTAATGAGACAAATCCTCATTTGCATATTTCAATAAAATATTTCTAAAAAAGTATCATGCAAAAAAGTATTATATTTGTGCCTACATTTAACTGGTAAAAGTTGATTGTGGTATGATTAAGGGGGGGAAATTACCCCAAGAGGGTGTAGTGCCTGGCCTTAACTGTTATAAAAGACAGCTTCCTAAAAAAAAGCCTGTTCTGATGGCTGAATAATTATTTGAAGAAATAAGGCATCTTTGTGGGATAGATCTGTTCACAGTAGACAGAGCATGATAAAACTCTTCTTTTACCCACCGGAAATGTGAGGGGCATTTAAATATGTCTCTGTTGACCGGCACTGTTGCGTCCTCCTCCCTCCATCCCTCACCACCTCTTCTTATTAGGAAGCTATCTTTTGTGTTATAGTAGTTACCATACTAAATGACCCATAGCACCAGGGAGGTCAGAACCAGTGCATGCATGTGTCTCACAGTATTGTACAGGGTAATAATAAGGTAGCTATTTCTTTACTGGTACAGTACTCTCATTCAAATATTCAGAATGTCAATTCTATTAATGATGTTATAACTAGGCCTATATCTCTTGGAAGATTCTTCCTCAAGTCCAACCCATAATAAAAGCATCGCAAACATGCTGAATGGGTGACGTGTCCCGTGAGTATGCAGGCCATGGAAGAACTGGGACATTTTCAGCATCCAGGAATTGTGCACAGATCCTCACGAAATTGGGCCATGCTGAAACATGAGGTGTTGGAATGGCACAACAATGAGCCTCAGGATCTCATCTCGGTATCTCTGTGTATTAAAATTCCCATCGACAAAATGCAATTGTGTTTGTTGTCTGTAGCTTATGCCTGTCCATATCATAACCCCACCGCCACCAACGTTGACATCAGCCACGCCATACACGTGCTCTGTGCTTGTAATGCCGGTTCGACGTACTGCCAAATGACGTTGGAGGTGGCTTATGTTAGATCAATTAACATCAATTCTCCGGCAACAGCTCTGATGGACATTCCTGCAGTCAGCATGCCAATTGCACGCTCCCTCAAAACTTGAGACATCTGTGGCATTGTGTTGTGTGACAAAACTACACATTTTAGAGTGGCCTTTTATTGTCCCCAACACAAGGTGCACCTGTGTAATGATAATACAGTTTAATCAGCTTCTTGATATGCCACACCTATCATGTGGATGGATTATCTTGGCAAAGGAGAAATGCTCACTAATAGGGATGTAAACAAATTTGTGCACAACATTTTTGAGAAATAAGCTTTTTGTGCATATGGAACGTTTCTGGGGTCTTAAATTTGAGCTCATCAAACATGGGACCAACACTTTATATTTGTTTTCAGTGTAGTTACGCAAGAGGTCTGAACCTCTTGATGAGGTTACTAGGTGTTAGGTTAAGGTTATTACATTAACCCCTTCCTTTGGGAGAGCATGTCCCCACACTTCTCTATACCAAGTCTCTCACGCATATACGCTTCTCCGATGGCCTCACAGGTGCCATCCCACTTCTGACACCAAGGTACTGAATTTGGGGGTAGGCTCGACTGGGACTTGAAGGCAACACCTGAAGCGCTACACCAAGGAGGTCCGATCCCTTTGAAGAGCTTGCTACGTGTTGGTTTAAGGTCGCTACATTATGTAACCGGTGTCACTGTGCTACTAACAGCTTCGCTTCCTCCACAGTCCCTATCCCCTTACTGGGTTCGACCAATAGGTGACCACCCGCCTGGCAAACAGACCAGATGTCATAAAAATGTGTCTCCAGCATCATGTGTCACGATGACAACAATATTCATCATGATATTAGTATTATTCTATTAACAATGGCTCTATTGTTATTTTAAATGACCATAAAACAACTGATTGCAATTTAGGTTGAAAATGCAACAAATGTTTTAAACGAGTAAAATAAAAATGACGTGTTTTAATGAGGATTAAATAAAATCCTGAGATTCACACCAAATTCATATGAGGATGATTCATTTTTCCAGAGAATGACACCAAGTTCTTATGAGGATGAGACATGTAACGAGTGCGCTGAGAGTCGGGAGCCTGACGAGCCGGCTGAGGCAGGGGAGCCTGACGAGCCGGCTGAGGCAGGGGAGCCGGGCGATCTGGTTGAGGCATGAGAGCCTGAAGCAGTTCCCGGACCCAACGTCCTTACTCTGACACAAAAATAAAATGTAAAAAAAAACCCTGACGCTTCCCTTAGTTGAGGTGTTATTCTGTAACGAGTGCGCTGAGAGTCGGGAAGCAAGTTCAGGGAGTGAGTATTATAATAAATAAATGAACACGTAACACAAACAACGCACCGAGATGAAAACAGAGTCAACACCTGAGGAAAGAACCAAGGGGAGTGAGAGATATAGGGAAGATAATCAAGGAAGTGATGGAGTCAAGATGAGTGTCATGAGGCGCAGGTGCGCTAGACGATGGTGACAGGTGTGCGGGATAATCAGCAGCCTGAAGACCTAGAGGCCGGAGAGAGGGAGCATACGTGACAAGACAACTTTTCCTGACTAAACTCAGCAAAAAAAGAAACGTCTTCTCACTGTCAATAATGTGTCCCTGAACAAAGGGGAGGGGGGTCAAAATCAAAAGTAACAGAATCTGGTGTGGCCACCAGCTGCTTTAAGTACTGCAGTGCATCGCCTCCTCATGGACTGTACCAGATTTGCCAGTTCTTGCTGTGAGATGTTACCCCACTCTTCCACCAAGGTACCTGCAAGTTCCCAGACATTTCTGGGGGGAATGGCCCTAGCCCTCACCCTCCGAT
This sequence comes from Salmo trutta, assembly GCF_901001165.1. Taxonomy (NCBI): domain Eukaryota; kingdom Metazoa; phylum Chordata; class Actinopteri; order Salmoniformes; family Salmonidae; genus Salmo; species Salmo trutta. Next base: position 14,766,689 of record NC_042966.1, read on the forward strand.
CCAACAGGGCCCAGACGTTTTGCGGGTTGGGATTGAGATCCGGGCTCTTCGCTGGCCATGGCAGAACACTGACATTCCTGTCTTGCAGGAAATCACTCACAGAATGAGCAGTATGGCTGGTGGCATTGTCATGCTGGAGGGTCATGTCAGGATGAGCCTGCAGGAAGGGTATCACATGAGGGGGGAGTATGTCTTCCCTGTAACGCACAGCGTTGAGATTGCAGGCAATGACAACAAGCTCAGTCCAATGATGCTGTGACACACCGCCCCAGACCATGACGGACCCTCCACCTCCAAATTGATCCCGCTCCAGAGTACAGGCCTCGGTGTAACGCCGATTTCTTTGACAATAAACGGGAATCCGACCATCACCCCTGGTGAGACAAAACAGAGACTCGTCAGTGAAGAGCACTCTTTGCCAGTCCTGTCTGGTCCAGCGACGGTGGATTTGTGCCCATAGGTGACGTTGTTGCCGGTGATGTCTGGTGAGGACCTGCCTTACAACAGGCCTACAAGCCCTTAGTCTAGCCTCTCTCAGCCTATTGGGGACAGTCTGAGCACTGATCGAGGGATTGTGCGTTCCTGGTGTTGTTGTTGCCATCCTGTACCTGTCCCGCAGGTGTAATGTTCAGATGTACCGATCCTGTGCAGGTTTTGCTACACGTGGTCTGCCACTGTGAGGACAATCAGCTGTCCGTCCTGTCTCCCTGTAGCGCTGTCTTAGGCGTCTCACAGTACACACATTGCAATTTATTGCCCTGGCCACATCTGCAGTTCTCATGCCTCCTTGCAGCATGCCAATGGCACGTTCACGCAGGGACCCTGGGCATCTTTCTTTTGGTGTTTTTCAGAGTCAGTAGAAAGGCCTCTTTAGTGTCCTAAATGTTCATAACTGTGAACTTAATTGCCTACCGTCTGTAAGCTGTTAGTGTCTTAACGATCATTCCACAGGTGCATGTTCATTAATTGTTTATGGTTCATTGAACAAGTATGGGAAACAGTGTTTATACCCTTTACAATGAAGATCTGTGAAGTTATTTTGATTTTTACAAATTATATTTGAAAGACAGGATCCTGAAAAAGGGACGTTTCTTTTTTCTGAGTTTAGTAAGTTTTCTTATAACAAAAACAAAAAACTTTTTTGCATTTTTCTATTGTTGATGCATTTTCAGTCTAAATTGCAATCAATCAACTGAAATTAACTCATTGGTGAAGAACAGCCAATTCACAGTTGTTTTATGGTAATTTTTATAAACAATATAGCCATTGATTCTAGAATATAATAATACTAATAAGTCCATCAATTTAACAACTAATCTATCGATAATGATAAATATTGTTATCAACTCTTACTGAAATCAACTCAAGTCCTTGTGAGTGTGACTCAACTCCTGCGCACTTAACTCTTACTATGACTGACTCAACTCCTTGTGAGATCGACTCAGCTCTTACTGAGATTGACTAGACTCTTACTGAAATCAGTCTGACACAATTCCTGCTGACTCAACTCCTACTGTGAGCATCCTAATATGGACACCGTACATCTTTTAAGAAGAGAACTTGAGATGTGAATTAGATGCTAGCTCATTCACAGTCTAAAGATGTAGCCACAAGACATTTTGCCATTTGGATTGATTCTATGATGGAGTGATGGAACTGGTTGCCAATGAGGTTGGACAAGTGCCTGATGCATCACTATTTGGCTTCAAAGCCACTGATTAAGTTATTAGGTCATGTCGGAAGACATAATGGAGGATGACGTAGGGTGCAGGAGGTCCATCTGCCAGTTAAGGTGATGGACCTCTCTCCTCTGAGACACTGTCGGGCTCTCAGCTTGCTGTCACGTGGTACAGTAGCTACGTGGTGCTGTCTGATTCTACAGTAGCTGACATGACTATTGGTGTGATCCTCCTACCTCAACCATCTCAACCAGACACAATGGTTTAGCCCACATATCAAGTGTTGAGAACGCCAGATTTTTTCAGTTTTAACTCAAGTTGTCCCAGTTTGCCACTGCTGTTCTTATAACGACTAAATAACAACAAAAAGAGGAGTGCTGTGCCTTAATCCTGACCTGTCACCCGCTGACAAATGTTTCCCAGGGCAAGCATTTCAATATTCTATCAATACCACCTTTTAATTATTCATTGTGCATCGGTGTTTAGTTTGCATTATCACAAAAGGTGCTACATTGATGATTAAATACTGGAGCCTGATCAATCACAGAAATGTAAGATCCCTCTCAGGGGGGAGGCTGGCTAACTCAATAGCAAGTGAGATGTTGCAAAGTTCAGATTAAAGGGCTTTAAAAATGCGTAAGTTTAACAAATTTCCCCAACAGCTGCCCAATAAATCATTTGTCACGGTTGTCGTCGGTGAAAGAGGACCAAAATGCAGCAGGTACGTGTATGCTCATTTTGACTTTTATTTAACTATCAAAAAGAACACTCCAAAACAACAAAACACGAAAACGAACGAACAACAAACAGTCTGGCAAAGCCTAGGGCTGAACACAGAACAATCACCCACAAATACCAAACACAAACACACCCTACTATATGGAACTCTCAATCAAAGGCAGATAGACAACACCTGCCTTCAACTGAGAGTCCCAACCCCAATTAACCAAACATAGACATACATTCACTAGACTCCACATAGAAATACCTAAACATAAACCAACACCCGGAATTACTAAAACAAACACCCTTTTAACAAAACACACCACCCTGAACCACATAAAACAAATACCCTCTGTCACGCCCTGACCAAACTACAAAACAATTAACCTTATATACTGGCCAGGACGTGACAGTACCCCCCCCCCTTAAAGGTGCTACCCCGGAAGCACCTTAACAAAAAAACAATACCCCCAAACAATACCCAAAAGAAAAATTCCCCCTTACTAAAGGGAGGGAAGGGAGGGTGGCTGCCGTCAACGACGGCACTGTGCTACACCCTCCCTCCCCAACCCACCTATTTTTGGAGGTGGCTCCGGCTAAGGCCGTTCCAGGCTGTCTGGGCAGTCTGGCAGCTCGGGACAGTCTGGGCAGTCTGGCAGCTCGGGGCAGTCTGGGCAGTCTGGCAGCTCGGGGCAGTCTGGGCAGTCTGGCAGCTCGGGGCAGTCTGGCAGCTCGGGGCAGTCTGGGCAGTCTGGCAGCTCGGGGCAGTCTGGCAGCTCGGGGCAGTCTGGCAGCTCGGGGCAGTCTGGCAGCTCGGGACAGTCTGGCAGCTCGGGACAGTCTGGGCAGTCTGGCCGCTCGGGACAGTCTGGGCAGTCTGGCAGCTCGGGGCAGTCTGGGCAGTCTGGCAACTCGGGGCAGTCTGGGCAGTCTGGGCAGTCTGGCAGCTCGGGGCAGTCTGGGCAGTCTGGCAGCTCGGGGCAGTCTGGCCGCTCGGGACAGTCTGGGCAGTCTGGCAGCTCGGGACAGTCTGGGCAGTCTGGCCGCTCGGGACAGTCTGGGCAGTCTGGCCGCTCGGGACAGTCTGGGCAGTCTGGCCGCTCGGGACAGTCTGGGCAGTCTGGCCGCTCGGGACAGTCTGGGCAGTCTGGCCGCTCGGGACAGTCTGGGCAGTCTGGCCGCTCCGGACAGTCTGGGCAGTCTGGCCACTCCGGCAGTTCAGGGCAGTCTGGCCACTCCGGCAGTTCAGGGCAGTCTGGCCACTCCGGCAGTTCAGGGCAGTCTGGCCACTCCGGCAGTTCAGGGCAGTCTGGCCACTCCGGCAGTTCAGGGCAGTCTGGCCACTCCGGCAGTTCAGCGCAGTCTGGCCACACCGGCAGTTCAGCGCAGTCTGGCCACACCGGCAGTTCAGCGCAGTCTGGCCACTCCGGCGACTGTTGACTGGCGGGCAGCTCCGACGACTGTTGACTGACGGGCAGCTCCGACGACTGTTGACTGACGGGCAGCTCCGACGACTGTTGACTGACGGGCAGCTCCGACGACTGTTGACTGACGGGCAGCTCCGACGACTGTTGACTGACGGGCAGCTCCGACGACTGTTGACTGGCGGGCAGCTCCGACGACTGTTGACTGGCGGGTAGCTCCGACGACTGTTGACTGGCGGGCAGCTCCGACGACTGTTGACTGGCGGGCAGCTCCGACGACTGTTGACTGGCGGGCAGCTCCGACGACTGTTGACTGGCGGGCAGCTCCGACGACTGTTGACTGGCGAAGCTGGGTTTACGCACTTGCCGTTTAGTGCGGGGAGCAGGAACAGGACGAGTCGGACTGGGTGGACGCACTTCCGGGTCCGTACGAGAGACAGGAGCTGGAAACCCAGGGCTATGGAGGCGCACAGCCGGTCTAGATCTTACCTCCTGCACAACCCGCCTTGGCTGGATGGAACTAGTAGCCCTGTACGAGCGGGGTGCTCGTACAGGGCAGACTGGGCTGTGCAGGGGCCTGATGGTAGCCGTGCGTAGAGCGGGAGTTGGGTAGCCTGGTCCTCGGAGGCGTACCGGCGACCAGATGCGCTGCGCAGGCATCCTCCTACCAGGCTGGATGCCCGCTCTAGCACGGCACCTGCGAGGGGCTGGAATAACTCGCACCGGACTGTGCGTGCGTATGGTGGAGATAGTGCGCTTCTCAGCAAAACATGGCGCTCCCCACCTCATACGCTCCTCCATATAACCACGGGTAGCTGGCTTCCGGCTCTTCCTTCGCCTAGCCAAACTACCCGTGTGCCCCCCCAAAAAAAATTCTTGGGGGTGCCTCTCGTGCTTCTCCCTCAGCGCGTCTCTGGCCTCGTACCATCGCCTCTCCGCCTTGGCTGCCTCAATTTCCCACTGCGGGCGCTGATAATCCCAAGCCTGATGCCAAGGTCCGGCCCCATTCAGAATTTCCTCCCAAGTCCACTTCTCCCGCCAGTCTAACTCGAACTCCGTCTGCTCCTTCCTCTGCTGCTTGGTCCTTTGGTGGTGGGTGATTCTGTCACGGTTGTCGTCGGGGAAAGAGGACCAAAATGCAGCAGGTACGTGTATGCTCATTTTGACTTTTATTTAACTATCAAAAAGAACACTCCAAAACAACAAAACACGAAAACAAACGAACAACAAACAGTCTGGCAAAGCCTAGGGCTGAACACACCCACAAATACCAAACACAAACACACCCTACTATATGGAACTCTCAATCAAAGGCAGATAGACAACACCTGCCTTCAACTGAGAGTCCCAACCCCAATTAACCAAACATAGACATACATTCACTAGACTCCACATAGAAATACCTAAACATAAACCAACACCCGGAATTACTAAAACAAACCCCCTTTTAACAAAACATTCCACCCTGAACCACATAAAACAAATACCCTCTGTCACGCCCTGACCAAACTACAAAACAATTAACCTTATATACTGGCCAGGACGTGACATCATTCCTCAGATATGTGCTACCTTTGAACCAACACCAGTCCAGTGTCTCGTATTCTCTCCTCTCTTCTGTACTGCAGTAATGCTGTAGGTACTGTGTTTCACAGCAGAGCTACAGACATCTTCAGTTCAGGGTTGTTAACCTTCGATTGTTTCTTGTTTCACCAACACTGTTATTTTCTACCTACTGCAGATTGTTTACTATTGACGACAAATTGCTATTGAATTCGGCGAACAAAGCTACAGTAAAGTGTGTACTTCAGCATTAAAGGTCAAATAAAATTGTTTTGGATAAAATATCTGTTGGGCTCTGCTGATCAGCATGCTATTCATTGATCACACCACTGGTTTCCTTTGAAAGACTTGCTCGGGGAAAACATCATTGTGCCTAAAGTTTTCATGCTGAGACGTGGGAGGCCATTTTAATGATACGAGAGTGTCAGTAGATATAGTATCACCCAAGAAGCAAGCCACCTCTGTGAACAACCATTCCATCAGAGGGATTTGTTTCATCCTCTCTGAAGCGTCATGGTGCTCTCAAAAACAAGACGGCAGACAGATGAAACTCACACTTGCAAGCATGCACACACATCCGTGGACCATGCCATTATGTTGTCCTGCAGGTGGGATTTCAGATACAGAGCTGTTCTGTCCTTAAAGATTTACTGTCAAAGTTGGTTAAAACCAAAGTTGTGTTTGTTATTGATGTCTGTCAAGAATGCCACAATAATTTACTCTGGGATTCCAAATGCTGAGCAAAATGCCTGTTGTCATTATTGACAGGTGAGCAAACCCTGAAAAGCACCTGTTTTTGTCACAGTATCCACAGAAGGTGGCGCCCCTCCTCGGTCGGGCGGCGCTCGGCGGTCGTCGTCGCCGGCCTACTACCTGCCACCGATCCATGTTTCTGTGTCTTTTGGTTTTGTCTATCATTAGTGGGGGGGGGGGGGGGGGGGGGGTATTTAATGTGTTTTTTCAGTTCAGGATTTCGTGCGGGATTGTTGATGTCATTTCAGTATAGACGTTAGTGAGCACTGCTCCCTATTTTCTATTATTGACCGGGCTGCGCCCCGTGCGCCATTTGTTTTGGGAACGTGTTTCCCTCTTTGATTATTGTGTGCGCCCTGTGCCTTTCGGCTTCTTGTGTTTTCCGGATTGTTATTAAACACTACGATCTACCGGACCTCTGTCTCCTGCAATTGACTCTGCCTCTCTACTGATCCTGGTAACTCGTGACAGTTTTTCAAAACTTCATTTTTAATGACTATCAAATGTGCATAATATTGCTAAAAAGGTAATTAAAAGTATTAGCTTTTATGAGAACAGATAATAAAATTTAAATTAAAATATACAGTTGAAGTCGGAAGTTTACATACACCTTAGCCAAATAGATTTAAACTAAGTTTTTCACAATTCCTGACATTTAATCCTAGTAACAATTCCTTGTCTTAGGTCAGTTAGGATCACAACTTTATTTTAAGAATGTGAAATGTCAGAATAATAGTAGAAAGAATGATTTATTTCAGCTTTTATTCTTTCATCACATTCCCAGTGGGTCAGAAGTTTACATACACTCAATTAGTATTTGGTAGCATTGCCTTTAAATTGTTTAACTTGGGTCAAACATTTTGGGTAGCCTTCCACAGCTTCTCACAATAAGTTGGGTGAATTTTGGCCCATTCCTCCAGACAGAGCTGGTGTAACGGAGTCAGGTTTGTAGGCCTCCTTGTTCGCACATGCTTTTTCAGTTCTGCCCACAAATCTTCTATAGGATTGAGGTCAGGGCTTTGTGATGGCCACTCCAATACCTTGGCTTTGTTGTCCTTAAGCCATTTTGCCACAACTTTGGAAGTATGATTGGGGTCATTGTCCATTTGGAAGACCCATTTGCAACCAAGCTTTAACTTCCTGACTGATGTCTTGAGATGTTGCTTCAATATATCCACCTAATTTTCTTTCCTCATGATGCCATCTATTTTGTGAAGTGCACCAGTCCCTCCTGCAGAAAAGCACCCCCACAACATGATGCTGCCACCCCCGTGCTTCACGGTTGGGATGGTGTTCTTCGGCTTGCAAGCATCCCCCTTTTTCCTCCAACATAACAATGGTCATTATGGCCAAACAGTTCTATTTTTGTTTCATCAGACCAGAGGACATTTCTCCAAAAGGTACGATCTTTGTCCCAATGTGCAGTTGCAAACCGTAGTCTGGCTTTTTTTATGGCGGTTTTGGAGCAGTGGCTTCTTCCTTGCTGAGCGACCTTTCAGGTTATGTCGATATAGGACTCGTTTTACTGTGGATATAGATACTATTGTACCTATTTCCTCCAACATCTTCACAAGGTCCTTTGCTGTTGTTCTGGGATTGATTTGCACTTTTCGCACCAAAGTACGTTCATCTCTAGGAGACAGAACGCGTCTCCTTCCTGAGCGGTATGACGGCTGCGTGGTCCCATGGTGTTTATACTTGCATACTATTGTTTATACAGATGAACGTGGTACCTTCAGGCATTTGGAAATTGCTCCCAAGGATGAACCAGACTTGTGGAGGTGTACAATTTTTTTCTGAGGTCTTGGATGATTTCTTTTGATTTTCCCATGATGTCAAGCAAAGAGGCATAGAGTTTGAAGGTAGGCCTTGAAATACATCCACAGGTACACGTCCAATTGACTCAAATGATGTCAATTAGCCTGTCAGAAGCTTCTAAAGCATTGACATAATTTTCTGGAATTTTCCAAGCTGTTTAAAGGCACAGTCAATTTAGTGTATGTACATTTCTGACTCACTGGAATTCTGATACAGTGAGTTATAAGTGAAATAATCTGTCTGTAAACAATTGTTTGAAAAATTACTTGTGACATGCACAAAGTAGATGTCCTAAGCCACCTGCCAAAACTATAGTTTGTTAACATGAAATTTGTGGAGTGGTTGAAAAACTAGTTTTAATGACTCCAACCTAAGTGTATGTAAACTTCCAACTTCAACTGTATACATTACCCATGGCTAATTGAGATGTATTCATATTCCATCGAAGTGCACTAAAGATTTCAAATGGGCATTTTTTACACTGGCAATCGATTGTCAGCAATCATGTTAACATTTACGCAATTACATCCATAATCATTGTAATCATAATCTCATCCCCCCACCCAAAGTTAACTTCCTACAATTCTGTTTTGCCATGGGGAAAAGAGAAACATTTGCACTTTTATAGCTTTGTGCAAACTGGAAACCGCATATCCTGAGGCCGCATTCATTGTAGCTGGGGACTTTAATAAAGGAAAAATGGGGCCTCCCGAGTGATACAGTGGTCTGTGATTGAAGCGTCACTACAGACCCAGGTTCGATTCCAGGCGGTGTCACAGCCGGCCGTGACCGGGAGACGCATGAGACGGCACACAATTGGCCCAGCGTTGTCCGGGTTAGGGGGTTTGATCGGCAGGGATTTCTTTGTCCCAGCACGCTCTAGCAAATCCTTGTGGCGGGCTGGGCACCTGCAAGTTGACTGTAGTCGCCAGCTGGATGGTGTTTCCTCCTTCACATTGGTGTGGCTGGCTTCCGGGTTAAGCAAGCAGTGTGTCAAGAAGCAGTGCGGCTTGGCAGGGTCGTGTTTTGGAGGACACATGGCTCTCGACCTTCGCCTCTCCCGAGTCCGTAGGGGAGTTGCAGCAATGAGACAAGACTGTAACTACCAATTGTATATCACAAAATTGGGGATAAAAAGGGGTTAAAGTACCAAAAAATTATAATAAAGGAAATATTAAGAAAACACTTGACCATTGTTACTCTCCCTTCCGGGACGGCTATAAGGCCCTCCCCCACTCTCCCTTAGGCAAATCAGACCATGCCTCCACCCTGCCCCTACCCGCCCATAGGCAGAAACTTAAGCAGGAAGCACCCATGGTAAGAACTGTTGAACATTGGTCTGACCAATCGGAATCTATGCTTTAAGACTGTTTTGATCACGTGGACTGGGAAATGTCCCTTGTCGCCTCTGAGAATAGTAATGACGTATACACTAACTTGGTGACAGGGTTTATCAAGAAGTGCATAGAGGATGCTGTTCCTACTGTGACGATTAGAACCAAAAACCATGAATAAATGGTGGCATTTGCACATAACTGAAAGCTCAAACCGCAGCATTTAACCACAGCAAGGTGACTGGAAACATGGGCGTGTACAAACAGACCAGCTATGACCTCCGTAAGGCAATCAGAGGCAAAACGAGAGTACAGGGACAAAGTGGAGTCACAATTCAACTGCTCATTAGGGACTTCAGACAATCACGGATTATAAAGGGAAAGTGTTTACGGACATAGTCAATCTCTCCCCATCCCAGTCTGTTGTGTCCACTTGCTTCAAGATGTCCACCATTGTTTCTGTACTCAAGAAAGTGACGATAACTAAACTAAATTTGTCATCATGAAGTGCTTTGAGAGGCTAGTTAAGAATCATATCACTTCCACTTTACCCGACACACTAGACCTACTACAATTTGCATATCATCCCAACATATCCATGGACGACGCAATCGCCATTGCACTGCACGCTGCCCAATACCACCTGCACAAGAGGAATACCTATGTAAGAATTCTGTTCATCGACTACAACTCAGCCTTCCAAGTTCAACACTAAGCTCAGGGCCTTGGGCTAAACCGTTCCCTGTGAAACTGGGTCCTAGACTTCCTGACAGGCCAACCCCAGGTGGTGACGGTAGGTAACAACACCTACGCCATGCTGATGATCAACACGTGGGCCCCAGAAGGGTACTCCCTGTTCACCCATGACAGCGTGGCCACGCACGTCTCCGACTCAATCATCCAGTTTGCTGACGACATAACAGAGGTAAGCCTGATTACCAACAACGATGAGACAGCCTACAGGGAAGAGGTGAGAGCCCTGGTAGAGTGGTGCCTGGAAAATAACCTCTGCCTCAACAAAACGAAGGAGCTGATTGTGGACAACAGGAGACAGCAGAGAGAGCACACCCCCATACACAGGTGGGGCCACAATGGAGAGGGTCAAAGCTTCAGGTTCCTTGGCTTGCACATCACTGAGAACCTGACATTGTCCCTTCACACCGACCTCAGGAGACTAAAGAAATATGGCTTGGCCCCAAAGATCCTCACAAACTTCTACAGATGTACCATCGAGAGCATTCTCAGCCTGTTCACCCAGCTACCATCTAGAAGGTGGGGATAGTACAGGTGCATGAAAGCTGGGACAGAGAGACTTATAAACAGCTTCTATCTCCAGGCATCTATCTTTGCACTCAGAACAACCACAATTTGTTGGGGCATAGACTCAAGGTTTCGAAAGCATTCCACAGGGATACTGGCCCATGTTGACTACCATACCCCGTTTAATGGCTCTTCGATTTTTTGTCTTGCCCATTCAACCTTTTAATGTCACACATACAGTGCATTCGGAAAGTATGCAGACCCCTTGACTTTTTTTTTCCTTTATCAATCTACACACAATTCCCCATAATGACAAAGCAAAACCAGTTTTTTAATTTTGCTAATAAAAAAATGGAAATATCCCATTTACAAAAGAATTCAGACCCTTTACTCAGTACTTTGTTGAAGCACCTTTGGCAGCGATTACAGCCTTGAGTCTTCTTGGGTATGACGCTACAAAGCTTGGCACACCTGTATTTGGGGAGTATCTCCCATTCTTCTCTGCGGATCCTCTCAAGCTCTGTCAGGTTGGATGTGGAGCATCGCTGCCTTGTCTTGGGGGTGTGCTTAGGGTCGTTGTCCTGTTGGAAGGTGAACCTTTGCCCCAGTCTGAGGTCCTGAGCCCTCTGGAGCAGGTTTTCATTAAGGATCTCTCTGTACTTTGCTCCGTTCATCTTTCCCTCGATCCTGACTAGTCTCCCAGTCTCTGCCACTGAAAAACATCCCCAACAGCATGATGCTGCCACCACCATGCTTCACCATATGGATGGTGCCAGGTTTCCTCCAGACCTGACGCTTGGTATTCAGGCCAAAGAGTTCAATCTTGGTTTCATCAGACTAGAGAATGTTGCTTCTCATGGTCTGAGAGTCCTTTAGGGGACTTTTGGCAAACTCCAAGCGGGCTGCCATGTGCCTTTTACTGAGAAGTGGCTTCCGTCTGGCCACTTTACCATAAAAGCCTGATTGGTGGAGTGTTGCAGAGATGGTTGTCCTTCTGGAAGGTTCTCCCATCTCCACAGAGAAACTCTGGAGTTATGTCAAAGTGACCATCGGGTTCTTGGTCACCAAGGCCCTTCTCCCCCGATTGCTCAGTTTGGCCGGGCTGCCAGCTTTAGGAAGAGTCTTGGTGATTCAAAACTTCTTCCATTATAGAATGATGCAGGCCACTGTGTTTTTGGGGACCTTCAACGCTGTAGAAATGTTTTGGTACCCTTCCTCAGATCTGTGCCTCGACACAATCCTGTCTCGGAGCTCTACGGACAATACCTTTAACCTCATGGCTTGTTTTTTGCTCTGACATGTACTGTCAACTGTGGGACCTTATATAGACAGGTGTGTACCTTTCCAAATCATGTCCAATCAATTGAATTTACCACAGGTGGACTCCAATCAAGTTGTACAAACATCTCAAGGATGATCCATGGAAACAGGATGCACCTGAGCTCAATTTCGAGTCTCATAGCAAAGGGTCTGAATACTTATGTAAATAAGGTATCTGTTTTTTCATGTTTAATAAATCTGCAAACATTTCTAAAAACCTGTTTTCGCTTTGTCTGTATGGGGTATTGTGTGAAGCTTGAGGAGGATTTTTTTTTTAAATGTCATTGATTTTAGAATGAGGCTGAGAAAGTCTAGGGTTCTAAATACTTTCCGAATGCGCTGTACACAATCCAATACTTTTTTAAACCTTTTTCATCTCCTTCATCTACACTGACTGAAGTGGATTAACAAGTGACGTCAATAAGGGAACATAGCTTTCACCTGGATTCACCTGGTCAGTCTAATGTTTTGTAACACTCAGTGTATATACTGTATAGTAAACCGGGTAGTTTGGATACTGGATACTGATTGGCTAAAACAGCATTTAGCCGTGTGTATGTGAGACTGTATACCATGACTATGACGTTTAGCCTTTTCACCTTGATATCATTGCGCCTTTTCACCTTGATAAAATGGCTAGAGTAACAATAGTTTGCCAATGTAGAAAATAAGCGTTTAGATGAACTTGAGAGAAACCGAAACAAAAAGAATATTGTGAAACAAACAAAGTGGGCTCTTACCTACTTTACTGACTGTGTGCAGAAAAAGGGATACATTGTGTGTTTGGGAATACAACAAAACGGAGCTGAACGTCATTCTACGGGACTTTTAGGGTTCAGTGAGAAGCATGAATGGGATTAGCAGCTAAACTGGATTCAGAGCTTGTTTGTACTGACATATCAACGACCCCCTCTCAGTTTGTACCCCCACACATTGACTCGGTACTGGTACCCCCTGTATATAGCCTCGTTATTGTTATGTAAATGTATTGTTTTACTTTTTGATTGATACGATTTTTTTGAACTTTAGTTCATTTAGTAAAATATTTTATTAACTCTAATTCTTGAACTGCATTGTTGGTTAACCTGTTTGGGATAGGGGGCAGTATTTTCACGGCCGGATAAAAAACATACCCGATTTAATCTGGTTACTACTCCTGCCCAGAAACTAGAATATGCATATAATTAGTAGATTTGGATAGAAAATACTCTAAAGTTTCTAAAACTGTTTGAATGGTGTCTGTGAGTATAACAGAACTCATATGGCAGGCCAAAACCTGAGAAGATTCCATACAGGAAGTGCCCTGTCTGACAATTTATTGTCCTTCTGTAGCATCTCTATCGAAAATACAGCATCTGTGCTGTAACGTGACATTTTCTAAGGTTTCCATTGGCTCTCAGAAGGCGCCAGAAAGTGTAACGGGGTGTCTGCAGTCTCTGGGCGAAAAACAGCAGGAGAATTTGTGAGTGGTCAGCCTGGGAACAGTGACACTGGAGATGCGCGTCCACGAGACTACTCAATTTTTTTCTTTCAGCCTTTGAATGAATACAACGTCGCCCGGTTGGAATATTATCGCTATTTTACAAGAAAAATAGCATAAAAATTGATTTTAAACAGCGTTTGACATGCTTCGAAGTACGGTAATGGAATATTTTGACATTTTTTGTCACGAAATGCGCTCGCACGCCACCCTTCGGATAGTGACCTCAACGCACGAACAAAACAGAGCTATTTGAATATAACTATGGATCCATGAACTCTGCGTTATTTATCCAGGTACTCTGCGCACGAAGAACAACCCTTAGTCATGGTAAATTGGCCATATACCACACCCCCTTGGGCCTTATTGCTTAATTCTAGTCATGGCTAATCCTATTTAGCTACTTTTGTACACACGTTTTCTATTCATATACTGTCTATACACACCATTCACATAAATATATACTGTATATTTATTTATATTCCGGACTCTGGCATTGCTTGTTCTGATATTGCTCGTTTTGATATGTTTACATTTTAATTTTTTTCTACATTTTTGGGGGATTGTGTGTGTATTGTTATTGTATTGCTATATATTACTGCATTGTTGGAGCTAGAACCATAAGCATTTCACTGAAACAACATATGCAAAACTGTTTACGTGATCAATTTGATTTGAATTCCCATTCATTTAGTTTAAACACACCTACTCATTTTTTCTTTATTTTTCCTATTTTATACATTGTAGAACAATAGTGAAGACATCAAAACTATGAAATAACACATATGGAATCATGTAGTAACGAAACAAGTGTTAAACAAATCAAAATATATTTTACATTTTTCAAAGTAGCCACCCTTTGCCTTGATGACAGCTTTGCACACTCTTGGCATTCTCTCAACCAGCTTCACCTGAAATGCTTTTCCAACAATCATGAAGGAGTTCCCACATATGCTGAGCACTTGTTATCTGCTTTTCCTTCACACTGCCGTCCAACTCAAGTGGGGTGAGGTCGGGTGATTGTGGATGCCAGGTCATCTGATATATCACTCCATTCCTCTCCTTATTGGTCAAATAGCCCTTACACAGCTTGGAGGTGTGTTGGGTCATTTTCCTGTTGAAAAACAAATGATAGTCCCACTGAGCGCAAACCAGATGGGATGGCGTATCGCTGCAGAATGCTGTAGTAGCCATGCTGGTTAAGTGTGCATTAAATTCTAAATAAATCCCTGACAGTGTCACCAGCAAAGCACCCCCACACCATCACACCTCCTCCTCCATGCTTCACAGTGGGAACCACACATGCAGGGATCATCCGTTCAACTACTCTGCGTCTCACAAAGATACGGCATTTGGACTCATCAGACTAAAGGACATGTTTCACCGGTCTAATGTCCATTGCTCGTGTTTCTTGGCCCAAGCAAAACTCTTATTCTTATTGGTGTCCTTTAGTAGAGGTTTCTTTGTAGCAATTCGACCACGGAGGCCTGATTCACGCAGTCTCCTCTGAACAGTTGATGTTGAGATGTGTCTGTTACTTGAACTCTGTGAAGCATTTATTTGGGCTGCAATTTCTGAGGCTGGAAACTCTTATGAACTTATCCTCTGCAGCACCGGAAACTCTGGGTCTTCCTTTCCTGTGACGGTCCTCATGAGAACCAGTTTCATCAGAGCGCTTGATGGTTTTGTGACTGCACTTGAATAAACTTTCAAGGTTCTTGAAATTTTCTGGATTGACTGACCCTCGTGATTTAAATTAATGATGGACTGTCATTTCTCTTTGCTTATTTGAGTTATTCTTGCCATAATATGGACTTGGTCTTTTACCAAATAGGGCTATCCTCTGTATCCCCTTACCTTGTCACAACACGACTGATTGGCTCAAACGCATTAACCTGTTATGGATAGGGGGCAGTATTTTCATGGCCGGATAAAAAACGTACCCGATTTAATCTGTTCATTACTCCTGCCCAGAAACTAGAATATGCATATAATTGTTTGATTTGGATAGAAAACACCCTAAAGTTTCTAAAACTGTTTGAATGGTGTCTGTGAGTATAACGGAACTCATATGGCAGGCCAAAACCTGAGAAGACTCCAAACAGGAAGTGCCCTCTCTGACCTTTTCTTGGCCTTCTTTAGCCTCTTTATTGAAAACAGAGGATCTCTGCTGCAACGTGACACTTTCTAAGGCTCCCATAGGCTCTCAGAAGGCGCCAGAACGTTGAATGATGACTTTGCAGTCCCTGGCTGAAAAACAGTAGCGCATTTGGATAGTGGTCGATCTGAGAACAATGAGACGGGTGCGTGCGTGCACGTGAAGAGTCCATTTTACATTTTCAGTCTTTGAACGAAAACGACATCTCCCGGTCGGAATATTTTCTCTATTTTACGAGAAAAATCTCATAAAAATTGATTTTAAACAGCGTTTGACATGCTTCGAAGTACGGTAATGGAATATTTTGAATTTTTTTGTCACGATACGCGCCGGCACGTCACCCTTCGTTACCCTTCGGATAGTGTCTTGAACGCACAAACAAAACGCCGCTATTTGGATATAACTATGGATTATTTGGAACCAAACCAACATTTGTTGTTGAAGTAGAAGTCCTGGGAGTGCATTCTGATGAAGAACAGCAAAAGTAATCCAATTTTTCTTACAGTAAATCTGAGTTTGGTGAGTACCAAACTTGGTGGGTGTCAAAATAGCTAGCCTGTGATGGCCGGGCTATCTACTCAGAATATTGCAAAATGTGCTTTCACCGAAAAGCTATTTTAAAATCGGACACCGCGATTGCATAAAGGAGTTCTGTATCTATAATTCTTAAAATAATTGTTATGTTTTTTGTGAACGTTTATCGTGAGTAATTTAGTAAATTCACCGGAAGTGTTCGGTGGGAATGCTAGTTCTGAACGTCACATGCTAATGTAAAAAGCTGTTTTTTTATATAAATATGAACTTGATTGAACAAAACATGCATGTATTGTATAACATAATGTCCTAGGAGTGTCATCTGATGAAGATCATTAAAGGTTAGTGCTGCATTTAGCTGTGGTTTTGGTTTTTGTGACATTATATGCTAGCTTGAAAAATGGGTGTCTGATTATTTCTGGCTGGGTACTCTCCTGACATAATCTAATGTTTTGCTTTCGTTGTAAAGCCTTTTTGAAATCGGACAGTGTGGTTAGATAAAGGAGAGTCTTGTCTTTAAAATGGTGTAAAATAGTCATATGTTTGAAAAATGGAAGTTTTCGGATTTGAGGAGTTTGTATTTCGCGCCACGCCCTATCATTGGATATTGGAGCGGTGTTCCGCTAGCGGAACATCTAGATGTAAGAGGTTTTTAAGAAGGAAAGAAATTCCACAAATGAACTTTTAACAAGGCACACCTGTTAATTGAAATGCATTCCAAGGGACTACCTCATGAAGCTGGTTGAGAGAATGCCAAGAGTGTGCAAAGCTGTCATCAAGGCAAAGGGTGGCTACTTTGAATAATCTCAAATATAAAATATATGTTGATTTGCTTAACACTTTTTTGGTTACTACATGATTCCATATGTGTTATTTCATAGTTTTGATGTCTTCACTATTATTCTACATTGTATAAAATAGTGAAAATAAAGAAAAACCCTTGAATGAGTAGGTGTGTCCAAACTTTTGACTGGTACTGTATATCAATAATAGTTTTGTTGAAACCATCATGTACCCATTTGTTATTTAAAAAAAGACAGACTGTTACTACAAATGATACGGAGCCAAAATGTGACAACATTTCCAAACAAAAGAGATAACGGATATGATTAGATGTGACTGTCACGTCCTGACCAGTATAAGGGGTTATTTGTTATTTTAGTTTGGTCAGGACGTGGCAGGGGGTGTTTGTTTAGAGTGTTTCGGGGTTTGTTGGGCTATGTTTATCTAGTATGTCTAGTTCTATGTTTAGTTAATGGGGTTGACCTTCAATTGGAAGCAGCTGCTCCTAGTTGCTTCTAATTGAAGGTCCTATTTAAGGGGGGTGTTTTTTCTATGGGATTTTGTGGGTAGTTGTCTCCTGTTTTGTGTCTGTGCACCTGACAGGACTGTTTAGTGTCGTTTTTTGTATACTTGTTTTTTCATTCTTTTAAATAAATAAAGAAGATGAGTATACACGTTCCCGCTGCACCTTGAACCAATCTTACGACACCAGTGACAACACTAACTTAAAGGGCATCTCTGCTATTTATTCACATCACTGACAGTGTGACTGTGACTGCACTATTTACCAATAGCCTTTGCTGACTACAAAACCAAAGAGCTTTTGGCCACTCACTGTTTGTTCCATAAGCTACAAATAAATCATATGTGGTATGATTGTGTGCACCCCTTATCATTTCCGTCTGTATTGATTCCTTCATTCCTGATTTTACATCTGATCCCATAGATTTTCTTCAAATATCTCTTCCTTCTGGGGCGACAGACAGAAACTGTTGCTTCTTTAATGTAGACCTGTAGAGCAGCCAATTAGCTAAGTAGTCCTTAGTTAAGCTAAGTTTGATGACAGCCTTGCCCTGAAGCCAGTGATGACTTGTTCATTGACCCCTCCTCATGCTCATCCTGAACAGATGGTCAGAATTACTCAAAATACTAAAATGATCGCTGACTCTGATATCTTAACACTTCCATGCATGCTGTGGGGCTCTTGGCTCCAGATGTTGCTTACAGGAACTCATCACGGACGCTCTCTGAGCCTTGACATGCTGTCATGTCTGTAATGAAGACTAGAGATCAAGCTTCTGATGGGATTTCTCTCATCAGACCGCATGGTTTCCATCTTCATCTATGTTTTCCTTTGGTTTCATCTGACTTCATCTAAGTCTGAGACGGAGCGGATAGGCAAAATGAAGACCATGGTGCCGTAGAGCAGTATTCCACATCTCAGTATCTGAGCACTGGCTCAGTCGGTTTGCACCCTGGAAACTCTGAGAGAGAAATCTGCTCACAGAGTGTGAATGAAATTGTTACATGTCTGTTGGAAATAATATGATATAAAGGTGAGTGTCACCGTCTCAAGGATGGAATATTAAGAGCAAGAGACTGGAAATATGAATCTGAACAATATGTGAGGCATATTCATTTGGCCGGGGTCAAATGAGGAGGTGGTTGAATTTAGAAAATCTGTCTTGGGGTCATCATTGCAATCTGAAACCTTTCTTTGGCACCTGTTGGTTTGATTCATTAACACGTTGTTTAATTCGTGCATCTGAGAGACCACCCACATAATCTGTTCATCTGATATAGCTGATATTTATGCACATGATATTAGGCGTACAACAGAGTCTGTGATACTCATCTTCAAACCAATCCCATCACCAGATGCCTCCAATGCCTATTTGCCATTAGCAAATCAAATAATGCCTTCTCCTTGTACAGACAAGGCAAGGACCAGCAGCTGAAACAACAGGGGAAAACGTAATTAGGAAAAAGACTCCATGACCCTATCAGGAATAAACTGTAACAATGTTGTGTTTAGGAAGATAGCAATATTCTTTGGGGCTCTACATGATGTGTTATCCTCAAATAGTGTGACATATTGCCGGTGGCCTGATTGTTAGCTGGAACGCGCTACTTTTCATCAAGCCAATCCATTGTGTCTGCGACAGCCGTGGACCGGGGCCCATGTTGCACAAACAACGCAGATGATTGCATTTTCCTTTTAGGGCTGCATACGCCTATTAAGTCGCTCATAATGCTCCGCTCACATGTTCGCCGCGTTGCGGGACCGTGTAGCCTATCAGCGGCCTAATCATTTCGCATTTCGCATTTTCACTTTATAATTTTTTCAATAAATCATACAACTTAAGTTATTGGATTTACTTCACTAGTACTGTTCCATTACATCATAATTTGAGCATTGGTTCACAAATGAATAGCAAAGTCTAAATCTACAAGTTCATAATTAAAACCTCCGTACATTAAAGGGTGGTGATGAAAGGGTTTTTATCTAGGCTCTTTTTGGAATAACTGCTGAGAAGTTAGCAGTTTGAATCTGTCCCTAAATCCCCCCCATATTCTATGTCAATCGGCAGGGAAATGCAGCATTCATTTACATACTATTGCCTGTGTTTACATGCATAAATGTGTGACAGCTGTAAGCATGCATACCTGTGAGCAATATTCCCTCGAGACTGCCGCGCAGCTCCCACGGGCAGTGCTGCCAACTCCTCAGTATGGAAAGTAGCTATTGGCTTTCCTAAAAGTTGCTAGAAGTCGCTAAATGATGTCATCACCTAATTTGGATAATTGGCCATGTGCATGTAATTGTGATGGACGCTGTAGGAGAGAGGAATAACGTCGTGGGAGAGACAAAAAGTGAGCAAAAAAACCCATAAATATGTTTAGAACTACAAATTAACTTTCTTCTGTCGATTCTTGTTTTTGTCACAATTCCAACCCTCCTCCTTTATCCGGGCTTGGGACCGGCAAAAGTGACCCAAAAGAGTTACCTGGCGGAGTTACCTTTTTTTGGGGGGGGGGGGGGATTTGAGTTTAGTTTTCTTAATTTGGTTTGGTTTTTAACCTTATGGTCCACTTAGGAGCCTACAACAAGTTACAGTAAAACATGAACATTTTTAACCATAACATTTTTTTGTATACAATCTACATTAACAATCTAAATGGACCAAACAGAGACAATAGAAAAAACTGTCAATGGCAATGTGAGAAAATTATGGTAACTAGTCTGGCCCTAATTCAGGTTAATTGTTTTTTTTCCTGGCCCCCCTCCACACACACACAGGCTGTGCTGGCTCACAGAAAGAGTGGGTCATCGTCATTTTGGTCAAGGCTCTCTATGGCAGGTTCAGCAACTGAGGGAGCTGACTTAAATGAGTAAGCAGCTGATGTGCCAAAAAGCTGCAAAACATTATCAGGCAGCTGGTGCTCATAGCAAGCCTCACCAGACAGCTTCAGTCCATATCGAATGTACAGGATGGAGTTAAGGGTCTGCAAGGACATCCCATTTCTAAGTTTGCTTTTTACCACACTCATCTGGCTGAATACTCTCTCGACTTCAGCATTCAAGTGTGGCGAGGACAACACAGACACAGCAGCCATGGCAAGTTCTTGAAACGGGTTGATATCAGCTGCATCCCTGAACTTCCAAATCTCACTCCAGAAACCC
This sequence comes from Salmo trutta, assembly GCF_901001165.1. Lineage (NCBI taxonomy): Eukaryota > Metazoa > Chordata > Actinopteri > Salmoniformes > Salmonidae > Salmo > Salmo trutta. The sequence continues at coordinate 14,787,203 of NC_042966.1, forward strand.
AGTGTGTTTTTTGTCTCATTCTATTTACTAAGATGGATGGCACGCCATTGCTGGACAATCTTGTCTATCTCTGCAGGGCAGTAGCCAAGGAGCTTGGCTATTTTTTATATTTCTCCAGGGCTCTTATTGTGCTTTAGAGTTTCCTCCACATTGAAAACTGACATGTACTGTAATGCTTCGATGTTGTCCGGCAGTCTCACCCTCAACTCATTAGTGAGGGAGATGGTGAAGGCTACATCGCTTTCGGACATTGTTTTCATCCTCAGGCACAAGGTGGAGCTCAGCTGCCTTTGACTCAAAAAGGTAACCAAGGTACGGTTTAGGGCTGATGTATCCCATCTATTGGCCCTTTGAGTACATCAACATTTGCCAGTGGATTCAGCACCCTGCTGCTCACAGACTTGATCAGGCTAACCAAGCTGTCAAGTAGCTTAAGAGTAGCTTACTTGCTCTCCCTCAAAAGCCTTGATGGCCACTGTACCTCACCCAGCACTGACTTCAAAAAAGTCAGATACAATATGTTTTGAGGATCACTGTACATGGAGTATAAAACCTCAGCCATGTAGCAGTGTTCACTGGACTTAGTGACTGCGAAATGCAGCCTAAGCTCCTCCCACTGGTCCAAAATTCGTGAAACCACAGGTTCAAAGGAGAGCCAACGTGTGGCACACACCTTGGTTATCTGGAAAGGTTTCTCCCCACAGTTCATGGTCTCATATATGGCCTTCTAGGCCTCCCTGCGCTTTGGAGACACTGAAAACCAGTTATAAAAGTCTCTCGTACCAAGTACTCCACACTACGGGGGATGGTGTCATTGGAAGCATGACTTACAGCAAGCTGCAGAGAGTGGCACACACAGTGAATAAGAACCAGATATTTGAGGCAATACTCCTCCTTCAGCACTTTATGGACGCCATTGTTAATCCCCGTCATAACAGAGGCATTGTCAGTCCCTTTCCCCAGGAGTTTCTCTTTTTTAAGACAACACTTCTCGAGGAAAGCCACAACAGCACGGGCTATAGATTTGGCATCTCCTCCCTCCAACTCAACAAGCCCCAGAAATGTTGACACAATTGTCTGCTTGGTGTCACTAAAGTACCTTATCACAACCCCCAGGTACTTAGAAACACTTACATCCGTGGACTCATCGAGGAGGAGGCTGAAATGCTGGTCACCCACATCTGCAACCAACTTTTTCAGAAAGTATGGTGCTAGAAAACCATTAATAATTTCTGTGCACTTTGTCCTGTGCATTTTGAAGTGGGTAGCAGCAGTGGAGTCTGAGAAAGCAGCTCTACATGCTTCTCCAATGTGATCACATGCCAGCATGGAACAGTGTTCAGCGATAGCTAATGCCTTGTGGCCTCAGCCTTTTTGGCAGAGTACATTTTTTAACCGTTAATGGCAGCTTGTTTTGGATGGAACTGTTATAAGGCTTTGCCTTTTGAGTATGTTTTTGAGTTGTCATGTGTTTTTTTACATCACTAAGTTTGGTGTAGAAATCAGCCTTACAATACAAGCAGTATGCCCGTCTATCATCTCCAATAAACGGCTTCAACCAGCCTTTGAATTCAGGGTTTGATTCCCACTCCTTTCTGTATTTTTGAGTGTACAGTTTAGACTGAGACATGATGAGCTAGCCAGCTAGATGTTTAGCTTATGTCACAGACAGGCACACACACAGTGGACTTGGTGAGTAAGTGACTGAGGCTGTGTGAGTTAAATGCAGTGATTTATTTTAGACAAAGAACATTTTTCATTTACATGCCGCCCTGAATGCAAGCCGGGGGGGGGGGATCAGCCAGCGGCGGCTTCCCGCATGCTCGATTCATTTGCAGTCTGGATGTGGAGGGGTGAACATCTGCTCTGACTGAAGCTGGGAGGGACTGCTGCACGAGGACTGGGCCGCCTGTGAGTGCTTTGGGACAGGGGTGGGGCCCACGGCCGCACCCGCTGCTTGTTGAGAAGAGTAAGAACGATACGTGCTTTCACGTCAGAGTCTCCAAAAGTCTCCAATAACACCAGAAAAAGTCGCTAGATTTGTCGCTAGTCACTTTTTTGAAAATGTGTTGCTAGAGGGGTCTGAATAAGTCGCCAAGTTGGCAACACTGCCCACGGGACTGTCGCGCAGAATAAATACTGTATCAGCCCATGGAGAGATGCAAGAGATTGAACTTCACTAAACTTTCTAGAGATGTCCCTGTTAGTTAACACTATCAACGTTTCCCTTTACTGTGGCAATTATGATCGAATCAACGCAATATTAGCCACTTTGAATGCAACATATCAAAAGAAAACGAACTATGCAAGAGATGATGTTCTTGGCATAACGCATCCGAGTAGGATTCTATTGCATTGACACAACTCAGCCCCTACTCTACACAGACCGGTGCGGCATAACCAATCAGAGCTGCAATTGGCCAATATGCAAATAGATCATTGCCATATGTATCTATGCCATTTACTTTGATCTGGACTGTTTACAGCTGTGGTCGTGAGTAGATGTGCTTGTTTTGAGCTCAAAGCGAGAGCTTCATGTAGCCACGTGTGCACATTTTGTTCATATCCTTTGCTTGTTAGTGAGTTATTAGCCCAGTTGTAGATCATTTGTAGTCAGCAGTAGGGGAGGGATTGCTTCCTACAAGAGCACAAAAACTGTACATTTCTAGAAATCTTTGAAAAGCCAATAGGCAGAGGGTAGCATAATTTCTCTGATTCTCTGTAATAATGCTATAGGAATAATAATGCATTTTATTTTGTAAAGGTGTTTCTTGCATCAAACACAACAACACTATTTTCAGTCACCTCCTTGTCTGAAGGACAAGTGGGTAAACAGGTTAATGTCAAGCCCTACATGTTTTTTCCAAAAGTCTCATGGAATGTAGGCCTACATTGAACACCACACATTTGCTGCTACTGAAGGCTGAATGATAGAACAGCTATTTCCATGTTAAAATGTTGTGGGATGCATTTTCTCCATTGTTTTTGATGGTAAGACACTGGTAGGCCTACATTATGAACAAATAGCCACAGTAGTCTACTTGGCCACTGTTAAAACTGTAACTTAAAGCGGGGACAGTTCACAGTAAACGCGCAATGGGCGTTGCACAGAATCTTCACAACGTTCAAGTTTGCGCTCAGCAGACCTACAATTTGCTCAGTGCCGAGAAAAATTAGAGGGAACATTGCCTGTGAGGGGAGTTTACCAGTTAGGTTATTCTTCCAGATCATATTTTGAGTCGTAGCAATAATTCAATATTTCTGGCTCTTTCTCCAGGGGGCCTTTTTGAACAGATACATCATTCTCTCAGAGAGGCTGGGTCTACAGCCGTGACAAGACCTCCGGATGACAACCAGTAGAGCGTAACAGACTAAAACACCAAGCACCAAATCCATCATCCTAATCAGCTTGTAAAGAAACCCACGATTAGACCATGAAAATGCAACACCCCACACAACACAACCCCCACAGCCCCTCAGTGTCCTAAAATGATTTATAACCTGACAATACTGTATTTCAGATAGCTCATATGTAGATTTAGACCTGCCAGTTTGGGGGCATTGTTACAGTAGGGCACTGGAAGGTTATTTCGGATGGGGGTGTACAATGCATCAGAGGTGATATGTGTCTGGTGGTTGGTGGAAAGGAGTTTACTGTACCTGCCACGGTTGTGACAGTCAGGACGCTGCCCTTAGCTCCGTTGTCCTCAGCTGACTGAGGGGCCCCCGCAGAGGGTATTGATGGAGCGCTCTGCGCAGCCAAGGAAATACAGCACAGAGAGAGTCATCAGAACAAAACAGTCTGTCCAAAGAGAGACGACGATTTGTCTTTGGCCACCAATAAAACGGGCTCTCTCGCACGCTTTCTTTCTCTCTGTATTTTAGTTTCTCCTTCCCTGTCTCTCTCATGATCGGTACCTTTCAAAAATCTATTTACAATGTCTCGCTCTTCACTTTGGTAAACACTATATCGCCCTCTTGATGATTGTAACTTGTTTTATTATGAGTCGTAAAAGTGTGAAAAGTCAGCCGAAGGAGAGCGTTCCTGTTAATATAAACAGCCTTGCAACTTATGACCATTAGTGTCTGGGTATTACAGCTTCTGTTTTAATTGCTGAAGGTATGGTTGCACTGTATTATCATTACCCTTGTAGATGAGGGGCAATTCTCTTTTTAAAACTCTTCTGAGGCAGAGACTAATTAGTGCTTCTGTATGGGAAAGGAGCAGAGCAGAGCTTGGGAGCTGTTTTCAAATTCTCCAGCCTGCCTCTCTCTCTCTAGTGGGTAAACATATTTTGTGCTGTAAATCTTCATGTATTATTAAGCGTCACAGAGTTGAAACTTCAGCACCTTTTGAGTTTAGTTATTTGATAAGGAGGTGATTTTATTCAGGCAAAGCTATGATTTTGCAAAGCTATACATTCGTCTGCTATGTTTGAGGCTACAAATATACACTAGATATCCAAAAGTATGTTGACTCCCCTTCAAATTAGTGGATTCGGCTATTTCAGCCACAACTGTTGCTAACAGGTGTAAAAATCGAGCACACAGCAATGCAATCTCCATCGACAAACATTGGCAGTAGAATGGCCTTACTGAAGAACTCGGTGACTTTCAACGTGACACTGTCATAGCCACCTTTACAACACCTTACACCTTTACAAGTCAGTTCATCAAATTTAGAGCTGCTCCGGTAAGTAAGTGCTGTTTTGTGAAGTGGAAACGTTTAGGAGCAACAACGGCTCAGGCTCAAAGTGGGAGGCTACACAAGCTCACAGAATGGGACCACCGAGTGCTGAAGCGTGTAGTGTGTAAAGGTCGTCTGTCCTCGGTTGCAACACTCACTATCGAGTTCCAAACTGCCTCTGGAAGCAACCGTCAGCACAAGAACTGTTCATCGGAAGCTTCATGAAATGGGTTTCCATGGCTGAGCAGCCGCACACAAGCCTTAGATTACCATGCGTAATGCCAAGCTTCGGCTGGAGTGGTGTAAAGCTCGCTGCCATTAGACTCTGGAGCAGTTGAAACGGGTTCTCTGGAGTGATGAATCACACTTCACCCTCTGGCAGTCTGACGGAAGAATTTGGGTTTGGCGGATGCCAGCAGATTGCTACCTGCTCCAATACATAGTGCCAATTGTAAAGTTTGGTGGAGGAGGAATAATGGTCTGGGGCTGTTTTTCATGGTTCAGGCCCCTTAGTTCCAGTGAAGGCAAATCTCAAAGCTACAGCAAACACTGACATTCTAGAGGATTCTGTGCTTCCAACTTTGTGTCAACACTTTGGGGAAGGCCCTTTCCTGTTTCAGCATGACAATGCCCCCGTGCACAAAGCGAGGTCCATAAAGAAATGGTTTGTTGAGATCAGTGTGAAATAACTTGACTGGCCTGCACAGAGCCCTGACCTCAACCCCATCAAACACCATCGGCCTAATTGCCGAACATCAGTGCCCAACCTCACTAATGCTCTTGTGGCTGAATGGAAGCAAGTCCCCACAGTAATGTTCCAACATCTAGTGAAAAGCCTTCCCAGAAGAGTGGAGGGTGTTAAAGCAGCAAAGGGGGGGACCAACTCCATATTAATGCCCAGGATTTTGAAATTAGATGTTCGATGAGTATGTGTCCACATATTTTTGTCATGTTGTGCATGTGTGTTTGAGGCTACCACCTCTTCCTTCATTTGGCCATACGGTTGCCATTGTGTCCATAGTGACCATAGATGTTTCCAGAGTGGTGGGTTTACTGATTTCCAGTTGTCTTTGGCCCTGGTAATGACCTTTGTTCTCTGAGGCGAAACTTGAACCTCATCTGTCACTCCCTGCAGGATGTGCCTCCTAGAAAATGAATTGAAAATGCCACATGTAAGAATGGTTTATTGATTTTTTATCATCTTTACAATGACATTCAGCTCCATAAGTATCTGGGGAAATTCCAAGTGCCATTTATTTTTAAAATGTCATGATCAGTTATTTTTTTCCATCAGGGAATAGAATGTTATTACACTGAACAAAAATATAAAAGCAACATGTAAAGTGTTGGTTCCATGTTTCATGAGCTGAAATAAAAGATCCCAGAAATGTTCCATATGCACAAAATACGTATTTCTTTCAAATTTTGGGTACACATTTGTTTACATCCCTATTAGTGAACAGGATAATCCATCCACCTGACAGGTGTAGCATATCAAGAAGCTGATTAAACAGCATGATAATTACACAGGTGCAGCTTGTGCTGGGGACAATAAAAGGCCACTCTAAAACGTGCAGTTTTGTCACACAACACAATGCCACAGATGTCTCAAGTTTTGAGGGAACGTGCAATTGCCATGCTGACTGCAGGAATGTCCAACAGAGTTGTTGCCAAATAATTGAATGTTCATGTCTCTACTATAAGCTGCCTCCAACGTCGTTTTAGAGAATTTGTCAGTACGTCCAACCGGCCTCACTACCGCAGACCACGTGTATGGCGTTGTGTTGGCGAGTGGTTTGCTGATGTCAACGTTGTGAACAGAGTGCCCCATGGTGGCGGTGGGGTTATGGTATGGGCAGGCAATGGTCAATGAACACAATTGCATTTTATCGATGGCAATTTGAATGCAAGGAAATACCGTGACGAGATCCTGAGTGTCAAATCTCCCTAGGAGAGGTGGGTGTGAAGTCAGGTGCAGGAGAGAGAAAAATGTAGAGAAGGCGTTTATTCAAGAGTCCATATAGCACAGGCACAGGACCAAACAAGCGGCCCACCAAACGATCCGGAACACGGTCCAGGAAAAATACACCTGTCTAAATGAACAAAATAAAGCGCAACTCAAACGACAGGTACACACAAACAATCCCGCACAAAACCACACAGGTAGGGCGAGATTAAATACCCCACTAACGAACCAAAACTCGACACAGGAAAAGGGATCGGTGGCAGCTAGTAGACCGGCGACGACGACCGCCGAGCGCCGCCCGAACAGGGAGAGGAGCCACCTTCGGTGGAAGTCGTGACACTGAGGACGTTGTCATTCCATTCATCCGTCGCCATCACCTCATGTTTCAACATGATAATGTACGGCCCCATGTCACAAGGATCTGTACACCTACACAAATTATTCATGATACTAAAGAAATTAGCAAGACCTCCTCTAATTACCTGGCTCCATCTGCACCTTTGTTTAAGAAACTCAATATCTTGTCTATTTACGACATTAATGTACGCCAATTATGCACTTTATTCTACAAATACTCATACCTCCTAGACAGTTTACCTAAACCCTTCAATGGATTCTTCCAGGTTAATTCTGAAATCCATCCGTATAACACAAGACACTGAGATAACCTTCACCCTCCCCACTGTTGCACCTCACATAGTCAATTGTCTGTCAGATACAGAGGTACAATACTCTGGAATTCTTATCTTCACATTGCCAAAACATCATCATCCCGCAATATCTTCAAGCAAAGACTGGGGGTCAGCCTGATGAACCAAACTATTCAGTAATCTCCTTCTCGTAGCCTGACTCTCACGCACTCACATGCACACAGACATTAAACTTCTTCTTTTTTTGCGATCACTGATCAATTCATTTATACAGTTATACATTTAATGAACCTTTTTTATTTTTGTACCTATGTATTGTATATTTTTTGTGGTGTGGTTTTCATATAAGCCCTTGGGCTTCCAACCACACCTGCACACCATACTTTAAAAAAACATTGTATCTGTATTTTTGTCTATGACTTTCTTTGATGCAAATATATAAAACATTCAATTAAACATTTCTGGAAACTGAAAATGGCCCAGTTCCTCCATGGCCTGCATACTCACCAGACATGTCACCCGTTGAGCCTGTTTGGGATGCTCTGGATTGACATCCATTGAAGGGGAGTGGGACAACATTCCACAGGCCACAATCAACAGCCTGATCAACTCTATGCGAAGGAGATGTGTCACGTGATATGACTGGTGTTCAGTATAATTTTGAGAGGCATAAAACAGCTGACTGCTCAGAGGCCTGTCTTCTGAATTATGTTATTAACCTCTCTCATTATAGGACCACACTTTCACTGGGATCTCTGGATGAGGAAGGAGGTGGCACTGGACACACACCCCACTAAGCATTTACCAAAAGGTGTCTTATTTTGGTACTGTCTAGAACATAAGCAGTGGTGGGAAAAGTACCCAATTGTCATACTTGAGTAAAAGTAAAGATAACTTCATAGAAAATTACTCAAGTAAAAGTGAAAGTCACCCAGTAAAATACTACTTGAGTAAAAGTCTAAAAGTATTTGGTTTTAAATATACTTGTATTAAAAGTACATGTAATTGCTAAAATATACTTAATTAAGTATTGAGAGTAAAAGTAAAAGTATAAATCATTTCAAATTCCTTATATTAAGCAAACCAGAAGGCACCATTTTCTTGTTTTTTTATTTACAGATAGCCAGGGGCACACTCCAAAACTCAGACATACTTTACAAATGAAGCGTTTGTATTTAGTGAGTCCACCAGATCAGAGGCAATAGGGATGACCAGGGATGTTCTCTTGATAAGTGCATGAATTTGACCATTTTCCTGTCCTGCTAGCCATTCAAAATGTAACAAGTACTTTTGGGTGTCGTTGGGAAAATGCATGTAGTAAAAAGTACATTATTTTCTTTAGGAATGTAGTGAAGTAAAAATAAATGTTGTCAAAAATATAAATAGTAAAGTACAGATACCCTAAAAAACGACATAAGTAAAAATACTTTAAAGTACTACTTAAGTACTTTACACCACTGAACATAAGTCTTTTTTTTTTGTCTTCTTTTGGTGCAGTCCCGACTGTCCTAGATTTCAACGTCCATGGATATAGATTTTCTGAACCAAACATAGACGTCCACGTTCGGTTCAGATTTGGTCCAGTCCGGACCGGTCTATATATGGCCCAAACATAGACATTTGGGACAAATAGACGTCCGGACAGCACAGTACAGCACAATACAGTACAGTCGAGCACAGCAGAGTACAATGCATTACAGTACAGAAAAGTAGAGTATGGTACAGTAGAGTACAGTAAATACAGTACAGTAAAGAAAAGTATTGTACCCTACTAAACTGTACCGTACTCTACGTAATTAAACTCTACTGTACTGTACTCTACCGTACTGAATTAAACTATACTGCACTGTACTCTACTGTACTGAATTAAACTATACTGCACTTTACTCTACTATACTCTACTGAATTCAACTCTAATGTACTGTATGTACTCTACTCTACTGAATTAAACTATACTGCACTTTACTCTACTGTACTGAATTAAACTATACTGCACTGTACTCTACTGTACTCTACTCTACTGAATTAAACCATACTGCACTGTACTCTACTGTACTCTACTCTACTGAATTAAACTATACTGCACTGTACTCTACTGTACTGAATTAAACTACACTGCACTGTACTCTACTGTACTGTACTATACTGAATTAAACTCTAATGTACTGTATGTACTCTACTCTACTGAATTAAACTCTAATGTACTATATGTACTCTACTGTACTGAATTAAACTCTAATGTACTGTATGTACTCTACTGAATTAAACTTGAATGTACTGTATGTATTCTACTCTACTGAATTAAACTCTAATGTACTGTATGTACTCTACTGAATTAAACTCTAATGTACTGTATGTACTCTACTGAATTAAACTCTAATGTACTGTATGTACTCTACTCTACCGAATTAAACTCTAATATACTGTATGTACTCTACTCTAATGAATTAAACTCTAATGTACTGTCCTGTCCTGTACCGTACCATACTCTACTGCTTTGCATGTTTTTTTATACAGTCAGTGCATTCATCTAAGGTAGATAAACAACATATTATAGTAATAGCAAGAGTAAAAATATCTGTAACCGTTACTGAGAATGTTATTGTAGTTAAAGTGTTCTGTTAGTTTATGCTGTAGGTTTTAAACATGCTGTAGGTTTTAAAGCTTTTGAAAAAGCTAACGTAAGTGCAAGCGGAGGGAGCAGGCCACAGGGGAGTACCATCACCAACCTCTGGGTCCTGGGCTTCCAAGTGGGTCTGGTATCCAGCACCAGACCCAGTCACAGCACCAGAACACTGGAAAAGGCGTGGCGGGGGGACCAAAAAACAGACCTTCCCCCGGCACGAGCAGACCATAGGGGAGTTCCACCACGGAGCCCCAGGTCAAGGGCTCCCTTCTGTGCCTGCTTGCTCCTCAGGTTGTCCTTCTTACCCTCTGCAGATCCAGCAACAGTCCCAGCACTAGCATCCACCCAGTGACCGGTTTCCAGCACAAGCCCCAGCACCAGACCACCAGATGAGGTACGGAGGAGGGATCACAGATAAGCCCTTCACCCGGAGCAAGCAGGCCACAGGGAAGTACCACCATTGATCTCTGGGTCTAAGGCTCCCTTGTGTGTCTGCTTGCTCCTCAGGTTGTCCTTCCTCCCCTCTCAGACCCAGATCCCAACCGAGCACCTGCAACAGCCCCAGTTACTAGCACCAACCCCTGGTTTCAAGCCCGGGTCTCTGCTGGACACAGCAGACCCCTTCCCCTCCAATAACACAAAGACAGACACATTGTGGACTGACTGATGGACTGATTGACTGACGGACTGACTGACTGACGGACTGATTGACAGATTCTTCTGATTCTTTTTTTATTGATTGTTTGCTTTGTTTGATTGGATGACCATTTGGTTTGCCTAATTTTAATTGATTGCTTATTGTTGGAATTATTTATTATTTGAAATTTTAAATGGATGATGTATTGAATTTAAACGTATTTAATATTTTACCTATAGATTATAGAGTGCAGTGATGTGTCCTATAAGGAGCATTGGTGGCAAATCTGATGGCCGAATGGTAAAGAACATCTAGGCACTCGAGAGCACCCTTACCTGCCAATCTATAAATTACATCTCCGTAATCTAGCATGAAGGGATGGTCATCTGAATCAGGGTTAGTTTGGCAGCTGGGTTGAAAGAGGAGCGATTACGATAGAGGAAACCAAGTCTAGATGTAACTTTAGCCTGCAGCTTTGATATGTGCTGAGAGAAGGACAATGTACCGTCTAGCCATACTCCCAAGTACTTGTATGAAGTGACTGACTACCTCAAGCTCTAAACCCTCAGAGGTAGTAATCCCACCTGTGGGGAGGGGGGCATTCTTCTTACCTAACCACATGACCTTTGTTTTGGAGGTGTTCAGAACAAGGTTAAGGGCAGAGAAAGCTTGTTTGACACTAAGAAAGCTTGTTGTTGGGCGTTTAACACAAAATCCAGGGAGGGGCCAGCTGAGTATAAGACTGTATCATCTGCATATAAATGGGTGAGAGAGCTTCCTACTTCCTGAGCTATGTTGTTGATGTAAATTGAGAAGAACGTGGGGCCTGGGATCGAGCCTTAGGGTACACCCTTGGTGATAGGCAGTGGCTGAGACAGCCAAGTCAATAAAAATAGCAGCACAACATTGCTTAGAATCAAGGGCAATGGTGACAGCATTGAGGACCTTTAAGTTTGCAGTGACACATCCATAACCTGATCGGAAACCAGATTGCATATGTCATGTTCTGACCATAGAAAGCTTTTATTTTCCATGGTAGAGTAGGTCAGGGCGTGACAGGGTTTTTTTTCTAGTTTCTGTATTTCTATGTTGGTTCGAGTTTCTTTTTTCTATGTTTTTTTTGGGGGGATGATCTCCAATTAGAGGCAGCTGGTCATCGTTGTCTCTAATTGGGGATCATATTTAAGTTGTTGGTTTTCCCACTAGGTTTTGTGGGAGATTATTTTGAGTAAGTGTATGTTGCACCTCTTCGTCACGGTTTGTTGTTTTGTTCATTAGTTTATTTGTATGTCTTGCATAGTTTCACAGTTATAATAAAATGTGGAACGATACACACGCTGCGCTTTGGTCCCATTCTTCAGACAACCGTGACAGAATCTCCCACCACCAAAGGACCAAGCAGCGTGGTAAACAGGAATGGACATGGGAGGAAATATTGGACGGGAAAGGACCCTGGAGGCAGGAAGGGGAGTATCGCCTTCCAAAGGGGGAGATTGAAACAGCGAGAGCAGAACGGCGATATTACGAGGCGTTATACCATCAAGGCAAGCACGAGAGGCAGCCCCCCCCAAAAAATTGGGGGGGCACACGGGGAGTTTTGTGGAGTCAGGTTTGGGACCTGAGCCAACTCCTCGTGCTTACCGTGGAGAGCTGAGGGGTGAACCAGAGCCAGTCAGGGAGACGAGTGAGGAGCTCGACGCAAGATTACGGAGAGAAGTGTTGGTGTTGAGAGCGCTGCAGAGCGGGCGTGCTGAGGAGCGTGACACCAGTCCGGTGTCATATGTACCAGTTTCATGCATCTGGCTTTCAATGCGCCTCCCCAGTCTGATACATCCTGTGTCTCCTCCACGCACTCGCTTGAGGGAGCGTGTGACCTGTCAGGCACCATGTTTTGCGGTGATACACACGGTGTCTCCAGTGCGCATTCACAGCCCAGTGCGTCCTGTGCCAGCGCCCCGCACTTGCTGGGCTAAAGTGAGCATCCAGCCAGGACGGATTGTGCCAGTCCGGAGCTTCCGGCGACAGTTCCCAGTCTAGAGCTTTCGGCGACAGTTCCCAGTCCAGAACATGCGGCGACAGTTCCCAGTCCGGAACCTCCTGAGACGGCCCACAGTCCGGAACCTCCTGAGACGGCCCACAGTCCGGAACCTCCTGAGACGGCCCACAGTCCGGAGCCTCCTGAGAAGGCCCACAGTCCGGAGCCTCCTGAGACGGCCCACAGTCCGGAGCCTCCTGAGATGGCCCACAGTCCGGAGCCTCCTGAGACGGCCCACAGTCCGGAGCCTCAAGCGACGGCCCACAGTCCGGAGCCTCCTGAGACGGCCCACAGTCCGGAGCCTCCTGAGACGGCCCACAGTCCGGAGCCTCCTGAGACGGCCCACAGTCCGGAGCCTCCTGAGACGGCCCACAGTCCGGAGCCTCCTGAGACGGCCCACAGTCCGGAGCCTCCTGAGACGGCCCACAGTCCGGAGCCTCAAGCGACGGCCCACAGTCCGGAGCCTCAAGCGACGGCCCACAGTCCGGAGCCTCCAGCGACGGCCCCCATTCCGGAGCCTCCAGCGACGTCCCCCAGGCCGGAGCCTGCAGTCCGGAGTCTCCGGCGGCGGTCTGCAGTCCGGAGTCTCCGGCGGCGGTCTGCAGTCCAGAGCCTCCGGCGTTGATCCACGGTCCGGTGACACGAAAGCAGAGGGATCAGCTGGCGGAGCGGGGGCTACGCCCCGAACCGGAGCCACCTCCTATGCTGGGGGATAAGCAGGAAGAGAAGGTTCTTCGTCCTGTACCAGAACCGCACCGACATTAGACACCCACCCTAACCCTCCCTCATTTTTGTTTTGGGTTTTGCGTTCGGAGTCCACACCTTTGGGGGGGTACTGTCACGTTCTGACCATAGAAAGCTTTTATTTTCTATGGTAGAGTAGGTCAGGGCGTGACAGGGGGTTTTGTCTAGTTTCTGTATTTCTATGTGTGGTTCTAGTTTCTGTATTTCTATGCTGTTGTTTTTTGGGATGATCTCCAATTAGAGGCAGCTGGTCATCGTTGTCTCTAATTGGGGATCATATATAAGTTGTTGGTTTTCCCACTAGGTTTTGTGGGAGATTATTTTGAGTAAGTTTATGTTGCACCTCTTCATCGCGGTTTGTTGTTTTGTTCATTAGTTTATTTGTATGTCTTGCATAGTTTCACAGTTATAATAAAAATGTGGAACGATACACACGCTGCGCTTTGGTCCCATTCTTCAGACAACTGTGACAGCATACCAGAAAGAATACTATAGACATCAAGAAAGCCAGTAAGTTGATTATGTACAAGTTTTTCCAATACTTTTGATAAACAGGACAAAAATAGAAGGCCTATAACAGTAGGCCTATAACAGTTAGGATCAGCTTGATCTCCCCCTTTTAATAAAGGATGAACCATGGCTACCTTTCAAGCAATGGGAACCTCCCCAGAGAGGAGAGACAGGTTAAAAAGGTCAGAGATAGGCTTGGCGATTATAGGGGCAGCAACCTTAAAGTAGAAAGGGTCTAAACCATGTGACCCAGATGTTTTTTTGGGGTCAAGTTTAAGGAGTTCCTTTAGCACCTCGGACTCAGTGACCGCCTGCAGGGAGAAACTTTGTACCGGGGCAGTGGAAAAAGAGGGAGGAGCATTGGGGCTAGTCACATTAGAAGGGGTGGGAGATGAGGAAATGTTGGACGGGCAAGGAGGCATGGCTGAGTCAAATAGGAATCCTGACTTAATGAAGTGGTGATTAAAAAGCTCAGCCATGTGCTTCTTGTCAGTAACAACCACATCATCAACTTTAAGGGACATGGGCAGCTGTGAGGAGGAGGGTTTATTCTCCAGGTCTTTAACCGTTTTCCAGAACTTCTTGGGGTTAGACCCACAGAGAGAGAACTGCTCCTTAAAGTAACTAACTTTGACCTTCCAGGTAGCCTGAGTGCACTTATTTCTCATTTGCCTGAACGAGAGCCAGTCTTGAGGTGGAGTAACTCTGCAAGTCTTTTTTGGGTGTTTGGAGTCATACCTTGTGGGATTGGTAGTAATCGGAGAAAGATTGAGGGAGTCCCATTGCTTTAGGACTTGGTCAGGTGGTTTAAGCATGTCCCAGTTTTGGTCACCTAGCAGGACAAATTCAGACTTAGTGTAAGGGGCCAGGAGAGAGCTTAGGGCAGGAAAGGTACAGGCCGGTGCTGATGGAGGACGATAGCACCCAGCAACAGTCAATGAAGAGCTATTTGAAAGTTTAATGCTTAAAACCAGCAAATCAAATTGTTTGGGGACAGACTTGGTGGAGACAACCGAGCATTGAAGGTGATCCTTGGTAAAGATTGCCACTCCCCCACCTTTGGAAGATCTGTCTTGCCGAAAAGGTTATAACCAGAAAGGTTAACATCAGTATTCAAAACACTCTTCCTTAACCACGTCTCAGTAAGGACCAACAAATCTGGATTGGAGCTGTGAACCAACACTTTCAATTGATCCATTTTATTTAATAAGCTTCTAGTGTTAACGTGCAGAAAACCCAGGCTTTTACGAGAGCAGAAATCAGTGAAACAGATATCAGAGCACAAGTCAGAATTGGGGCTAGCAACAGTAGATGGGCCAGAGTGTACATGCACATTTACAGATATCATCAACTAGAATACAATCAAGGCACGGCAGAGTACATGGTGAGCTCTGCAGTGTTGATTTATGACATTTGAATGTGCAATAGATGGCAACAAGATCATATTACACAGCAATTTCATCAGATAACATGAATACAAAGCCGGCGAGAGGTGGTTAGAATAGGATGGGAGGCCAAAAGTCTGTGTAACCAATAGAGAGTCAGAGTCCCGAGTGTGGGAACAAACATAGTCTGTCCCACTGTTGGGTAAACAAGAAAGTTCATAGTTAACAAAGCATGCAGGAGTCCTGAGGCAAATAGCAAAATAGCAAAATGCACAAGAAAAAAAATATAACGACTTGGGGCTGTGTGCTGGAGGCGAGCAAAATCTCAGGGAGTGTGGTGGGGGTACCTGTACCAGACAGGGGGAGACAACCTGGGCAGACAGTGAACAGAGAGGGGGGAGTGTGGTGGGGGTACCTGTACCAGACAGGGGGAGACAACCAGGGCAGACAGTGAACAGAGAGGGGGGAGTGTGGTGGGGGTACCTCTACCAGACAGGGGGAGACAACCAGGGCAGACAGTGAACAGGGAGGGGGGAGTGTGGTGGGGGTACCTGTACCAGACAGGGGGAGACAGGCCAGGGCAGACGGTGAACAGAGAGGGGGGAGTGGGGTGGAGGTACCTGTACCAGACAGGGGGAGACAACCAGGGCAGACAGTGAACAGAGAGGGGGTAGTGGGGTGGGGCTGTACCAGTCAGGGGGAGACAACCAGGGCAGACAGTGAACAGAGAGGGGGTAGTGTGGTGGGGGTACCTGTACCAGACAGGGGGAGACAGGCCAGGGCAGACGGTGAACAGAGAGGGGGGAGTGGGGTGGAGGTACCTGTACCAGACAGGGGGAGACAACCTGGGCAGACAGTGAACAGAGAGGGGGAGTGTGGTGGGGGTACCTGTACCAGACAGGGGAAGACAACCAGGGCAGACAGTGAACAGATCGCCAGGTGGAATCCAAGCAGCAGTGCAGCAGGCAACGGGAATAGGGATACGACACCATTCTTCTACAAGAAATTGTATAATTTGGTGTTTTGTTGATGGTGGTGGAAAACACTGTCTCAGGCGCTGCCCCAGAATCTCCCATAAGTGTTCCATTGAGTTGAGATCTGGTAACTGAGACGGCCATGGCATATGGATTACATTGTTTTCACGCTCGTCAAATCATTCAGTTGCCACTCGTGCCCTGTGGATGGTAGCCAAAATAATGCCCGAAATAATGCCCTGCCCAGCATTTTTATACATGACCCTAAGAATGATGGGATGTTAATTACTTAATTACCTCAGGACCCACACCTTTGTGGAAGCCAGCTTTCAATATACTTTGTATCCCTCGTTTACTCAATTGTTTCAATTATTTGGGCAGTTACCTGTACGTGCAGTCTAAATTTGGCCATAGAATTAATGACGCCCGGAATATAGATATTTTCAACGTCCGGGAAAATATGTCTCTCGACGTCCAGAAATGAAGTATTTTCGAAATCTGGAAAACACGTCTTTTCACCTTTCATTCAGCACCTAAAATGCACCTGACGTCAACGTCTGGAAAAGATGTTGAAAATACATATTTTTTGCTTACCGGGACTGGCTCACTGTATTCCATCTGTGGCTGAACTACCGTACCTATGGGTGTTCACATTCTAATCATCTTCAAAAAGAATTCCATTTCATTCATCGCCTCTCGCTTCCCATTCAATGTCTTGAAAATGATCGCACACATTTATTTGAGAACAATGTTGACTAATCCTATGCCAACAATCATTCCCCTTTTGTCTGGAAACCGATTCATCACCCGACGAATGTACTGGAACAAAACAAACTGCACAACACATTGAAATGCCCAATCACGCACACAACAAACAAACACACACACACGCACGCACGCACACACACACACACATGCAGCAGCAGCATCTCAGAAGCAAACACAAGCCCACGGCCTATCTTTGGTGGAAAACTGGTAAACGTCTACTCCATTCTTCCTGTCACATTTTCCCTGGCACTGTGGTTTCCCCACAAAGCCTTGCTCTCTTTCTGACAGTTTACTGTGTTTTTAAAGTTCAACATGAAAATCTCTGACAGAATTAGAACGTTGTCCTTATTTCTCATGACAAATCACCTCATCAGTGAGGTAAATACGTACCTTGCTTTTCATCCCGTCTCAACAGAACAGCCTGAAGGAAGCAGCCACCGCCTCATGCTCTCTCTGTCTCCAAACAAGGAGATTTGGGGGGGAACACGAGTTCATTGGGGCAATCATTTACAAGAGCTTGAATGTAATATTTTGAAATGCAGAATGTAACAAATAACTTCATTTCACATAATAATTCATACCTGCTAGTACAGGTGGGTAGAGGTACATGAAAGGGTCAGGTTATGATATATATTCAATGTACTTTGTTCTGGAGTCAGACAACAACATGTAGGCCTGCTCTCATTTCATGGGAACTAAATTAGGGTTATTTCCTGGCCTAGGATGATATGCATATTTTCAGTTTAGTGGTGAAGCACAAAACCCTTGAAACAATATTACAAAAAGGAATTTCCTTTTCACATATCTTCGATATAGCATCATGCATGCTGTATATACATGCATACTGTATATAGTCAAGCATACTGTATATACATGCATACTGTATATAGTCAAGCATACTGTGCTTGACTATAAACCAGAGGGTCATGAAATGTGAGAAATGTTCAGATAGCCATGATATGCTTTACATGTCAGATACAGTGTTTGAATTGGCTTCTACAAGCGATATGGTGAGAGGTCAATCAGACTAAACACAAACAGGAACACAAATCAGATGACACGTAGGAGATGAAGGGGTTGTAGAATTCAGCGATATCGGTCCAAGACAAATAGCAGCCTGACAGTTTGGCATTGCTGATTTGCTAAGTCCAGACATTAATGAATCACTTTGTCCTCATAGCTGGGTGATTAAAGTGATGAAAGGAGAACAAAAGCAACGCACTGGTACATCAGCCTCACCTCTCAATACGGACTGATTGACGACCACCGCTTTGATGGATTGGAGAGGTCAGAGAAAAGCGACAGGATCGATAAATATTAGTTGATGGCTTGTTTTTCCTCAGGCCAAGTCCTGTACAATAGGAAAGTCTAGGTATGATTCCATCTCACAGTGTTAGATTGGTTCTCTGTCTAGAGGACCAAACCTGAGTCTGCACCAAATGAATGCCTGTAGTTGTTATTGAGGGGTAGTGAATGACTATATCTCCCTAGATCTCTATCACTTCATATTGTATCCCAATCAAATCATTTGAATGTCCAAATATCTGCTCAAGAAGCCATTTTAATACTTTGGGGCTATATCTGTGTTGTTTGTGTCGGGGGAACACAAGGATTGCCTTTGACCTTATTGTGGATTCTGACTGTTTGACATTTCAGAGGGGAACTCAAGGGGTGTGCCTGGGTCCACATAACTTTTTTTTTCTTCAGTCAGCGCCACACTGAATTAGAGCTGTGTTACCGGCTTACATGCATTTTTCATGGCTCCTAGGATTGTGACGGTACAGTAGAGCAAAAACAAAAGCCCTTACAGGATGACGGATGGACAGTTCTGGAGCACGTCACTGGCAGAGGGCCAAGCACGCCTGATCCATAGCATCATTTCATATCACACATGGTCAAGCACATTTACATTACATGTAAACAAATGACTGTCTAAAACATAGCCTTAGTAACCTACACAATCAGGCAACTGCATAGATCAGACTCAAGGAGTGCCTGGGCACCTGTCTTTATGCTTTTCTATAGAAAAGTGTCCTTTCAGATTAGTAGCATTTTTGTTATTAATACATTTTTATTTTACTTCTAGTCTCTTTTCTCTCCTGTTCTGTAAAGACTTGCCCATCAGACTAGCTAATTTCTCATTTTAGAATCTTGTGAAATTCCTCCTTCCCCAGTTCCTCTTCCCGCACGCGAGCGCGAACCGCTCTCGTTCTCCTGCTGTTGCACATGCAGAAACTACTGGTGGCTAGCGGTGGTATGAGTGGTAGCACTGGCACACTGTATACAGTCAATATGGGGAAGGAAAAACCCTGAGTATTCTGTAGCAGGATCAGAGAACTCCTGTTGTATACGGGACACCGCACAGGAAGGTATGACCACTCTGACATGTTGGCCAAGGTAGCCCCATTACCACCAGACAAAATGTCAATAGGCACAGTATCTGTATCAGCTGGGAATGACAAACAGCTCTTACACAAAAAAAGGGCATTATCATAATTTTCACAATTTCACAGTATCATTCCAACCTCATAGTGTGGAAATATATATACAATGCATGACTGTTCTATTCTACAGTGTAGTTCCTGGTCTGATCCTCTTGGATCAAGCAATGAGCGACCGTTCTCCTGTTTGCTTGATTAGCATGACAGGGTTGCTTAGCCAGTGGCGGTGCCAGTCCCTGGCTCGCCGCTGTCTCATCACATTGTTCCTTCCTGGTGGAGGGAGACTGAGGATGAAGCTGAGGCTGTTGACAACTAAACTGTTAAGATGGAAAGACACCATAATTGTGTAGTAAAACCATGAAAAGTAATGCACCTAAGCTGATATCTAGTGTTTGGAGGGTGTTTGAGTGTAAACCCTATGCAAGTGTCATGATATACTAAATGTATTTCAAAGCAGAATGGAAGTATTCTAAAACACCCAAAGTGGCTCTTCAATCTGAATACGTGTGTTTATGAGAGAGTGTTGTGAAACTTGTTGGTGTTTCAGTGCATGTCCAGTAAAGGTCTCATATAATCAAATGTTTTTTTAACTGCAAATAATTTATAGCATAAATATTGATGGAGAAGGTGGATGTGAACCTGGATCTCCTGCTTATCAAAACGCTGCCATAGTCCATTCAACCAGTCTTCAGGACTAAACTGTTGAACCACCCTTGTTACACTCAGCACATGAGGCTCCATTCAGATTTGAGATGAGTAGACTTAACATGGACTATATAAAAACATTTACTATAGTAAAAAATATATATAAATGTCCATGTTAAATCAACTTATCTCATGTCTAAATAGGGCCTAGGGAGAATGTTATTTTGTGAAATTGAACATTTATTTTTTTCATACCTTCATATCAGAAGACAAATGTTTAGATTAAAGGCAAAATGTGAACATCAAACATTGTACTGCTGTACTGTTCAGAATTCCCACAATCTGAGGCATGGAGGTGGAGAGAGGGCATTCGTGGCAGGTGTGCCCTCTAACAAACTCTATGGTCAAAAACAGGCAAGTTTGCTGTCGCCTCCTTTATATTCGTGTCCTTCACGACAGGTGAAAGAACTCCGAACGCTCAGATGAAACGCTCCAAAACAATCCAAGAAAGTACGTGTCAATGAAAATGTGAGTACAAAATGTTATCGCATTGAAGAAGGAAATAGAAAAGGAATTCACTCAATAAGAACAATTGTTTTGTGTAGCATTTTCGGCCGCTAATGCTAATATTCCATGTAAAACAGCCATTTTGGTTAATTGATCAGTTATCTTGATGCTATATTTGCATAGCTTAATCACATATATGCTTTCTGCATATTGGTATTGATTTGTATAGTACTTGTATTCATATTGCAATTCATTAATATTATAGCATTTGATAATGTAGTTATACATTCATGTACTATCATTATTAGTTTATTATTTGCTATTTCTGTCTCCCTGCAGAAAAACATGCAGACACACTACGTTACTCACCGGCTGGCCAATCCCAACCAAAGCCAATCAAGACCAGGATCACTAGACTAATGTCAACTGAACTGTCAACTGTCAAGCATATCATCGACCTCAACTGTGCTGTGATTCAATTCATCTGAACAACCTTCCATGACATGTACCATCACCATCTCAATATAAAGACTCAAGGTCGGGACGTTAGCATAACGGATGATTGGTGGATCGCGTTGAGCCATTGGGCTGTTTGGTATGCGTGCAAGCAGTCGTCGCCTTTTTTTTTTCATGAACGGGAAATATGCCACATTTCTGTTGATTTTGAAGAATAACATGATAAATACCTTACAGATCTTTCAACGGTTTGTATCAATATAAAATGTTGGAAGACCTAATTTGCGAAGAAAAGATAAAGCATTTGAAGCTTCAATCATGTCTTGAAACATTTTATTTTTTTTACCCATGAATTATTGTCCTGGACAACCTTCCTCGTGTCCTATGTTTGAGCATAGTACCGTACAATAGGAATTACCACTGAGTTTATAAACACCATATAAGAGCAGGGGAATATACAATGAGAGTATATGGAAACTTGAGAAGAAGGGATCTAATTCTGCATGAGACAGGACTTGAAACACCCTAATAGTCTTTTCAGACTTCAATTACTGCTCCCAGTCTCTGGCAAGGTGGTGCACAACTCTTGATTAAGTGGCGTTACAACTGTTGGAGGCTGCTGAGGGAGGACGGCTCAGAATAATGGTTGGAATGGTATCAAACACATGAATGTGAAATATATTATCGATAACCAAAAATATTGTATTTTCACCGTTTCAAGCCAGTGTACGAAACTGAAAGTAAAAGAAAAATGAAACTAAAGAACATGAAGAATGTAAATTTTGCACATAGAACAGATCTACCGCTTCTTAGACTTGCTTTCAATGAGTATGACAGATCTATAACTCCTATTTCTATATGAATTTGGTCGGGTCACCAAAAAAGTTACACATTGCAGCTTTAACTAAATGTAATCCTAACAATGGTCCTTTGGAGGAAGGATTGTTGAAATATTTGACATTTGTATCTAAAAGTATAATTGAGAAATAATTATTCAAAGTCGGCATATTTTGAATTATTTTCACATTTTCTCTGATAATGCTTACAAATTGGATCATAAAATTAAAACTAGCAGAGATCCCACTCTGGAACTTCAATATGCCCATAGAGTATATCATGTTCAATATATAGAAAAATGTGCAAAATCAAACATTTTATATTTTCAATATTCATGTGCATTTATTTCAATATTCATAAATTAATGTCAATATTTTTGGGGGGGGACATCAAAATACTAATATTTCAGAGAAAGCGTACAGCTTCATATGAAAACATTTGTAGCAGATAAAACATGGACTCTTAAAGGAGGTCTGGGTAAAGTCAAAATGTCATAAAATATGCCAACTTTGATGAATTATTTCTCAATTCTGCTTTTAGAGACAAATGTCAAATATATAAAATGTAAAATGTAATTTTCCACACTGAGGTCGAAATAACACTGAAATTGTGAACATTTTGATAATGCCCTTTTAGTGTAAGAGCTTTTGGGGGGGGGGACGGATTTATTAAACATACAGCGATGATAAAATATAGATATACTGCATTGGGGCTTTAACAATCCTTCCTCCAAAGGACCATTCCATGGATAGTGAAATTCTTTGGTCATGGTTTCGTATGGGAATCACATTTATAAGAAAGTGTCTGGTGTTGACCGATCTGGACACCCCTACCAGAAGTCCAATATGACTTTAGGCACGTTCCTCTACCCAGAAGTTGCTGACACATGCCAGATCTTACAACTCCTGGATAGATATTTTAAGTATCAGTTTAATCACATCATATGTTATAGCAATCTGTCAGTCGATGACGTGGCACGCAACCATTGGTTGATGCATGTAACGTCTGAGCAGGGGAACATTACCCTTATCTGGAAGGGAGGACTGCTCAAGGCTGACCTCTGACCTCTATTGCCTATGACACCAGCCAATAGAAGGCATCATACTTCTATCCCAGCATCATGCTCCCTCCAGGTCTTCAACACATGAATAAAACCACAACCTTCTGGGACATTTTATGGCACACAGTAGATCATGTGTCATATCATGCCTGTTATCGGGATAATGGATAACAGAAACAGGGGAGTAACTTGAGTTTAAGTACTCCAGGGGTCTGCATGATTATTCAATAAGATATAGCTCGGTTTGTACAAATGTATGCCTCAAAAGTCTCCTACGTGCGTGTCAAAAGTGCATCTGCTGGGAAAGGATTTGACTGCAAAACTTAAGTGCATGTGCATAAATACATTTTTCTCTAACCTGCTGTACAACTGAAGGCTAACAACTTAGCTAGCCGATTGTAGCGGGCTAATGTGATGCTACATTAGCCATTACAGGTTAGCTTATACAAGACTCCGCCATAGATTTTTCAACTAACCTGCCCTTGGCAATACCGTGTCCAGTTGCAGGTGGTTCCTCAAAAACCAGAGAAAACTCAGAAAGATATGAAATCCATGTTTTGTATCAAGTGAGAAATGTCTCTTGCCTCTTGCAGATCTTAGTTTTGGTCGCACTGTGTGACGCGCTGTCATCTACTTCTACACGTGGCCGCACATCGAAATTACTAGTTCCTGCAAAGATGCTGGGAAATTCTAGATGTGCGGCAGCTAAAGTGTCAAGGAACTTCCTCACATGGTAAAAAACATGTTTAATATCTTTTTGCTTTTTTTCCTGGTTTGTCTAGTACAGTACGTGCCAGTAATGCACCGTCCATAACATTGGATGCCAACCGCTGATAAACTTGACAGAAGAAGAAGAGGTGGGGGTGACAACAAGCTAGGACAACGGTAAACAGTGTCCTTTGCCAGCATGCAGGAACCAATGAGATGCTCGAGGGGGAATGCCCACATGCAGGAACATCACGAATTGCGAGCCGTAATCACATATTATTGAAATTTATCAGTAATGCAAAAAAATATGTTTCTAACGAAGCAAGATGTTTTACTCTGCCCAATATCTGTCCATAAAAATAAGCCCATGAAGTAACGAATTTGTGTATGGAGGTCAATGAGAGTCTTGGTCAACAAAAAATTGTAATTGCTAATTTCTTACGTGAGGGTTATTTGATTGAATAGATATTTCGATTAGGTTGTTACGAAAGCACTGATATAAGTGGAGGCACGTGGCATTTTGGCAACTTAGAAAAAAACTACTTTATATCTGAGTTGTGTCTGTTGTCATAGAGATAGATAGAGGACTCATCATGGATATAACCTGTTTTAGCATGGACAATGCCACTGAGGGCTTCCACCATTTTAAAGTAGTCAACTGGGTGGGGATGTACTACTTTAAAATGGAGATAGCATGGGCAGTGTCATTGAGGCAATCACAGAGCTACAATGGCACAGATGAGTCCTCTATCTATCTTTATGACCTGTTGTTCACATATCTGCCCTCTCATTGACTAGAACATACAAATCATTCAAATCCAGACAGAAAATATTTACACAAGAAGCAACCTAATATCACACAGTCAACCTCTCATTTCATTTAGTTAACGCTGGAGAAACCCACAAGTTGCCTTTCAAAACAATGGCGTGTAGATTGGGGGAGAGAAAATGTCCAAAACATTGACTGTATGGTATGACTTCAATTGGACATTTTACGCCATTACTTGATGCTGATCTACCAAGAATCATTGAAAGTGTGCCTAGTTAGCTTTTTTTTGAGTAGGCTAATACAACAATACTCCAGCAGTTCAGATCACATAGTGAGATCACCACCACTACCTTTCCAGACACAGACTGACACAGAGCCAGTAATTGGACTGTTGCATTTGTTTCCCCATGAAGATTCAAGGTCTCGCCGCAAAACAAAAACACAACATAAAACACATTTAAGAGATTAAATTCCTGAGCATGTTTGTCAACACATTTTGAAGGCAAGGGGAGGGAGTTGGGATATTGTACAAAGTCACAGGCAGTACGATGGTCCCCTGGAGACCCGCGCCTGAGAGGAATGCAGGCGGCGGACGGCCTCCATAATTCTGAAACGTTCAATTAAACCAGACAGAATCATTACATGAGAGCTGTCAGGAGGTGATACGCATTTGTCAAATGTCATTCTTGGGGGCTCAGAGGGCACACTGAGTGAATTAAAACGCTTGGCTTTTCAGAGCAGGGGAATAAAATATTACACCCACAGTGAATTTCTAAGCTATATCATACGCATTCATTGTTGTCCATTTAGCCAGGCTCGAAGTAGATGGAATCATTCCCCAACAGTACAGATATTTCCCCTTCCCCTCACTTACAGAGACAGCATAAGGATTCTAATATGTGCATTCTTAAGGCCTGTTTGTGCTCACAGTTAGGTTGTGAATAGGCCAATAAGACTACACATCACCATCCATCTGCATTTAAAAACCTCTTAAGTGTATTACATGTTCCATTGGCACTGACTAAACTAATAAACTATCTTGGGTCTGATTGATACTGTATGTTTACTCTGGTTTCAGGTGTTCTGGCGCCATCATGTGGATACACCCTACAGAGCACTTTCAAAATACAGAAATCCTCCCCACATGATGCATTATAAAATCAAGTCTAATCAAATTGTATTGGTCACATACACACATTTAGCAGATGTTATTGCGGGTGTAGCGAAATGCTTGTGTTCCTAGCTCCAACAGTGCAGTAGTATCTAACAATTCACAAGTCTGAAAGTAAAAGAATGGAATTAATATAATATATCAATATTAGGACTAGCAATGTTATATTGGCATTGACTAAAATACAGTAGAATACATTCGAAATTAGTAAAGCAGTATGTTAACATTATCAAAGTGACTAGTGTTCCATTATTAAAGTGGCCAGTGATTCCATGTCTATGTATATAGAGCAGCAGCCTCTAAGGTGCAGGGTTGAGTAACCGGGTGGCAGCCGGCTAGTGATGGCTATTTAACAGTCTGATGTCTCTTCTGTCTCTCGGTCCCAGCTTTGAGGAACCTGTACTGAACTCGCCTGCGGGATGATAGAGGGGTGAACAGGCCGTGGCTCGGGTGGTTGTTGTCCTTGATCTTTTTGGCCTTCCTGTGACATCAGCTGCTGTAGGTGTCCTGGAGGGCAGGCAGTGTGACCCCGGTGATGCATTGGGAAGACCGCACCACCCTCTGGAGAGCCCTGCGGTTTGGGCGGTGTAGTTGCCGTACCAGGCAGTGATACAGCCCACGGGATGCTCTCAATTGTGCATCTGTAAAAGTTTGAGGGTCTTAGTGGCCAAGCAAATCTCTGCCAGTGATGTGTAGGCCGAAGAACTTGAAGCTTTTCACCTTCTCCACTGCGGTCCCGTCGATGTGGATAGGGGAGTGCTCCCTCTGCTGTCTCCTTAAGTCCACGATCATCTCCTTTGTTTTGTTAACGTTGAGGGAGAGATTATTTTCTTGGCACCACTCCACCAGGGCCCTCACCTCCTCCTTGTAGGCTGTCTCGTTATTGTTGGTAATCAAGCCGACTACTGTTGTGTCGTCTGCAAACTTGATGATTGAGTTGGAGGCGTGCGTGGCCACGCAGTCATGGGTGAACAGAGTACAGGAGGGGGCTTAGCACACACTCTTGTGGGGCCCATGTGTTGAGGATCAGCTTAGTGGTGTTGTTGTTTCCTACCTTCACCACCTGGGGGCGGCCCGTCAGGAAGTCCAGGACCCAGTTGCTCAGGGCGGGGTTCAGAGCCATGAATATTTGTGCAAAAATATAATTTCCAGACAGAATATTAAAGTTATGTCTGAATCCGGTGGACAGTTATCAGAACTGTTTTACAGGAGGAAAAAAAACATCCAATCTGGTCTCTGAATACAGACATAATTTAGAATTACTGAAAGGTAAGTATTCCAATGGCACTATTTGTGGGTTTTAGTTACTTTGTATACCCACATTTGTGTATCAGGAATGCACTAGGCTATAATTAACATTGCAATAGCACTTCAGAAAGCATCTCGTCTGAACGGTAGAAGCAGTTAACTGTCAGTTAAACTGTGGTTCGTCTCCCTAAAAGCGTCTTATTTCTTCTGACTGAATGGGAGTACTTTGCAGTAATCGTCCTAGTCTGGGGCGGGAAAGAAAACCAAAAACTTGAAGACAAGTCCTATGATGCAATGTCATTCAAGGCAGCCTACGGCAACAAACATTTTGCAGGGGAATTTCAGAACAGCTGACTTCATGCTAAAAACGGATATTACAGCGCTAGTAAAAGGCGCACGCAGCAAGTACTAACGACAGATTTAATGAACAGATTCAAAAATATTACATGGCAATTCTATTTAAGCTTACTCGTGTGTTGCATCAAGGGCCAAATGAAACTGGTACGATGAAATATTCACCTTAATCTCTGCTCCTCATAAATAGCTAAACCCCAACAGGCAGGCAGGTAGCACCTGCAGACGGTGCCTATAGAAGGCCAGACAGTTCGACAGCCACAGCCTCAAGTTGGGTTCACAAGTCCGGCTAACCATTAACCTCCACAGCTCTCTGGTACTGTATCTGGTGACGTATTTCACTGACTGACCCACTTGTGAGAATCCATTTAGGATCATGTCTTTATATGACTATGAGCCTATGCATGCATTGAAAAAGGATCACGTCTGTGCCGTCTGTGTTGTCACAATCCGGATTCCATGGCTTCCAAGCATAACGCGTCTGGGACTTAAAACATCTCTGCTCAGTGAATTGAGAGAAAGAGGGATCGTATCATTGCTCTGGGGTTGTGTGCCGTGACATAAAGCAGGGTGCGTGTCACTGTCACTTCTCTCCTCCCAGCGACATGTCAGGGCTAAGACCCAGATTGTCCTTCCCCCCCCCCTCAGTGGTAAGACCCTGGCTGTCTGGAGGAAACATGGTCACCTCTGACCCTTAACATGCTGCGAGATGACTATTCAACCTTCAGGAGCACCAACTCCTCCGGCGGTAGTCTACTTCTGTCACATTCACGGTTCTCTCTCACTGCTCATTCGTGTAATTTCATTTCATGTCTTTTTTTTTATGGTGCTGAAACCAGAGAATTGCTATATTGTATTATAATGGTAGCTATAGAGACAAGGTAATAGCAGTAAATAAAAAAAATGGCATTGAGCTAGAGACAGAAGCCAAACCCGAGGCTCTAGTCGACAATTCCCTCTTTTTCGGCACTTCCGTTATACTGTAAGCTACAGGTTATTCTTTATTCAGTCTGCACATGAAGGAAAATGGAAGTGGGGAGAACATACATGGATTCAAAGACCACAAGAAAAAGCTAAAAGAACCCGAATTTCATTGGGAATTTTATTAGTAATAATAATCTGCCAAATATACAGCCATTATAGAATCTCTCTACCTATTATACATTCTCATATAAGTCAATTACAAAAAGTAGTAATTAGTCAGCAATTTCAATCCGATCAGATATGAGAGAGAAACAGCAGATACACGTCATCATTTTCCCTGCATCTCATGTTACTGGACACGTCAGAACTGAAGAACAAGATCAGCCTTCCCCCGGGATGGACAGACGGCAGCACCAACGGGAGGAGGAGATAGTGCTGTCAGAATGTTCTGATACTATACTCCATATTACTCCAGACCACAGGAAGAAGCATGAGACCAGTCAAGGCTCAATGAAACCCAGGACCCGTATTTACAAAGTGTCTCAGAGTAGGAGCGTTGATCTAGGTTCAGGTCCCACCTCTCCATATAATCTTATTAATGATGCCAAATGTAGGCAGAACTGATCCTATGTCAGGGCTGCGTTTAGCAGGTTTTTACGTTTTGGAACGTCCAATTGAACGGTGCTGTACTGTACGCCCAGTTGAAACGGGGAGGGGTTGGGTTGTGGAATGCTGTCAGCATGGCCACTGCTCTTTAAATACGTCACTCATTGCTACAAGCCACACCTCACCACACCCACCAAAATGGGAGCAAACGTACCGGTCTTTTCAAAAGCGTACAAGAATGTTTGGAGGAAATGTGTCGTTTAGTACAAACCGTTACGCAACGTAGCAAACGTTGAAGCGAACTGAATACTCCTCTGCACTCATACTCTGAGAATATGGCTGCGTTTAAACAGGCAGCCCAATTCAGATGCGTTTTTCCACCAACTGGTCTTTTGACTAATCACGTCAGATATTTTTCAGGACTGATCTGATTGGTTAAAAGACCAATTTGTAAATAAAATTCTGAATTGGGCTACCTGTCTATATGCAGCCTTTGTAAATAAGGGTTCAGAACAATAATTAGAACAAGCTGGAAAATAAGTTGTTGATTCACTAACCAAATCAATCTGATTACTTAGCTACAGTTTGTTGCAAAAAAAAATCGGAGAGAAATTGAGTTTGTCCTGTATATACAATAACGATAACTCACTTCTGATTAGCTCAAGTCTAAAGACAAAATCCAGTCTTGCCAAATGCCCCATGAGTGTTTCAATACACCAATTTAAACATTTCAGTCAGGTATTATAGAAAACAACTTTGTGGATAAACAAAACATTCCCACTATGGGAAAGTCATTGGTTAGCTCACAGCAAAGGGACAGATTTTATACATTAACTATATTCATTTGTTTTTCAGTGCATTATTTGTATTTTTTTTTTTTAAAGAATAGCAGACTTCAGCAAACACAAAACAATTTTTGTTAACTTCTTGCCCACTAACTATGTGAAGACACCGTTTACCCAGAAAATAGAACCGATGTGTAAACAAGAGATTTCAATTCATTGTAGATCAAGTCGTAATTTGACTTCAGCCAGACGAAACGTAAATTCCTTGTACAGATTCCTATCTACCCGTTGTGGCTCTAATGCATTACAACTTCCAAAAGAGCTGCAGAGGGAGTCAATAGTCAACAACCATCTTCGGAGGTACCTTATTCAGTAACGATGGACGTTACTGTACCTCCAGAAACAGACCACTTATAGCACATCTATAAAACACGGAAAATGTTATGAAATGTTTAAAAAGTCGAAAGTGCTTATAGATGGGTTACGAGTTACTTAATGAAGATCGTGTCACTCATGTAAATCATTCTTTACCTACAGTTTGGAGAATTTGACTCAAATAAACAACGCCCTGTTGCAAAATGCTGAAGCCGGTCGCTTGCTAAGGAGTTGTCGGAACAATAAAATGAAGACATTTTGAGTAAATGTAAAGCTGCCAGAATGACGAACGTTTTGAAAGGAATATACGGAGTAGAAAGAAATAAGGCAGTGATAATAACAGTCAAAATATCTTCAAAAGACTGTAAACATCTCTCATAAAAAGGTTGTTCCTCCTTACCATTTAAAATATGTACTAAATCGTCAAGTTCTTTTGACTGATACGATTATCATGCAAAATCATTTGTCTTTTGGTATTAGTTTCAAAAATCGAACATAAACACGTTGCGCGGTCAGCGTATCTGTGAAAATATCTGCATATCTTCTGTTAAAAATAACACAAAATCAAACATTCTATAGCTATCAGGGGTTAAGAAGAAGCAAATGAAAACAACATTTCTCTTCACTTAAAACGATTTGACAATATCTTGATGGAGATCACACTGCGGAAGCATTGTCGGGGTAGAGACAACACCACGAGAATCTAATCTACCTCCAGGCCTTCCGGTTTAGAACTCTATCCAGACCTTGCTCCCTGTCCAACAACAACAACAAAAAAGACCAGTACTTTGG
This sequence comes from Salmo trutta, assembly GCF_901001165.1. Classification (NCBI taxonomy): domain Eukaryota; kingdom Metazoa; phylum Chordata; class Actinopteri; order Salmoniformes; family Salmonidae; genus Salmo; species Salmo trutta. Next base: position 14,817,863 of record NC_042966.1, read on the forward strand.
CATTCTATTCCTCTGAACATGAATCACTAGATAAAACAAACTCAAAATCTCTCTCTGGTCAGTTTGTTAATTCATTGTCATCACAGCAGCGTATTGCATTTCTTCACAATTGAACAGACCATGACGCACAGTGTAGTGGGCAGAGGGAGGACAATCTACGTCATAAAGATCATCTTCAGCTCTCATTGGAAAGACCCACGTAACATAAACGGTAGTAGCGTCTGTCGACAGACTGTGGGATGTGAGGACTTACGAGGAACTCTTTTGTGCTATGCTGATTTTGTCACTAATCGTTTGGACAAATCACGATTGCACAGGTGCTCGGATCTTTCGAATTTCGGGAAGGGGACATTTGGCCCATAGACTTGCCTGAAACTTGGGGACGGGACGACGACTTCACAAGTCGCGTTAGTGTCTCTTAACATCTCCCCCGAGAACTTAAGAGAGCATCTGACATAATTAAACAACATTTTAGTTCTTGTTTTCCGAGATTAATATAATCTTAAAAGTCAATCATGAACAAGTACCACTGCGAGGATACAGGTTAAGAAGAACAGGTAAGGCAATTTGGAAGCAAAACATATAGCTAGATAGAGAACAGCAATGCTAAAAGTACTCACCCTTTACTGAGTATAACTTAAAAATGGATAAATACAAATCATTCTGGGACAATTTAAAATACAAAAGGATCTGAAATAAAACAAAAAGACATACACTTAGGCAAATTATATAAAACATACAACATATCATATGCAAGCCAACAAAACGAGGGATAATCATTTGAGTATTGATTACAGTAGTTTACCTGAGTTAGATACCTGTTAACAGTGGTTAGAAATCAAGAAGCACATACGTCAGACAAAGAGTTACGGAGAAATGACTTCATTGATATAGTGCATATAGTGCAGTGAATCACGGGGACGAGGGACTGGGACTGTAAAACACAGATTAGGTACACTTGACCAATGAGAGACAAGACAAACCACTGGAGAGAGAAGGTTATTGGTGGAGGATCTGCTGCAGCACCTCCAGCAAGTGTTTCAGGCCGTAGATGTAGCCTTGGTCCTGGCTCTCGCTGGGGAAGACGTGAGCAAAGTCAATCATCCTCACCTCCACTTCGCTGGCCCTCTGCTCTGGCTGCGGCTCACCCCGGCCTCCCTCCCCCACTTCCTCTTCTTCCAGTTGGGCTTTGACACCGTTGCCGTTGGGCTGCTCCGACGACACCAGACCTGGGCACTTCCACGTGCTGTTGTGCGCCTGGGGGTTGGGGTCTGTCGTGGCGGCGGTGACGTTGCCATGGTGACCCCGGGTGCAGCCCTTCTTGTGCATGGTGTACATGGTGGACAGGCTGTAGTCGAGCGGCACGGCAACGCAGACGTTGTTGTTGTGTTCCAGTACGTCCTCGTTGGGCTCGCAGCAGGCGGCATACGTGGTCTTCTCTGGGAGGCCCCTGGGGATGTGGCCCTCAGGGTTGGGAGGAGGCAGGCCCTCGTATACAAACAACAAGGAGCTGGCATAGAAGGTTAACTGGATCTGGCCCTCGAACCATCTCAGGATGTTCTGGACCTTGAGGATACTGGCAGTGATGGCGTCTTTTCTCAGACTCGTCCCATTATAGAAGAATTTTGATAAACCTGGGAGAGGAGAGGAACGGGAGAGGCAATTATTGTTGTTGTTGTTGAGGAATACAATGTTTTCTGATAAGAAATGACGGCGATGATTTAATCTGTTTAGGAAACCGGGTCGGGCATCGTCTAATTGAGAGCAAGTTTGGCTGGCAACTACAAGTGAAACCCTGTGGAAATAGACAGAAGGGTAGACATGTTGTTTATTTTGTGCCGGGGTTATTATTGTCTCAGGAGCTCACCGTCTTTGACGGTGTCCTTGAGGAGGCCTCGTCCGTAATGTTGGTCATACGAGTCATAGCCGTCAGAGTTCACCTTGTACACCTGGAGGGTTCGAAAGACAGAAAGGAAGAATTACATATATTTAACTAGGCAAGTCAGTTAAGAACAAACTCAAATTTTACAATAACGGCCTACCCCGGCCAAACCATCCCCTAAACCGGACGACGCTGGGCCAAATTGTGCGCTGCCCTATGGGACTCCCGATCACGGCCGGTTGTGATACAGCCCGGGATCAAACCAGGGTCTGGAATGACGCCTCTAGCACTGAGATGCAGTGCCTTAGACTGATGCGCCGCTCGGGCGGCCAAGAAACAGTTAGACGCAGCACATAGGCCTATTGTTTGTTCTCATATGGAAGCACTAAAGAGCAATGCTTAACTTCAAAAGGAGATGACCGTCTCCATATAAACTCAGTGATAACAATCATGGGTGGAATACTCCCTCTGGTGGTGCAATTATTTTTACACACAATTTGCTGAAAACATTTTGAATAGGATGCACATATATATGTGACATAATATGATACATATTTCTTCCGGTGATATTAATAGCAAATCGAGTAGAACCCATAAGTCTGTGTGGACTCTGAGATAATTCCATTCCCACGCTGAGAGGAGCAAAACTGTTGTCTACACCAGAGGGATTCCTCGCTCTATCACTGCAATCTGGAACATCATTATCAGTAATTAGTCTTATCACTCTGTGGTGATAAGCAGATTTTTCCATGCTCCGTGCCAGAAAGCCTTTGACCCTGGGGCAAAAACAGGGCATGTCAGTGGATGACCCTCGTGCTGAAGGTCTGTGTTCTTACAAAGCCTACACTATGATGAATCTCATTCACTTACTAGTCTACCTTATTGACTAGTAAGAGGAGCTGTAAGATGGGTGAGAAGACAACCTGGTATGACAGAGCTTGCCAGTGCAGGTCCTAGGCCATGTGGAGCCAAATATTCCAGAAGTGAAAAATACACCGGTGGTCCTCAACATTCATTTCCCAAAGCAGAGTGCGACAGGCACCAATACTCATTCATTTGCTGATTGACATTTGAGTTAATATTATACAGTTTGTATTTGAAAAGAGACAAAATTGTAGCATGTTCCCTGTTTACTCTACGCGTGGGACTAAAGGAGAAGAACAGTTATGTTATCATGACCCTCAGAGACCTGTGAGGAACACCCAAAGGAGGGGAGGGCATAATGGTGATTGGGGGAAAGGAAAGGTCCTAGTCAACAGATCTGAGATCAGTCAGATAGAAGCAAGCTCCATCCTGTTCTACTGATGGCTAGAGGCTTCCTATTACTGACCTCCCAAGAGGCTGCTGTTCGGAAACCAAAAGACAAACTCAAAATGTCGTCGCGCACAGAAAAAGGGAACAAATGAGTCACTGACAAACACAAAACAGGTGTGGTTTAGAAGGGGTTCTAAAAGGCATCAATGTGGGTGACTACTGGGTGCTGGCCAAGCAACTCCAGTAGGGTCTTAAGAAAAAACACCCACCGTGGACGCCCACAGGATTTGCCGGAGAAAAGACACAAAAAAAAAAAAAGGATAGGAAGTACCAATGGATATGAAGAAAAACTGCCAGATGAAGGCTTTGTTCGGCTCTCCAAGATGGAAGAGCTAACGTGAGGTGTAGTTCTCCCAACATCTCCTTTCCAACTGATGCACTGGGCTAGCAGGTCTTAAATACCAGCTGGGCCTGCGCAGGTGAAACACATCCTGACTAACAAAACCCTAGCCTGTAACACTACATATACTGAACACGGCTTAAATTTTTACAACAACTAGTACTACAGAATTAGACACATAGGAAAGATAATAGACCAGCAAAGTGGGCGTTTAACTGATTAGACTATTTGCCATGCATTCAAATACCTTTGTCTGCGTGTACTTTTCAGGTATGTACGTTGCATTTGGAAAGTATTCAGACCACTTTCTTTTTCCCACATTTTGTTACATTACAGCCTTATTCTAAAATGGATTAAATTGTTTCCCCCCCCTTCATCAATATACACACACAGTAACCAGTGATTAAAGCAAAATGTTTTTCATTTTTATTAACTGAAATATCATATTTCCATAAGTATTCAGGCCCTTTACTCTGTACTTTGTTGAAGCACCTTTGGCAGCGATTACAGCCTCAAGTCTTTTTGGGTATGACGCTACAAGCTTGGCATTTAGGGAGTTTCTCCCATTCTTCTCTGCAGATCCTCTCAAGCTCTGTCAGGTTGGATGGGGAATGTCACGGCACAGCTATTTTCAGGTCTCTCCAGAGATGTTCGATCAGGTTCAAGTACGGGCTCTGGCTGGGCCACTCAAGGACATTCAGAGACTTGTCCCGAAGCAGGAGCAGGCTTTCATCAAGGATCTCTCAGTACTTTGCTCCGTTCATCTTTCCCTCCATCCTGACTTGTCTCCCAGTCCCTGCCGCTGAAAAACATCCCCACAGCATGATGCTGCCATCACCATGCTTCACTGTAGGGATGGTGCCAGGTTTCCTCCAGACATGACACTTGGCATTCAGGTCAAAGTAATCAATATTTGTTTCATCAGACTAGAGGATCACGTTTCTCATGGTATGACAGTCCTTTAGGTGCCTTTTGGCAAACTCCAAGTGGGCTATCATGTGCCTTTTACTGAGGAGTGGCTTCCATCTGGACACTCTACCATAAAGGCCTGATTGGTGGAGTTCTGCAGAGATGGTTGTCCTTCTGGAAGGCTCTCCCATCTCCACAGAGGAACTCTGGAGCTTTGTCAGAGTGACCATCGGGTTCTTGGTCACCTCCCTGACCAAGGCCCTTCTCTCCTGATTGCTCAGTTTAGCCTGGCAGCCAGCTCTAGGAAGAGTCTTTGTGGTTCCAAACTTCTTCCATTTAAGGCCACTGTGTTCTTGGTGACCTTCAATGCTGCAGACATGTTTTGGTACCCTTCCCCAGATCTGTGCCTTGACACAATCCTGTCTCGGAGATCTACGGACAATTCCGTCGACATCATGGCTTGGTTTTGCTCTGACATGCAGTCAACTGTGGGACCTTATATAGACAGGTGTGTACCTTTCCAAATCATGTCCAATCAATTAAATTTACCACAGGTGGACTCCAGTGAAGTTGTAGAAACATCTCAAGGATGATCAATGGAAACAGGATGCACCTGAGTTCAATTTTGAGTGTCATTGCAAAGGGTCTGAATAGTTACGTAAATAAGATATTTCAGTTCATTTACTTTTAATACATTTGCTAAAATTTCTAAAAACCTTTTTTCATATTGTCATTACGGGGTATTGTGTCTAGATTGAGAATATATTTTTTTATTTAAATCAATTTTAAAATAAGGCTGTAACGTAACAAAATGTGGAAAAAATGAAGTGGTCTGAATACTTTCCGAATGACGTGTAAATATGCTGACGTGTAAGGCCATGTTCAGTTCAGTGAATTGGTCAATAAAACTATATAGCACGTGGTAGTATTTATGACTGTTTAACAAAGTTTGAGGAAAGAGACACGTTGAGTTCTCCATATACCAAGGCAACACTGAAAGCGGCTCTATACTTAATCCATGATGTCAATGTAAAAGCATAACAATCCTGTTGTTGAGGGGGCCATTCAACTATATTACTATAGGCTGGATTTGGTCCTTGGGGTGGAGATGAGGACTCTCCTGTAAGTCATTATGGAATGGAAGAATAGTGGTATGTTGGTTTTAGCCCTGTGTGATTGATTGGTCAGTGACGACCAACCCTGTGTTCAAACAGAGAGACTTCAGAATGGAACCGGATGAGAAATGTAACTCTTCACATAAACATTAACCTAAACATGTGTGAGGTGTGAAGCCAGTCAGACAGTAACTGGGAAGTAGGGCATTGGAACAGGTGATGTTGGACTAATGAGATGCATCTACAGTGCATTCGGAAGGTATTCAGACCGCTTCACGTTTTCCACTTTGTTACATTACTGCCTTATTCTAAAATGTATTAAATGAAACATTTTCCTCATCAATCTACACAATGTATTAAAAATAAAAAAACAGAAATACCCTATTTACATAAGTATTCAGACCTTTTACTGTGAGACTCGAAATTGAGCTCAGCTGTATCCTGTTTCCAATGATGATCCTTGAGATGTTTCTACAACTTGGAGTCCACCTGTGGTAAATTAAATTGATTGGACATGATTTGGAAAGGCACACACCTGTCTATATAAGGTCCAACAGTTGACAGTGCATGTCAGAGCAAAAACCAAGCCACGAGGTCGAAGGAATTTTCATGCTGCGAGGATGTTTTTCAGCGGCAGGGACTGGGAGACTAGTCAGGATGGAGGGAAAGATGAACGGAGCAAAGTACAGAGAGATCCTTGATGAAAACCTGCTCCAGAGCACTCAAGACAAGACCTGTGTGCTTAGGGACAACGACCCTAACCACACAGCCAAGACAACGCAAGAGTGACTTCGGGACAAGTCTCTGAATGTCCTAGTGGCCCAGCCAGAGCCCGGGCTCGAATACGATCGAACATCTCTGGAGAGACCTGAAAATAGCTGTGCAGAGATGCTCACCATCCAACCTGACAGAGCTTGAGAGGATCTGCAGAGAAGAATGGGAGAAACTCCACAAATACAGGTGTGCCACGCTTGTAGCATCATACCCAAGAAGACTCGAGGCTGTAATCGAAAGGTGCATTAAAGTACTGACTAAAGGGTCTGAACACTTATGTAAATGTGATATCCGTTTTTTTTTTGCAAACATTTCTAAAAACCTGTTTTTGCGTAGATTGATGACGGAAAATAAGGCTGTAACAAAATGTAGAAAAAGTCAAGGGGCCTGAATACTTTCCAAATGCACTGTAAGTTATCCTATCAGTCTCTTATATATATATAAATATATATATATATATACACATATAAATATATACACACACACACAATGTTCCGTTTTCATCAGGTTATTTATAATTTGATTACTTCATACAGTTAGTTACCTCAAATTATTGGCAACCTTGATATGAGCAAAAAAAAATTACAAATATCGAGCTAAATTGTATGCTAAAACAATGGGGAAATTATATTATTTTAGACTATGCCTTGCAGAGGCATAAATATCATACCCCCCCCCCCCCCCCAAAAAAAAAGCTAGCCTCCCGTTATTGTTAATGGTTAGCATGTCTTGGGGTATGATGTTTGTGCCTCTCCATTTCTCACTAATCGTTATTCACGATTCATTGAAGATTATCAGCAATCATGGTAGCATCCACCTCAATGAATAAGTGTTCAGAAACATATATTCTTATTTAGAATAAAAGTTACTCCGAAATGACAATACACTTTACCATTCATTTCTATTGAGCACAAAACAATCTAAAAAACAAACACTGCAAATGCATCCAACAAGTTTGTGGAGTCACAAGCTTGATGTAGTCATTGCGTGCTTGGAATATGGGAACAAATACTACACTTTTGTTATAAACATAGTTTAAGTGAACTTGTCTAAATACTTTGGTTCTGTAAAATTGGGGGACTATGTACAAAAAGTGCTGTTTTAAACATTTCATCCAGTATGGATGAAAATACCCTCAAATGAAATCTGACAGTCGGCACTTGAACCGCAGTCATTTTATCAAATTCAAATCCAAGGTGCTGGAGTACAGAGCCAAAACAACAAAATGAGCCTCTGTCCAAATAATTTTGCAACTCACTGTATGTATGAAAATATCCTCAAATAAAAGGTGACATTCTGTACTGTTGCCTCATACTGTAAACATTTGAACACATTTTTGCTTCACTGTATAAATATGGAGGGGAGTATATCTTTGAGAAAAAAATATTACTTGTTAAACAAAATCTCTTTATCCGTGCAATTGTATAAGTTTTCAGAAACTTGTCCCGAATCCACTCCTGCATTGTCATGGCTGTGTGCTTAGGGTTGTTGTCCTGTTGGAAGGTGAACCGTCGCCCCATTTTGAGGTCCTGAGCGCTGTGGAGCAGGTTTTCATCAAGGATCTCTCTGTTCTTTGTTCTGTTCATCTTTCCCTCCATCCTGACTAGTCTTCAAGTCATTGCCGCTGAAAAACATCCCCACCTCATGATGCTGCCACCACCACGCTTCACCGTAGGGATGGTGCCAGGCTTCCTCCAGAGGTGATGCTTCAGGCCAAAGAAATCAATCTTGGTTTCATCAGACTAGAGAATCTTGTTTCTCATGGTCTGAGAGTCCTTTAGGTGCCTTTTGGCCAACTCCAAGCGGGCTGTCGTGTGCCTTTATTGAGGTCGGCTTCCGTCTGGCCACTACCATAAAGGCTTGATTGATGGAGTGCTGCAGAGATGGTTGTCTTTCTGGAAGGCTCTCCACTCAGGAACTCTGTCAAAGTGAACATCAGGTTCTTTTATACAGTATTTTTTGCTCATCTTTATCAAGGGTGCCAATAATTCTGGAGGTGGACTGTACATGTACAGTTAGATGGGTCAGAGGATCAGGTACACTCAAGGTCATGGATAGTTTAACGTTGTTCAAAGGCAGCGTTTCTCAATCCTGGTCCCGGGACCCAAAAGGGCACACACCCCCACACACCCAACAAAAGGCTTGATGATGTTGAATAGTTCAATAAAAAAAAAATGTGTGAGAGAGCTAGGGCATGCACATTGTTCAAAAGGTAGTGTTTCTCAATCCTGGTCCTGGGGACTTAAAGGGGTCAGAACCAGGGCAAAGAAACCCCACTCAAAAAGGTACATGGACAAGTATGGTAGCAGATTCTCAGCAGGACCAAGCCAGCCATACAGAATGGAGGCAAATCAGATCTTTAAAAATAAATAATAACAAAAGCAGCATCAACAGTCAAGCAAGCAATTTATAAGTCGAAAGGGGAGGTCTGGCCTCTGGAGAAGGAATGATATACATCATTTTGGAATGAAATACACTTTGAAAGGGAAAACGTATGTAACATACTTTTTCTAGTTTTACAAAGTGAACCAAATCCTGCAGCCAGGATGGTGGGTGAACATTTTCCCACTCAAAGTCTATGCGTCTCTTGGATAGGATACTAGCAAAAGCGATTGTATCCTGCATTGCCCGGGCACCATTAAACCAGTAGGTGGTAGACCAAAAAGGGCGAGCAGAGGGCACACTTCTACATTGACTCCAAACATAAGGCATTGTTGCAAAAACACTTGACCTAAACACAACAATCTTTGAATCGTCCTTCTAGCTCTGGTTCGGCTGCCCAGGCAGGTTTATCAACACCTGGTGAAAGCCCTTGGAGGGATTATTGACATTGCGTTCCTGTGATTACAATGTTAACGGAAAACAACTAGTCTGATGGCGGAGATGAGGTCATCGGGTATTGATTCTACTTGTTCAATACTAGTGAGTGTACAAAACAACACAGTGTACAAAACAGTAGGAAGACCTTCCTAATATTGAGTTGCAGTCCCCTTCGGCCCTCAGAACAGCCTCAATTTGTCGGGGGATGGACTTTACCGGGTGTTTAAATGTTCCACAGGGATGCTGTCCCATGTTGACTCCAATGCTTCCGACACTTGTGTCAAGTTGACTGGATGTCCTTTGGGCCATTCTTGATAGACATGGGAAACTGTTGAGCGCGAAAAAGCCAGCAGCGCTGCAGTTCGCCTGGCACCTACTACCATACCCCCGTTCAAAGGCACTTAAATCCTGTCTTGCACATTCACCCTCTGAATGGCACGTGTCTCCATTGTCTCAAGGCTTAAAAATCCTCCTTTAACCAGTCTCCTCCCCTTCATCTACGCAAGTGGATTTAACAGATGACATCAATAGGGGATCACAGCTGTCACCTGGATTCACTTAGTCAGTTCCTAATGTTCAGTACACTCAGCGTATTGAGTTGAGGTCTGGCAAAAGTTTTTTTCCTTGAACTTTATTTTTCTGACCATGACAACCTTGACATAACAGAAACTATTAAATATAATGAAGACAGTGAATATCAATAGCGCTCTAATCTACCCTTCATATAGAAAATCTCATATCCTGCCCTTCTCTCTGCATTTACTTTCTCAAAATGGTTACTAATGCCAAGTAACCACTTACGATTAGCAACTAAGTAATGTCAATAACTTTGAACCCACCTGTCGCTGACTTTTCCTAAATATCTGTATTTTACAGTCTAGCAGTACTTTGAGATCCAACAGCATAAAAACGACAAACTTTGAGCATTTCTACCTCAAAGCGCCATGATGATCAAGTTGACTTCTTGACTTTTTCCACATTTTGCTACATTACAGCCTTATTCTAAAATGGATGAAATAGTTTTTCCCCCTCAAACTGTGGGAGCTTATATAGATACTGTACGTGTGTGTCTTTCCAAATCATGTCCAATCAGTTGAATGTACACAGGTGGACTCCAAATCAATTTCGAGTCATAGCAAAGGGTCTGAATACGTAGGTAAATAAAGTATGATTATTAATTTTCTATAAATTCCCAGAAATGTAAAGAAAAACTGTTTTCGCTTTGTCATTATGGGGTATTGTGTGTAGATTAATGAGATGTTTTATTTCATCAATTTTAGAATAAGGCTGTAACATAACAAAATGTGGGAAAAAAGAATACTGAATACTTTCCGAATGCATTGTAAGCCGATTTAACACTACCAATAGCCACCAATGCCTAATTTAACTAATAATAATCTATTTAATATACAATTGAAGTCAGAAGTTTACATACACCTTAGCCAAATACAATTCAAATCAGTTTTTCACAATTCCTGACATTTAATCCTAGTAAAAATTCCCTGTCTTAGGTCAGTTAGGATCACCACTTAATTATAAGAATGTGAAATGTCAGAATAATAGTAGAGAGAATGATTTATTTAAGCTTTTATTCATTTCATCACATTCCCAGTGGGTCAGAAGTTTACATACACTCAACTAGTATTTGGTAGCATTGCCTTTAAATTGCTTAACTTGGGTCAAACGTTTCAGGTACCCTCCCACAAGTTTCCCACAATAAGTTGGGTGAATTTTGGCCCATTCTTCCTGACAGAGCTGGTGTAACTGAGTCAAGTTTGTAAGCCTCCTTGCTTGCACATGCTTTTTCAGTTCTGCCCAAATATTTTCTATAGGATTGAGGTCAGGGCTTTGTGATGGCCACACCAATACCTTGACTTTGTTGTCCTTAAGCCATTTTGCCACAACTTTGGAAGTATGCTTGGGGTCATTGTCCATTTGCGACCAAGCTTTAACTTCCTGACTGATGTCTTGAGATGTTGCTTCAATATATCCACATAATTTTCCTTCCTCATGAAGCCATCTATTTTGTGAAGTGCACCAGTCCCTCCTGCAGCAAAGCACCCCCACAACATGATTCTGCCACCCCCATGCTTCACAGTTGGGATGGTGTTCTTCGACTTGCAATCCTCCAAACATAACGATGGTCATTATGGCCAAACAATTCTATTTTTGTTTCATCAGACCAGAGGACATTTCTCCAAAAAGTACAATCTTTGTACCAATGTGCAGTTGCAAACCATAGTCTGGCTTTTTTATCGCGGTTTTGGAGTTGTGGTTTCTTCCTTGCTGAGCGGCATTTCAGGTTATGTTGACATAGGACTGTTTTACTGTGGATATAGATACTTTTGTACCTGTTTCCTCCAGCATCTTCACAAGGTCCTTTGCTGTTGTTCAGGGATTGATTTGCACTTTTTTCACCAAAGTACGTTCATCTCTAGGAGACAGAACATGTCTCCTTCCTGAGCGGTATGACGGCTGCGTGGTCCCATGGTGTTTATACTTGAGTAGTATTGTTTGTACAGATGAACGTGATAACTTCAGGCGTTTGGAAATTGCTCCCAAGGATGAACCAGACTTGTGGAGGTCTACAATTTTTTTCTGAGGTCTTGGCTGATTTCTTTCGATTTTCCTATGATGTCAAGCAAAGAGGAACTGAGTTTGAAGGTAGGCCTTGAAATACATCCACAGGTACACCTCCAATTGACTCAAATGATGTCAATTAGCCTATCAGAAGCTTCTAAAGCCATGACATAATTTTCTGGAATTTTCCAAGCTGTTTAAAGGCACAGTCAACTTAGTGTATGTAAACTTCTGACCCACTGGAATTGTGATACAGTGAATTATAAGTGAAATAACCTGTCTGTAAACAATTGTTGGAAAACATTACTTGTGTCATGCACAAAGTAGATGTCCTAACCGACTTGCCAAAACTATAGTTTAACAAGAAATTTCTGGAATGATTGAAAAATGAGTTTTAATGACTAAGTGTATGTAAACTTCCGACGTCAACTGTACACCATCACAAAGAAACCCATTATAATTTTGTTTAGGTGGGTCTTAAGTGGGCTCCCGAGTGGCACAGCGGTCTAAGGCACTGCATCTCAGTGCTAGCAGCGTCACTACTGACACCTTGGTTCGAATGCAGGCTGTATCACAACCGGTGATCGTGATTGGGAGTCCCATAGGGCGGCGCACAATTGGCCCAGTGTCGTCCGGGTTTGGCCAGTGTAGGCCATCATTGTAAATCAGAATTTGCCTAGTCAAATAACGATTAAATAAAAAATAAAAAAATTATTAAGAAACATTATGATGTTAAGAAAATGTATTTCAAAAGAACAGAATAGCATATTTTGAGTATAATTATGATCTGTTATTACGTCTGTGCTAGTAGCCTAGGCTATATTGCTGTGCCGTGCCAATGAAATCAACTAGTTTATTTAGCAGCCAAGACGCATTTAAATTCCCGTCCTTATGACAATCAACACATATACTTTACAATTAGAATATAATAGAAAAAAATAATGAATATTTTCCCCAAACAAGCTATTGCTGAGTGTCGCTAGTATTCACATGTTGAAAACATGTAAACATGGTGATCCTACAAAAAAAGTGATATTCTGAAACAGAGACCAACCCCTCATTTCTTGAATTGTTTGGCAAATGTACACTACCATTCAAAAGTGGGCTAATTGATCATTAGAAAACCCTGGAAGAAAACCCTGAGCCTGTAATCGAACCCACAAATTCTGATGCTCCAGATACTCAAGTATAAAGAAGGCCAGTTTTACTGCTTCTTTAAAATCAGAACAACAGTTTTCAGCTGCGCTAAAATAATTGCAAAAGGGTTTTCTAATGATCAATTAGCCTTTTAAAATGATAAACTTGGATTAGCTAACACAACGTGCCATTGGAACACAGGAGTGAGGATTTCTGATAATGGGCCTCTGTACACCTATGTAGATATTCCATTAAAAATCAGCTGTTTCCAGCTACAATAGTCATTTACAACATTAACAATGTCTACACTGTATTTCTGATCAATTTCATGTTATTTAAATGGCCAAAAAAAATGCTTTTCTTTCCAAAACAAGGACATTTCTAGTGACCCCAAACTTTTGAACGGTAATGTAGGTGTTAGAAAATGTAGTATCTGCTCTTTCCGGTGGTATATAGAAATCAAAACTCTTGGACTGCATGTGGCTCTTTAGGAAGATTGGAAAAAGTTACTTTTTTTTACGATGCTGTTCATCAGTCAACTTCAGAACGGAATAGGCATTTACTGCAATTTCAGGTACAAACTCAATAAAACAAGGAATACATTTCAGCTGTTTTAAAAACATTGCTCTGCTATTAAGATCTTTTACTGTACGAGTACTTCGCTTGAAGAGACAATCATGTTTACATCGGAGAGGGGTTACTCTTGGCCGAGTCTCACCCGCAACCTCCACAGGTGGCATAGAGGACGGGAGAATTTCACAGCTTTACACTTCAGTAATAAGTAGTCGCGAGTATTTTTTCCGATGCCGTGGTTCCCGGCTCCCTGCTTCCCTGTGGCTCAGTTGGTAGAGCATGGTGTTTGCAACGCCAGCATGGTGTGTGCAACGCCAGGGTTGTGGGTTCGATTCCCACGGGGAGCCAGTACAAAAAGAAAAGAAAAAATGCATGAAATGTATGCATTAACTACTGTAAGTCGCTCTGGATAAGAGCATCTGCTAAATGACTAAAATGTAATGTAATGTAATTGCAGGGTAAAAACGGCCTACGGTACTGCCTCCAAGGTCTCATATAGCCCCTCTCATTAACATGAATGGCAGTAGCCGTTAGAGAGGCCTTTCCAACCCAATGGGAGGGGCTCATAATGAGGCTGAATAGGGAGACTCACCCTCATTCCGAGAACCAGGAAGCCAATCTCCTCCATTAGCGGGTACTTCTTGATCTGCTGGTCCCGCTTCTCGTAGGAGGCGTAGGGGTCGTAGCTCTTCTGGCCTATCTTCACATCCATAATACAGGGCTTCTGGAACCGCCGAGTGACATCCTCAAGTTTCAGGTACAGCTCTGTGATGTCATCAGAGGGCGGCGCAGAAACAAGGCGTGGGAGAGACATTTCGAAATAAATCAACACATTTGGCCACCAGAATGATAGACGAGGCTTTGTTTCACCACTACAGTGTCATGTTTCTAGTAGCAAAGCAGAACACTGTCATGATTGTTTACATTTAACAGCTAGAGAGCTCTGCTGTGAAACCATCAGAATGACAGAAGTCTTTTTGAATGAAGTGCTGACCTGGGATCAGTTTAGCCCTTTAGACCATAATGACTAACATTTTATGGGCAGGGAGGAACCTGATTCTAGATTAGCACTTCTCCTCTGAGTTTATTTGTGAATACAGGCCCTGGTACATGTTGAAATAATATCCCAGGTAGGTTTAAGGATTTTTCTATGTGCCGGTGTTTACCGTTAGGAGATTCAGGAGAGGACCAGGTGCCAAAGTATTTGGGGAGGTGACGCTGAAGGTCCAACAGACACGGATCACAGCAGTCCTCGGCGTAGACCTGTCAGAAGCAAAGGACGGTTAGGACATAATTTATACTTGTTGAAGAATCATATCAGCTCCGTTGAGGGAACTATTCACCATCTCTATGTGGGAATGTCTGTCTTTATTGATTGATATGTTGTGTTACCAACATGTCGCATGTAGAACAAACATTATTTTCCTTCCCTTTCATCGTTCAACACAGTGAAATGATGGTGGTGAAAGTAGCCAAGTTTGTAATACGTGATTCCTCTGTAAGAGAGTATTTCCAAAGCAACCATTTCACCCTGTGTACATTCAGTCCACTTTAACAATAGTAGAGTAAGCGGTGCCAGTGGAAATCTCTGATAATGCTTTGGCTAAATGTTGTTGCAGTGGACATGCTGAGGCAAACACCTTTCTTAAGCCCTTAAATAAACAGATAGCCCTCTGGTTTATACGTGGGGAGTGTGCTGACCTTGCCCATTGATTGAGCTAGTAGAGATGTGGACTACATTACTGTGCCCAGTATTGCCATAACAAAGGCCCCCAGGGCCACTGTAAAGGGGACAGACTGCTAGGCTTCCTTAAGAACTATTCTGGGCGATCGAACGATAGAATGGTTTAGGACTAAATCGCTCCCTTTTCGTTAACTCATTTAATCTGCACGTCAACTTGAACATAAACTTCGTTTAAACTGACATGGGAGAATTGCTCCCTAGTAAAAAATTAAATGAATCGAAAGTGATGCAGAACAGCAATTTCATAGAGCGCACACTGTACAGTGAAAATGATTGTACCTTCAGACAATAACATATATATCTATTTATTTTTTGCATTAAAAGGTGGATGGTTACCATGCTGTAGAACTGCATCTCTCTAGGACCTCGGGGAGGGGGCTGTAGCTGTTTGAGTACTGTGCCATCAGGATGTTGCAATATGCCTGTTGAAACAAAAGGTGTGGGCCATTCTGACACTTAGCAAAGATCTAGTCCTGGTTGCAGCATAAAGGTCAAGTCAGAATATCTCAAAAGGACATCCTTCCAGCTAAATAATCAATGATCAGACATGACTGGATTGGAGAATGTGACCGAGAGGGCCCTAGCTTTCACAATTGTGCAACCATTTTCGAATTGTAGTTACTTCAAGAGAGAAAGGAAGGAGGCCTTTCTAAAGTATTCAGACGGGGCCAAACAGTTTGCCAGTTGAGAAGTGCAAAGGTTAACTCGTATTTAACGTGAAGTCATAAAAAAACGATGCACCTTATCAAAGACGCCTGGGCACCAGTATCATATATAGTAAGACACTTTACACGCACTCTGAGACTTGGCTCCAATATTAGATAGAATGGCGTGGGGAAAGAACGCAATCCACTCAACTAAATGTTACTGCCTCAGACACAGATTGAACCTTCCAACTAAAATCAGTTGAAATAGTGAAATTGAAAAACTGAGAAGAAAGCACCGGCATGTTTCTGTACGTTACGTCCTATACAGTAGGCCATGCTGATTAGAATACGCACAGGTTGGTTGTGGGATTGGGGATTACAGTTAGCGATACTGTCTATGACAAAGAATTTACCCCGGCCTGGCCTTCCCACTGGTAGGAAACGAACACTCCGAGCGTCAGCGTTTAATCAACGCAGAGGTTAAACGTGTGTCAAGAGTCTTGACCTAAATACGAGTCTGACACCCAAGCCCTGGCTGAGGGTAGGATTCAACTGAACGGCTCTTAGCAGAGAGACAACAAGGATTACATCTGACTGACACTGGCGCTCTGTCACTGTCTCCAAGGACAGAAATAATACATTGGCCCTTTCAGCTAAGGGACTGTTACTTCAAAACATTGGATTTGTGAGCCTAATTCATGATTTAAGCTATAGCCACCGGTAAGTTGCTCGGTGAGTTTGAAAGGCTACAACTAAGTGGATGATCAAGAGTGATAGCGGTGATAGAAGCCAAACTGGATTTCAGTTGCTTGATTACAATAGGAGAGCAGATACTACAGGCTTCAACTAAAGTACACAAAAGGCTACAAGCAGGTGCTCTATTCTGTTATTGACTGACATTATGAAAACTATCACCATGGCTTGTTTGCTCCATAGCGTTGTCCTGGTGATAAAGAATCCTGGGGGGCTTGGGGGGGGGGAGTTTAGCCTACTTCTGTCAGCTTTTCTGAGGTATTGTCATTGAACAAAAAAAAAGGGAGCTATTTTACCATGCAGACCAAGATCGCACAATTAAATGTAACTCAGTGGTGGATAAACAACATGCACCGTGGCGGCGAAAGGAGAACATATCTGATAAGTCCAGTCACTGACCTACTTTATCAACGCCATACTTATGACCGGCCACCTGATGGGAGAGCGGCACACATCCGTTCAGGTGCGCCGCCTGCGATCCTCCCTGAGCGGTGTTCTCTTTCACTGAGCCGGAGAGGCAAGTTCCCAGGTTCAGCATGGGACTGTTGATTTCCAGTCTTCCCAAAGCTAAAGACGAGTCCACTATCTGACGTTGAGTTGACATGAGCAATTCGATGGTTTTCAACCAAAAAAATAATAAAAGAAAAATATAGTCAATCTATAATTCACATGTTGATATTATGTAATCAGAGCGACCCCAGCACGATTCCGAACACCGAGGGATGTCTTCATCGAATACGTCAAATGGGCTCGCGTTAAGCGCCAAGTCTAACCTAGTATTTACAATGTAGCGAGGCTCCAAAAGCACTGCTACAATGATTTTCATATCTTCGTCGGCAACATTAATACACTCTGGCCACATCCCACTTCCTCACAAGGGAGACGTACACACTCCTCTCACAAAACAAAAAAAATGTTCTGATGACACAAGACCGATATCCGCATGCAATCTCGAAAAATGTTTTGTCTCTTCGAAACTACCTCGAGCGCGACCGTACCGTTGGCTATTTGGGATACACACGCAAACAAGCCCCGTTGTTGTCTGCTTACATTTGCACGTCCCACAATGCTAAAATACAGGCTGCTAGCGGTAACATCACATCTGACACACAGGCTCCTCAACGCGAAATTGTTTCTCAATCAAAAACAAGCATGGGGAAACAATGTAATGACGGACACACTATCGATATCTTTAAATAGTTGCAATGACGTTCACATTCGAACAGTACCCAATGTGGGCGGCTATCAATATGTCATCTTGCTGGCTACCTACCTAACCTACACTTGCGACACTGCCCCTACTGTCGCAATTCTGTCTACTTCTGGCAACAGCTTCAGTGCAGTGGCTTTTCCATCACTGTCGGAAAACAAATTGCCTAAAAATTCTAATGTAGACTACGCCTACATTCTAGATGAAAAAGGTAAAACCATGATTTGATTTAATGTTTTACATTTGCATGAGGTTTATCATCACTGTGCACAAAGGAATTTAATGTAGTTGATGACTTTATAATTCTGAAACTTCAAGTTCTATTCGTCGTATGTACGGACATACGCATGATATACACTCATGGTAAACTAAATGCTTACATGCTGGTTTCTTCTCGGCAATGCAAAAACAAAATAATAAAATATATGAATACGAACATAAAGTAAAAGGAGTCATGGTACGTTATCACTAGTTTTCTTTCCAGCGCTTTGAATAACGTCACATCCTGTAACTAAGACTCAAGAACAAATCACACTGGCCCTATAGTGGTAATTATAGGCCTTATCTGTTATAAAATCTTCGTAATTGAGCCACATCTTGTAAATATGGTTGGTTTCTAAACAAGTTAATTGCATTCGAGATTTCCACTCAACAATCATAACTTTGGAGATAATTAGTATACTGTTTATAGACCCACCCATAATGCATAATAGTCATTTAATTAAATCACAATGTTTAGATTATGTAAGGATTTTAATCAAGTAGGCTGAACAATCCCATCATGGAACAACACAAAATAGACCCCCCCCCCAAAAAAAAAACCAAAACATGAAAACAACATGTAAAGAACAATGTGGTGTCTTGTCCACCAGGTGGCAGAGGAGACCAGGGCAATCTGTATCAATATGGAAGAAACGCTGCATCAATCTCCCAGCCCCCCACTTCTCTCTCCCCCTACCTCTTTGCCTTTTCTCTCTCCCGTTCCCCCTCCTTTTCTCCTCTCTCTTCCCCTCCCTGTGTCCCTCGTTTTGTGTCAACGGTGCAATTGGAATAAAGGTATTTAAAGGTGCGTGCGTGCGTGCGTGCGTGCGTCTGTCGACTTGTGCGTGTGTGTCATCACAGTTATGTGTGCCTGTCATCCTGCTCTTCTAGATCAATGGAACACAGTTGCGTAGCAACCTGGTGATGGGAGGACAAAGAGTAACATAGATTAGATAAAGACCAAGGGAGGAAGGGAGACGGAGAGACTCAGAGGTAGGGAGGGAGACCTTCACAGTGGTCTCTGGAAAAGTAGAAAAAAGGCTGTGAGAGGGGAAGTAGGCGACAAATGTGTTTGTATGCTTGTGTCAGGGTTGGGGTCAATGCCATTTAAATTCCAGTCAATTCAGAAAGTGAACCAAATTCCAATTTTACATTTTCTTCATTTAAAAGCATTTAAGAGAAATGGGATTTCAGTATACTTCCTAAAATGACTGGAATTTAAATGGAATTGAACCCAACCCTGGTGTGTATATGAGAGCAGCCCAGAACTTGGTGCGAACTCGTGATGCTCGGAGCCAAAGCGTCAGACCACTGCGCTTTGACAGTGCACAGTAAGCCGTGAGAATACTTGATGATACTTAATGGCGGGGACACACACCCCAAAAATCTGATGAGTCACAAAGTAGGTGACGGTGGCTTGGGGGTGGAGAATTTGCGTAAATTATGCTTAATTCTATGTCAAATATGTGTCAACTTTTATGCATATCCAAGCATACCTCTTGAGCTGTCTGTATCCTTCTGACTGGTGTTTCTTTTTTAAAGACACTACATATGCTTCTCTGCATTTCTGCTAAAATCTGGGTAACAGACTGAAAGGAATGTCTTATTCAGTACATTTAGTTATTGCTTGCTTTCCTAAAGTCTCCCAACCTTGCCAGCAGGCATGCCAGGTAAGATACACTATATGACCAAGTATATTGACTCCTGCTCGTCGAACATCTCATTCCAAAATGATGGGACATTAATATGGAGTTGGTCCCCCCTTTGCTGTTATAACAGCCTCCACTCTTCTAGGAAGGCTTTCCACTAGTTGTTGGAACATGGCTGCGGGGACTTGCTTCTATTCAGCCACATAAGCATCCGTGAGGTCGGCACTGATGTTGGGCGATTAGGCCTGGCTCGCAGTCGGCGTTCCAATTCATCCCAAAGGTGTTCGATGGGGTTTAGGTCAGGGCTCTGTGCAGGCCAGTCAAGTTCTTCCACAGAATGAATGCCTAAACTGTTAACCTTTGGGTTGTTTCTGTTTTAACACTGTAACCACGCAGAATTAACAATGCAACCATGCAAAATGAATGCATCAAAAATAGATGTTCATTAATAATATGTCACATTTACAGATCTTGTTGATGAGAGATAGGGTACATACTTCTGTGTGTCTTATGTTTTTGGGGTGTCCACACAGCCTTGTAGGTAGAGTGTGAGAGGAAATGATGGTTGCTATGACAACATCTATTAGTCAGAAGGTCACTAAGTGTCCATTCTCTCTCCTCCATAAAGTTTAACAGCCTCTCTGTTCCCTGGTGTTATTGTAACACTAGACACCACACACACATAAACACACACACTCATACATACTCACACACTATCTCTCCCTCACACAGAGATACAGGTGTGTGTGTGTGTGTGTGTGTGTGTGTGTGTGTGTGTGTGTGTGTGTGTGTGAGAGAGAGAGAGTATGCTTTCAGCCACTTTGCTTGGAACAGATAAAGATAATGAAATGAGCAGCTAAACAGAGTGCTGCTGGCGTCACCATGGTAGCACTTTGATCTGCTACGTCTCTGCGATAGTATCATCAACTCATCGGTGTACACACACACACACACACACACACACACACAGAAATAGGGCACTTCCTGTAGATATACTCTTCCCTTTAGCCCAGACAGCCCTTCTCCCTGAAGTGTGCACTTGTTCACTTCCCCCTCGCTGAAGTGTGCAATTATTGAACTGTTGGAAGAAATATGGTTTGAACTCCATCTATTCTACAGTCTACAACAATCCAATGCTTTTACGTTTTTATGTCCTTGAGGGGGAATGAATGAATGCACACTTCAGATAACAGGGGGGAGGTGTTGGATTTGGGCTACAGTGTTTAATTGGCACTGACCTCTAACCTCTAAGCTCTGACTTCCAACATTCATCCCCCCCACATGCACACGCACACGCACACAGTGCCTTGAGAAATAATTCATACCTCTTGACTTATTCCACATTTTGTTGTGTTACAGCCTGATTTTAAAAAAGTCTCAACCATCTACACAAAGTACCCCGTAATGACAAAGTAAAAAACATGTTTTTAGAAATCTTTGATAATTTAATATTCACACCCCTGAGTCAATACTTTGTATAAGCACCTTTTGCAGCAATTACAGCTGTGAGCCTAACTGAGTAAGTCTCTAAGAGCTTTCCACACCTGGATTGTGCAACATTTGCCCATTATCTTTTCAAAATTCTTCAAGCTCTGTCAAGTTGGTTGTTGATGATTGCTAGACAAACATTTTCAGGTCTTGCCATAGATTTTCAAGTAGATTTAAGTCAAAACTGTAACTCGGCCACTCAGGAACATTCATTGTCTTCCAGGTAAGCAACTCCAGTGTAGATTTGGCCTTGTGTTTTAGGTTATTGTCCTGCTGAAAGGTGAATTCCTCTCCCAGTGTCTGGTGGAAAGCAGACTGAACCAGGTTTTCCTCTAGGATTTTGCCTCTGCTTAGCTTCATTCCGTTTATTGTTTATCCTGAAAACTCCCCAGTCCTTAACTATTACAAACATACCCATAACATGATAAAGCCACCACTTATTTTATACATTTTTTATTTCACCATTATTTAACCAGGTAGGCAAGTTGAGAACAAGTTCTCATTTACAACTGCGACCTGGCCAAGATAAAGCATAGCAGTGCGACAAAAACAACAACACAGAGTTACACATGGGATAAACAAACGTATAGTCAATAACACAATAGAAAAATCTGTATACAGTGTGTGCAAATGAAGTAAGGAGGTAAGGCAATAAATAGGCCATAGTGGCAAAGTAATTACAATTTAGCAATTAACACTGGAGTGATAGATGTGCAGATGAGGATTTGCAAGTAGAAATAGTAGAAATACTGGTGTGCAAAAGAGCAGAAAACAAAATCAAATTTGGGGATGAGGTAGGTAGTTGGTTGGATGGGCTATTTACAGATGGGCTGTGTACAGCTGCAGCGAAGCTGATGCTTAAAGTTAGTGAGGGAGATATAAGTCTCCAACTTCAGTGATTTTTGCAATTCGTTCCAGTCATTGGCAGCAGAGAACTGCCGGCCAAAGGCGGCCAAAGTAGGTGTTGGCTTTGGGGATGACCAGTGAAATATACCTGCTGGAGTGCGTACTACGGGTGGGTGTTGCTATGGTGAACAGTGAGCTGAGATAAGGTGGAGCTTTACCTAGCAAAGACTTATAGATGACCTGGAGCCAGTGAGTTTGGCGACGAATATGTAGCGAGGACCAGCCAACGAGAGCATACAGGTCACAGTGATGGGTAGTATATGGGGCTTTGGTGACAAAACGGATGGCACTGTGATAGACTGCATCCAATTTGCTGAGTTATTTTGTAAATTACATCGCCGAAGTTAAGGATCGGTAGGATAGTCAGTTTTACGAGGGTATGTTTGGCAGCATGAGTGAAGGAGGCTTTGTTGCGAAATAGGAAGCCGATTCTAGATTTCATTTTGGATTGGAGATGCTTAATATGAGTCTGGAAGGAGAGTTTACAGTCTAGCCAGACACCTAGGTATTTGTAGTTGTCCACATATTGTAAGTCAAAACCATCCAGAGTAGTGATGCTAGTCGGGCAGGCGGGTGCGGGCGGGCAGCGATCAGTTGAAGAGCATGCATTTCGTCTTACTAGCATTTAAGAGCAGTTGGAAGCCACGGAAGGAGTGTTGTATGTTATTGAAGCTCGTTTGGAGGTTTGTTAACACAGTGTCCAAAGAAGGGCCAGATGTATACAGAATGGTGTCGTCTGCATAGAGGTGGATTAAAGAATCACCCACAGCAAGAGCGACATCATTGATATATACAGAGAAAAGAGTTGGCCCAAGAATTGAACCCTGTGGCACCCCCATAGAGACTGCCAGAGGTCCGGACAACAGGCCCCCAATTTGAGACACTGAACTCTATCTGAGAAGTAGTTGGTGAACCAGGCGAGGCAGTCATTAGAGAAACCAAGGCTGTTGAGTCTGCCGATAAGAATATGGTGATTGACAGAGTCGAAAGCCTTGGCCAGGCCGATGAAGTCGGCTGCACAGTACTGTCTTTTATCCATGGCGGTTATGATATCGTTTAGGACCTTTAGCGTGGCTGAGGTGCACCCATGACCAGCTCGGAAACCGGATTGCATAGCTGAGAAGGTACGGTGGGATTCAAAATGGTCGGTGATCTGTTTGTTCACTTGGCTTTCGAAGACTTTAGAGAGGCAGGGCAGGATGGATATATGTCTGTAACAGTTTGGGTCTAGAGTGTCTCCCCCTTTGAAGAGGGGGATGACCGCGACCGCTTTCCAATCTTTAGGAATCTCAGACGATACGAAAGAGAGGTTGAACAGACTAGTAATAGGGGTTGCAACAATGGCGGCAGATAATTTTAGGAAGAGAGGGTCCAGATTGTCTAGCCCAGCTGATTTGTAGGGATCCAGATTTTGCAGCTCTATCAGAAAATCAGCTGTCTGGATATGGGTGAAGGAGAAGAGGGGGGGCTTGGGCCAGTTGCTGCGGGGGGTACAGAGCTGTTGGCCGTGGTTGGGGTAGCCAGGTGGCCAGCCGTATATGGCCAGCCGTAGAGAAATGCTTATTGAAATTCTCGATTATCATGGATTTATCGGTGGTGACAGTGTTTCCTAGCCTCAGTGCAGTGGGCAGCTGGGAGGAGGTGTTCTTATTCTCCATGGACTTTACAGTGTCCCAAAACGTTTTGAAATTAGTACTGCAGGATGCAAATTTCTGTTTGAAAAAGCCAGCCTTTGCTTTCCTAACTGACTGTGTATGTTGGTTCCTGACTTTCTGAAAAGTTGCATATCGCGGGGACTATTCGATGCTAGTGAAGTACGCCAAAGGATGTTTTTGTGCTAGTCAAGGGCAGTCAAGTCTAGAGTGAACCAAGGGCTATATCTGTACATAGTTCTACATTTTTTGAATGGGGCATGCTTTTTTAAGATGTTGAGGAAAGCACTTTTAAAGAACAACCAGGCATCCTCTACTGACAGGATGAGGTCAATATCCTCCCAGGATACCCGGGCCAGGTCGATTAGAAAGGCCTGCTCGCAGAAATGTTTTAGGGAGTGTTTGATAGTGATGAGGGGTGGTCGTTTGACCGCGGGCCCATTACGGACGCAGGCAATGAGGCAGTGATCACTGAGATCCTGGTTGAAAACAGCAGAGGTGTATTTAGAGGGCAAGTTGGTCAGGATGATATCTATGAGGGTACCCATGTTTACGGATTTGGGGTTGTACCTGATAGGTTCCTTGATAATTTGTGTGAGATTGAGGGCATCTAGTTTAGATTGTAGGACGGCCGGGGTGTTAAGCATATCCCAGTTTTGGTCACCTAACAGATGGGGGGCAATCAATTCACATATGGTGTCCAGGGCACAGCTGGGAGCTGAGGGAGGTCTATAACAAGCGGCGACAGTGAGGGACTTATTTCTGGAGAGATGGATTTTTAAAAGTAGTAGCTCGAACTGTTTGGGCATAGACCTGGATAGTATGACAGAACTCTGCAGGCTATCTCTACAGTAGATTGCAACTCCGCCCCCTTTAGCAGTTCTATCTTGACGTAAAATGTTGTAATTGGGGATGGACATTTCTGAATTTTGGGTGGCCTTCCTAAGCCAGGATTCAGACACAGCTAGGACATCAGGGTTGGCGGAGTGTGCTAAAGCAATGAATACAGCAAACTTAAGGAGGAGGCTTCTGATGTTAACACGCATGAACCCAAGGCTTTTACGGTTACAGAAGTCAACAAATGAGAGCGCCTGGGGACACACAGGGCCTGGGTTAGCCTCTACATCACCAAAGGAATGGAGGAGGAGTAGGATGAGGGTACGTCTAAAGGCTATAAGAACTGGTCGTCTGTGCGTTGGAAACAGAGGAAAAAAAGGAGCAGAATTCTGGGCGTGGTAGGATAGATTCAGGGCATAATGTACAGACAAGGATATGGTAGGTTGCAAGTACAGTGGAGGTAAACCTAGGCATTGAGTGACGATGAGAGAGGTTGCATCTCTGGAGGCACCAGTTAAGCTAGGTGCGGTCTCAGCATGTGTGCGGGGTGGGACAGAGGAGCTATCTGAGGCATGTTGAGCGGGACTAGGGGCTCCGCAGTAAAATAAAACAATCACAGGAGTTGATTGGGAGAGCTAAGACAACAATGGCTAAAGACAACAACGGGTAAACAGCTAAGACAACAACAATGGGTAAATGGCAATGAATGGACAGAGAGGGTCAGTTAGCTACACACAGGGCCTGAGTTCGAGGCTGGGGCCGATAGATAAACAAAATGAAGTATCGTGTTAATGAACAGTCCAGCAGGCATCAGCTGTGAAGCCGAGTGATCATAGGGTCTAATGAGCAGCAATAGATGAAACAGGGAGCCGTTCGGTAGTCGTTACTACGCTAGGCGAGCGGAAGACACGGTGTTCAGGAAACTAGCGTGCCGGGGCTAGCAGAAGGGTCTTCACCGACATCCATAACACATAGGCCAATTGAGAGCACATCGGCCGAATTACGTCAGCAGACCAGTCGTGACAGATCGACGGGGCTCCATGTCGACAATGGGTCCAGGCCAATAGGCAAGATAGGTATTGTAGTTGGTGTACTTCGTTTGCTAGCCGGGAGATTGGCCTAGCTCGAGGCTAGCTGGTGCTTGCTTCTGGGCAAGGGCGTTAGCCACAATAGCCACTCGGTAGCAGCTAGCTAGCTGCGATGATCCGGTGTAATGGTCCAGAGCTTGCGGCAGGAATCCGGTGATGTAGTGGGAAAAAAGCAGTCCGATATGCTCAGGGCTAATATCGCGCTGTGCAGACTGGCAGGTATTATCCAGGCTATCCGGGCTAAAGCGGCTAGTGTCTGAGCTAAAGGTAAAGACCGCTAGCAGTGGCTAACAATGACTAAAAAGCTAGTAGCTAATTAGCTGGCTAGCCTCTGATGGCTACCTTCTGATGGAGGTTCCAGTTATAAAGTATAAAAATAGCAGATCTGTACCACATTGGGTGAGGCGGGTTGCAGGAAGGTATATTTAATTCGTAAATGGAAAAAAGAGATTGAAATATATACAAAATAAATGAAAAAACTGAATATTTACATGGGACAAAGACAAACATCTTACTGCTACGCCATCTTGGAACACTATGCTTGAAAATATGGAGAGTGGTACTCAGTAATGTGTTCTATTGGATTCGCTCCAAACATAAGACTTTATATTCAGGACAAAAAGTGAATTGCTTTGCCACATGTTTTGCAGTATTGCTTTAGTGGCTTATTGCAAACAAGATGCATGTTTTGGTATGTTTTTATTCTTCTTTTCACTCTGTCAATTAGGTTTGTATTGTAGAGTAACTACAAAATTGTTGATCCATCCACAGTTTTCTCCTATCACAGCCATTGAACTCTGTAACTGTTTTAAAGTCACCATTGACCACGGTTCCCTTTCTCTCCGGCAACGGAGTTAGGAAGGACTCGTGTATCTTTGCAGTGACTGGGTGTATTGATACACCATCAAACGTCTAATTAATAACTTCACCATGCTCATAGGGATGTTCAATGTCTGATATTCAATGTCTACCAATAGGTGCCCTTCTTTGCGAGGCATTGGAAAACCTCCTAGGTCTTTGCGGTTTAATCTATGTTGGAAATTCACTGCTCCACTGAGGGACCTTACAGTTAATTGTATATGTGGGGTTGTTATTCAAAAATCATGTTAAACACTATTATTGCACAGAGTGAGTCCATGCAACTTATTATGCACATTTTTACTCCTGGACTTATTTACGCTTGCTATAACATTTCAGCTTTTGATTTTTTATTAATTAGTAAACATTTAAAAAAACATAATTCCACTTTGAAATTATGAGATACTGTGTGTGTGAGTTATAAAAAAAACAAATTTGTATCCATTTTAAATTCAGGCTGTAACAGAACAAAATGCGGAAAAAGTCAAGGGGTGTGAATACTTTCTGAAGGCACTGTATACAGTATATATACAGTCAGGTCCAAAATGATTGGCACCCTTGATAAAGATGAGGAAAAATGACTAATTACTCAAATTACTCAAATAAAAAATTCAAATACTGAGCTATATTGTATGCAATTTACCATTAATGTGTGCTTGGGGTTATTGTTTAGTTGGAAGATCCACTTGCGGCCAAGTTTCAGCCTCCTGGTAGAGGTAACCAGGTTTTTGGCTAAAATGTCCTGGTACTTGTCACAGTATCTAACGAAGGTGGCGCCCCTCCTCGGTCGGGCGGCGCTCGCCGGTCGTCGTCGCCGGCCTATTAGCTGCCACCGATCGTTGTTTCTGTGTCTTTTGGTTTTGTCTGTCTATCCCGCACCTGTTTTGTGTTTGTCATTAGTGGGGGGTTATTTAGTGTGTATTTTCAGTTGGGGTTCTCGTGCGGGATTGTTCATTTGTTCACTCAGGACAGTTGTAATTGTATCCGATTAAGTATACATTATATTGCCTGGCTGCGCCCCGCGCGCTGTTTGTTTTCCAGTGCGCTTATTTTTTGGGGGAAAAGTGTTTTCTCCTGGCGGACTTCGCCACGCGCCCTGTGCCCAACGGCTATTGCATCTTTTATTTATTATTAAAACTCAGTTGCTCCGGCCCTCTGTCTCCTGCTCCTGATTTCACATCTCCACTGGTCCTAGACAATCGTGACAGAATCCCGCACCAAAAATGGAGTCAGCAGGAGCAGAAGCGCCGTCCATGGCTGAGCAGGTCTCTCAACACGCCAGCCGCCTCCACCGCCTAGGCTCGGCCATGGACCAGGTGTTGGCCCGGTTGGAGAACTGGGAGAGAGGTGCTTCCCCAGCTGGACCAGCTCCGGTCCCTCACCCTGCGCCCCTACACACACCCCCTGAAGCGGGCGCCGGTGGTATCCGGATTACTCCTCCCCGGGAGTTCGATGGGACGGCCGCTGGGTGCAAGGGGTTCTTGCTCCAATTGGAACTATACCTGGCGACCGTCCGCCCCCCCCCCCCCCCCCGACGATGAGAGGGTGAGCGTCCTCGTCTCCTGTCTCACGGGTCGAGCCCTAGAATGGGCCAATGCGGTCTGGGATGGCCCAGACTCGGCTCGGGGCGACTACCCTGAGTTCACCCGCCGCTTCCGGGCGGTTTTCGATCATCCCCCGGAGGGCAGGGCGGCGGGTGAGCGGTTATTCCATTTGAGACAGGAGTGGAACGAGCGGGCCTTGATAGACCACTATAGGTGTAGCCTTCGCGAGGACGTCCGCCGGGAGCTGGCCTGTAGGGACAACGCCTCCACCCTAGACCAACTGGTGGACTTGTCCATTAGACTGGACAACCTGCTGGCTTCCCGGGGACGTTCCAGTCGGGGCCTGTTCGTTCCGCCTCCCAGTCCCCCCGCTCCACAGCCCATGGAGATAGGGGGGGCTGCGTCGAGGAGGACCGGAGGGGGGGGGTCTCTCCTGCACCCGATGTGGACGCAGAGGACACACTGTGGACCGGTGCTGGAGTGGTCCCCCCGGGAGTTCGGAGGGCAGGCAGAGCACTACTTCGAACCCCCAGGTGAGTCCGCACCAGCCACACCCAGAGCCCCCTGTCGACCACATGTACACCTCGGTTTGTTTTCCAGATTTTTCCCCTCACTTCCAGTATAAGGCACTAGTCGATTCAGGTGCAGCTGAGAGTTTTATGGACCGTGGGTTAGCGAAGAGGTTAGGGATTCCCCTGGTTCAGCTGGACCACCCCTTCCCCGTGCACGCCCTAGATAGTCGACCGCTAGGGTCAGGCCAAGTAGGGGAGGTCACAGTGCCACTGGTGATGCAGACGTGGGGGGGTCATGAGGAGCGTATCAGCCTGTTCCTCATTGACTCCCCAGCGTTTCCGGTGGTACTGGGAATCCCCTGGCTAGCCACGCACAACCCTCAGATTTCGTGGAGACAGAGGGCTCTTACGGGGTGGTCGAGGGAGTGCTCAGGTAGGTGCATAGGAGTTTCCATCGGTGCGACTACGGTGGAGAGTCCAGACCAAGTCTCCACCGTGCACATTCCCTCAGAGTATGCCGATTTGGCTATCGCCTTCAGTAAGACGAAGGCGACTCTATTACCACCCCATCGACGAGGGGATTGTGCGATAAACCTCCAGGCCGACGCGGTTCTTCCTAGGAGTCACGTGTATCCTCTGTCTCAGGAGGAGACAGTGGCTATGGATACATACGTCACTGAGTCCTTGAGACAGGGATACATTCGGCCATCTAAGTCCCCCGTCTCCTCGAGTTTTTTTTTCGTGAAGAAGAAGGAGGGAGGTCTGCGCCCGTGCATTGACTATAGAGGTCTAAATGCTATCACAGTGGGTTTCAGTTACCCGCTACCTCTCATTGCTACGGCAGTGGAGTCATTTCACGGGGCGTGCTTCTTCACGAAATTAGATCTCAGGAGCGCATATAACCTGGTGCGTATCCGAGATGGAGACGAGTGGAAACCGCATTTAGTACCACATCGGGCCATTATGAGTACCTCGTCATGCCGTATGGGTTAAAGAACGCTCCCGCTGTCTTCCAATCCTTTGTGGACGAGGTCCTTCGGGACATGCTCGGGCAGGGTGTGGTGGTGTACATCGATGACATCCTGATTTGCTCCGCCACATGCGCCGAGCATGTGTCCCTGGTGCGTAAAGTGCTTGGGCGGCTGCTGGAGCATAACCTATACGTCAAGGCGGAGAAATGTGAGTTCTCCAAACGAGCCGTCTCATTTCTAGGATATCGCATTTCCACCTCGGGGGTGGAGGTGGAGTGTGACCGCGTGACGGCTGTGCGTAATTGGCCAACCCCAACCACTGTGAAGGAGGTGCAGCGGTTCTTGGGGTTCGCTAATTATTATCGGAGGTTTATCCGGGGTTTTGGTCAGGTGGCGGCTCCCATTACCTCACTGATGAAGGGGGGGCCGGTGCGGCTACGATGGTCAGCAGAGGCGAACAGAGCCTTCCTTCGTCTGAAGGTTCTGTTTACCAACGCACCTGTCCTGGCGCATCCGGACCCCTCTTTGCCATTCATAGTGGAGGTGGACGCGTCCGAGGCTGGGGTAGGAGCTGTGCTATCGCAGCGCTCGGGCGTTCCTCCGAAGCTCCGCCCACGTGCCTTCTTTTCTAAGAAGCTGAGCCCGGCGGAGCGCAACTATGATGTGGGGGACCGGGAGCTGTTAGCCGTGGTCAGGGCTTTGACGGTGTGGAGACATTGGCTTGAGGGGGCACATCTCCCTTTTCTCATCTGGACCGACCACCGTAACCTGGAGTATATCCGGGCAGCGAGGAGGCTTAATCCCCGTCAGGCAAGGTGGGCCATGTTTTTTACGAGGTTTAACTTCACTCTCTCGTACATTCCAGGTTCCCGGAACCGGAAGGCTGACGCACTGTCACGTCTCTACGACACCGAGGAGCGGACCATCGATCCTACTCCCATACTTCCCGCCCCCTGTCTGGTGGCACCGGTGGTATGGGAGGTGGATGCGGACATCGAGCGGGCGGGTCGGTCAGAACCCACTCCACCGCAGTGTCCCGTGGGCCTGAAATACGTTCCACTTGGTGTTCGCGATCGACTGATCCGATGGTCCCACACTCTACCCTCCTCGGGTCATCCTGGGGTGGAACGGACAGTGCGGGGCCTGAAGGGAAGGTACTGGTGGCCCACCTTGGCTGAGGATGTTCGGCGTTATGTCTCTTCCTGTTCGGTATGCGCTCAGTGCAAGGCTCCTAGGCACCTGCCTCGAGGGAAATTACAGCCCCTCCCTGTTCCGCAGCGGCCTTGGTCTCACCTCTCGGTGGATTTCCTCACGGATCTCCCGCCGTCCCAGGGGAATACGGCGATCCTGGTCGTTGTGGACAGGTTCTCTAAGTCCTGCCGTCTGCTCCCTTTGCCCGGGCCTTCCTACGGCCCTGCAGACCGTGGAGGCCCTGTTCACCCATGTCTTCCGGCACAATGGGGTGCCCGAGGACATCGTATCTGATCGGGGTCCCCAGTTCACGTCCAGGGTGTGGAGATCGTTTATGGAGAGGCTGGGGGTCTCGGTCAGCCTGACCTCGGGTTTCCACCCCGAGAGTAATGGGCAGGTAGAACGCATCAACCAGGATGTGGGCAGGTTTCTGCGGTCATATTGCCAGGACCGGCCAGGGGAGTGGGCGCAGTTCGTGCCATGGGCCGAGATGGCCCAGAACTCTCAGCGCCACTCCTCTACCAACCTGTCACCCTTCCAGGTGGTCTTGGGGTATCAGCCGGTCCTGGTGCCATGGCAACAGAGCCAGACGGAGGCTCCTGCGGTGGAGGCATGGGTGAAGCGCTCTCAGGAGACCTGGAATGGTGTCCAGGAGTGCCTAAGGAGGGCTGGTGAACAACACAAGGAGAGCGCTGACCGCCACCGCAGTGACGCCCCCATGTATAATCCGGGGGACAGAGTCTGGCTCTCGACGCGGAACCTGCCCCTCCGCCTGCCCTGCCGGAAGCTGGGTCCGCGGTTTGTGGGGCCGTTCAAAGTCCTGAGGAGGATAAACGAGGTGTGTTACAGGTTACAACTCCCTTCATATTACCGCATTAACCCCTCGTTTCATGTGTCTCTCCTCAGGCCGGTGGTAGCTGGTCCACTGCAGGACGATGAGGTGCTGGAGGTCCCCCCGCCCCCCCTGGACATCGGGGGGGCCCCGGCGTACACAGTCCGAACCATCCTGGACTCCCGACGTCGGGTAGGGGGCCTGCAGTACCTCGTGGACTGGGAGGGGTACGGTCCGGAGGAGAGGTGCTGGGTTCCGGCGGCGGACATTCTAGATCCACCGATGCTACAAGAATTCCACCGTCGCCGTCCGGATCGGCCGGCGCCTCGCCCTCCGGGCCGTCCCCGAGGCCGGCGTCGGCGCGCGGGTACTGTCACAGTATCTAACGAAGGTGGCGCCCCTCCTCGGTCGGGCGGCGCTCGCCGGTCGTCGTCGCCGGCCTATTAGCTGCCACCGATCGTTGTTTCTGTGTCTTTTGGTTTTGTCTGTCTATCCCGCACCTGTTTTGTGTTTGTCATTTTAGTGGGGGGTTATTTAGTGTGTATTTTCAGTTGGGGTTCTCGTGCGGGATTGTTCATTTGTTCATTCAGGACAGTTGTAATTATATCCGATTAAGTATACATTATATTGCCTGGCTGCGCCCCGCGCGCTGTTTGTTTTCCAGTGCGCTTATTTTTTGGGGAAAAGTGTTTTCTCCTGGCGGACTTCGCCACGCGCCCTGTGCCCAACGGCTATTGCATCTTTTATTTATTATTAAAACTCAGTTGCTCCGGCCCGCTGTCTCCTGCTCCTGATTTCACATCTCCACTGGTCCTAGACAATCGTGACAGTACTGGGTAAAGTTCATGATGCCGTATTAAGGAAAGCCAATGTTCTAAAAGCTTGGCCTAAAATAGTGTATGAGATCATACCAAATATTTTTCTGTGACTCTTATGTGCATGCAACCAATATTTCTTGGTCTGATGTGATTTAATAAGGAGCATCCAGATGCTGCACTTGACTTTTTCCAATTATTAATAAACATGCACCTGCTAAGAAACGGACTGTTAGAAACGGACTGTTAGAACTGTTAAGGCTCCGTGGATTGATGAGGAATTGAAAGAGATGGGGCAAAGGGAGTGGCTAATAAGTCCGGCTGCACATCTGACTGGCTGACTTACTGAAATTGAGAAATTATGTGACTAAACTCAACAAAAAGAAGAAGAAACTGTATTATAAAGCCAAGATCAATAATACATAATTATACATTCGTCGACTATGTTTGAGGCTATCAATATACACTATATATACAAAAGTATATAATTAGTGGATTCAGCTATTAATTAGTGGATTCAGCTATTACAACCACACCTGTTGCTGACGTGTATAAAATCGAGCACACCGCCATGCAATCTCCATAGACAAACATTGGCAGTAGAATAGCCTTACTGAAGAGGTCAGTTACTTTCAACATGGCACCGTCATAGGATGCCACCTTTCCAACAAGTCAGTTTGTCAAATTTCTGCCCTGGTCAACTGTAAGTGCTGTTATTGTGAAATGGAAACATCTAGGAGCAACAACGGCTCAGCCGCAAAGTGGTAGACCACACAAGGTCACAGAATGGTACCGCTCGAGTGCTGAAGCCTAAAACTCACTACCGAGTTCTAAACTGCCTCTGGAAGCAACGTCAACACAATAACTTTGTCGGGAGCTTCATGAAATGAGTTACCATGGCTGAGCAGTCGCACATATTTCACACACGTATTTCCAAGATGGCGTAGCAGTTCAGACGTCCTGTCGTGTCCCGTGTATATATATATATATTTACATATTTTTTCTTCACTTATCTTTTTACATTTTTTTTTCTTCTAAATACTCAACCTCAAAGCACTCTCCTGCAACCCGCCTCATCAATTAAAAAAAAAAAAGAAAGTATTATTTACCTCATCTGAATTCCACGACAGAAGCTAGCCAGAGGTTAGCCATTTTCACTGGCTAACGTTGAAGTTCAGCTAGCTACGGTTAGCTGTCCTCAGCTGTCCATTAGCTCGAAAAACTATCGCCAGTTTTTGTACAGCGCGACTCAGACCAGAGCATATCGGACCTATTCTCTCTCCTTTCCTCGATTTCTACCGCAGGCTCTGGACATTTACACCTGGATCTTGCAGCTAACTAGCTGCTACCTGAGTGACTATTGGCAACGTCGGTCTCGGAATTAACACACACTATTACGGAGCTAGCTAGCTAGCCAGCTGAAGAATTCCGTCAGCCACTCGTGGGCTATTCCTGAGCTAGCCAGCTGAAGTGTCTCCTGGGCTACAACTCACCTATCCTGACCCGTTTTACTGCCGATGCGGAGCCCCATTGGGTCTTCACGACTGGATCACCGACGTTATCTGCCCGAGGGAGTTGTCCAACTGGCCCCTCCGTCGCGACGTAACCTGATCGACCATCTGCGGCCAGCTAATCGTTAGCTGTCTTTTTGGCTGCGATCTGAATAGGTCTGTCGGACACTTTTCTTGGGCCACTATAACTAACTATTTTGCCAACTTGGACAGGTCACCCCTTCCACACGGAACCCCACTAACCCACAGACGGAAACGCACGCTAAAAACAAACCTCCCTCCCATCTTCCACCAGCTTGCTACCTATGGCCCGGCTAGCTGTCTGAATCTCACTGGACCCTCTGATCACTCGGCTAAGCATGCCTCTCCTTAATGTCAATATGCCTTGTCCATTGCTGTTCTGGTTAGTGTTTATTGGCTTATTTCACTGTAGAGCCTCTAGCCCTGCTCATTATACCTTATCCAACCTCTCAGTTCCTCCACCCACACATGCTATGACATCTTCTGGTTTCAATGATATTTCTAGAGACAATATCTCTCTCATAATCACTAAATGCCTAGGTTTACCTCCTCTGTACTCACATCCCACCATACCTTTGTCTGTACATTATACCTTGAAGCTATTTTATCGCCCCCAGATACCTGCTCCTTTTTCTCTCTATTCTGGACGTCACAGACGACCAATTCTTATAGCTTTTAGCCGTACCCTCATACTTATCCTTCTCTGCTCCGCTGGGGATGTAGAGGTGAATCCAGGCCCTGCAGTGCCTGGCTCCACACCTACTCCCCAGGCGCTCTCTTTTGATGACTTCTGTAACCGTAATAGCCTTGGTTTCATGCATGTTAACATTAGAAGCCTCCTCCCTAAGTTTGTTTTATTCACTGCTTTAGCACACTCTGCCAACCCGGATGTCCTAGCTGTGTCTGAATCTTGGCTTAGGAAGTCCACCAAAAACTGTGAAATCTTCATCCCTAACTACAACGTTTTCAGACAAGATAGAACGACCAAAGGGGGCGGTGTTGCAATCTACTGCAGAGATAGCTTGCAGAGTTCTGTCCTGCTATCCAGGTCTGTACCCAAACAATTTGAACTTATACTTTTAAAAATCCACCTCTCCAAAAACAAGTCTCTCACCGTTGCCGCCTGCTATAGACCCCCCTCGGCCCCTAGCTGTGCTCTGGACACCATATGTGAACTGATTGCCCCCCATCTATCTTCAGAGCTCGTGCTACTAGGCGACCTAAACTGGGACATGCTTAACACCCCAGCCATTCTACAATCCAAGCTTGATGCCCTCAATCTCACACAAATTATTAATGAACCCACCAGGTACAACCCCAAAGCCGCAAACACTGGCACCCTCATAGATATCATCCTAACCAATGTGCCCTCTAATTACACCTCTGCTGTTTTCAACCAAGATCTCAGCGATCACTGCCTCATTGCCTGCACCCGTAATGGGTCAGCGGTCAAACGACCTCCACTCATCACTGTCAAACGCTCCCTGAAACATTTCAACGAGCAAGCCTTTCTAATCGACCTGGCCCTGGTATCCTGGAAGGATATTGACCTCATCCCGTCAGTAGAGGATGCCTGGTTATTTTTTAAAAATGCCTTCCTCTCCATCTTAAATAAGCATGCCCCTTTCAAGAAATTTAGAACCAGGAACAGATATAGCCCTTGGTTCTCCCCAGACCTGACTGCCCTTAACCAACACAAAAATATCCTGTGGCGTTCTGCATTAGCATCGAACTGCCCCCGCGATATGCAACTTTTTAGGGAAGTTAGAAACCAATACACACAGGCAGTTAGAAACGCCAAGGCTAGCTTTTTCAAACAGAAATTTGCTTCGTGCAACTCCAACTCTAAAAAGTTCTGGGACATTGTAAAGTCCATGGAGAATAAGAACACCTCCTCCCAACTGCCCACTGCACTGAGGATAGGAAACTCTGTCACCACCGATAAGCCCACTATAATTGAGAATTTCAATAAGCATTTTTCTACGGCTGGCCATGCTTTCCACCTAACTACCCCTACTGCATTCAACAGCACTGCACCCCCCACAGCTACTCGCCCAAGCCTCCCCCATTTCTCCTTCTCCCAAATCCATTCAGCTGATGTTCTGAAAGAGCTGTAAAATCTGGACCCCTACAAATCAGCTGGGCTTGACAATCTGGACCCTTTCTTTCTAAAATTATCTGCCGAAATTATTGCAACCCCTATTACTAGCCTGTTCAACCTCTCTTTCGTGTCGTCTGAGATTCCCACAGATTGGAAAGCAGCTGCTGTCATCCCCCTCTTCAAAGGAGGTGACACTCTTGACCCAAATTGCTACAGACCTATATCCATCCTACCCTGCCTTTCTAAGGTCTTCGAAAGCCAAGTCAACAAACAGATTACCGACTATTTTGAATCCCACCGCACCCTCTCCGCTATGCAATCTGGTTTCAGAGCTGGTCATGGGTGCACCTCAGCCACGCTCAAGGTCCTAAACGACATCGTAACCGCCATCGATAAGAAACATTACTGTGCTGCCGTATTCATTGACCTGGCCAAAGCTTTTGACTCTGTTAATCACCACATCCTCATCGGCAGACTTAGTAGCCTTGGTTTCTCAAACGATTGCGTCGCCTGGTTCACCAACTACTTCTCTGACAGAGTTCAGTGTGTCAAATCGGAGGGCCTACTGTCTGGACCTCTGGCAGTCTCTATGGGGGTACCACAGGGTTCAATTCTTGGGCCAACTCTTTTCTCTGTATACATAAATGATGTCGCTCTTGCTGCTGGTGAATCTCTGATCCACCTCTACGCAGACGACACCATTCTGTATACTTCTGGCCCTTCTTTGGACACTGTGTTAACAACCCTCCAGACGAGCTTCAATGCCATTCAACTCTCCTTCCGTGGTCTCCAACTGCTCCTAAACACAAGTAAAACTAAATGCATGCTCTTCAACCGATCGCTGCCTGCACCTGCCCGCCCATCCAGCATAACTTCTCTGGACGGTTCTAACTTAGAATTTGTGGACAACTACAAATACCTAGGTGTCTGGTTAGACTGTAAACTCTCCTTCCAGACTCACATCAATCATGTCCAATCCAAAGTGAAATCTAGAATTGGCTTCCTATTTCGCAACAAAGCATCCTTCACTCATGCTGCCAAACATACCCTCGTAAAACTGACCAACCTACCAATCCTCGACTTCGGCGATGTCATTTACAAAATAGCCTCCGATACCCTACTCAACAAGCTGGATGCAGTCTATCACAGTGCCATCCGTTTTGTCACCAAAGCCCCATATACAACCCACCACTGCGACCTGTATGCTCTCGTTGGCTGGCCTTCACTTCATCATCGTCGCCAAACACATTGGCTCCAGGTCATCTACAAGACCCTGCTAGGTAAAGTCCCCCCTTATCTCCGCTCACTGGTCACCATAGCAGCACCCACCTGTAGCACGCGCTCCAGCAGGTATATCTCTCTGGTCACCCCTAAAGCCAACTCCTCCTTTGGTCGTCTCTCCTTCCAGTTCTCAGCTGCCAATGACTGGAACGAACTACAAAAATCTCTAAAACTGGAAACACTTATCTCCCTCACTAGCTTTAAGCACCAGCTGTCAGAGCAGCTCACAGATCTCTGCACCTGTACATAGCCCATCTTTAATTGAGCCCAAACTACTACCTTTTCCCCTACTGTATTTATTTATTTTATTTATTTTGCTCCTTTGCACCATATTATTTATATTTTAACTTTTAACTTTCTTCAAACTACAAATCTACCATTCCAGTGTTTTTTCTTGCCATACTTTATTTACTTTGCCACCATGGCATTTTTTTGCCTTTACCTCCATTATCTCACATCATTTGCTCACATTGTATATAGTCTTATTTTTTTCTACTGCATCATTGATTGTATGTTGTTTTACTCCATGTGTAACTCTGTGTTTTTGTATGTTGTCGAACTGCTTTGCTTTATCTTGGCCAGGTCGCAATTGTAAATGAGAACTTGTTCTCAACTTGCCTACCTGGTTAAATAAAGGTGAAAAAAATAAAAAAAAATAAGCCTAAGATCACCATGCGCAATGCCAAGCGTTGGCTGGAGTGGTGTAATGATCGTCGCCATTAGACTCTAGAGCAGTGGAAATGCCTTCTCTGGAGGGATGAACCACGCTTTACCATCTGGCAGTCCGACGGACAAATTTGGGTTTGGCGGATGCCAGGAGAACGCTACCTGCCCCAGTGCCTAGTGCCATCTGTAAAGTTTGGTGGATGAGGAATAAAGGTCTGGGGCTGTTTTTCATGGTTCGGGCTAGGCCCCTTAGTTCCAGTGAAGGGAAATATTAACGCAACAGAATACAATGACACTCTAGATGATACTGTGCTTCCAACTTTGTGGCAACAGTTTGGGGAAGGCCCTTTCCTGTTTCAGCATGACAAGGCCCCCGTGCACAAAGCGAGGTCCATACAGAAATGGTTTGTCAATCGGTGTGAAAGAACTTGTATGGCCTGCACAGAGCCCTGACCTCAACCCCATCGGACACCTTTGGGATGAATTGGAACGCCGACTGCGAGCCAGGCCTAATCTCCCAACATCAGTGCCCAACCTCACTAATAATCTTGTGGCTGAATGGAAGCAAGTCCCTGCATCAATGTTCCAACATCTAGTGGAAAGCCTTCCCAGAAGAGTGGAGGCTGTTATAGCAGAAAACGGGGGACCAACTCCATATTAATGCCCATGATTTTGGAATGAGACGTTCGATGAGCAGGTGTTCACAAGTGTATAAAGAATGATGGCAAAAAAACGTATTTAATTTAAATTATGGGCAGAAAGACATTCAACTCCATCTTTCATCGAATCAGATGGTCTATTCATCACAAAACCATTTCATGTTGCCAATTATTTTAATTATTACTTCATAGGCAAATTAGGTACACTTAGGCAGGAAATGCCAACAACTAACAGTTAGCCATCGTATTCATGCATAGAAAAAACGAATAATGAAAGAAAAGCATTGGAAGTTTGAATTTTGTAAAGTTAGTGTAGCAGAGGTGTAAAAATGATTATTATCGATCAATAATGACAAACCTCCTGGCATTGACAACTTAGATGGAAAGCTACTCAGGATGGTGGCTGACTCTATAGCCACTCCTATATGTGGCATATCTTTCATCTGAGCCTAGAGGAAGGTGTTTGTCCTCAGGTCTGGAGGGAAGCCAAATTCATTCCACTACCCAAGAGTGGTAAAGCGGCATTTACTGGTTCTAACAGCAGACCTATCAGCTTGCTGCCAGCTCTTAGCAGACTGTTGGAAAAAATGGTGTTTGACCAAATACAATGCTATTTCTCTGTAAACAAATAACAACAGACTTTCAGCATGCTTATAGAGAAGGGCACTCAACATGTACCACACTGACACAAATGACTGATGATTGGTTGAAAGAAATTGATAATAAGAAGATTGTGGGAGC
This sequence comes from Salmo trutta, assembly GCF_901001165.1. Lineage (NCBI taxonomy): Eukaryota > Metazoa > Chordata > Actinopteri > Salmoniformes > Salmonidae > Salmo > Salmo trutta. The sequence goes on from NC_042966.1 coordinate 14,857,245, forward strand.
TGTACTGTTAGATTTCATTGCAGCCTTTGATATGATTGACCATAACCTGTTGTTGAGAACTTGTGTTTTATGGCTTTTCAACCTCTGCCATATCGTGGATTCAGAGCTATCTATCTTATAGAACTCAAAGTGTTTTCTTTAATGGAAGCTTCTCTAACGTCAAACATGTAAAGTGTTGCGTGCTGCAGGGCAGCTCTCTAGCCCATCTTCTCTTTTCTATTTCTACCAATGAGCTGCCACTGGCATTAACCAAAGCATGTGTGTCCCTGTATGCTGATGATTCAACCCTATACGTGTCAGCAACCACAGCTAATGAAGCCACTGAAACCCTTAACAAAGAGTTGCAGTCGGTTTTGGAATGGGTGGACAGTAATAAACTGGGCCTGAACATTTCTAAAACTAAGAGCATTGTTTTTGGTACAAATCATTCCCTAAGTTCTAGACCTCGGCTGAATCTGGTAATGAATGGTGTGGCTGTCGAGGAGAATAAATGACTTGGGGTTACCTTAGATTGTAAACTGTCATGGTCAAAACATATAGATTCAATGGTTGTAAAGATGGGGAGAGGTCTGTCTATAATAAAGAGATGCTCTGCTTTTTTGACACCACACTTCACAAAGCAACTCCTGCAGGCTCTAGTTTTATCTTATATTGATTATTGTCCAGCCATATAGTCAAGTCCTGTAAAGAAAGACCTAGTTAAGCTGCAGCTGGCACAGAACAGAACGGCACATCTTGCTCTTTGTTGTAATCAGAGGGCTAATATGAATACTATGCATGCCAGTCTCACTTGGCTAAGAGTGGAGGAGAGACTGACTGCATCACTTATTTTTATAAGAAACATTAATGTGTTGGAAATTCTCAATTTTTGCATAATCAATTTACACACAGCACTGACACACAGTAACCCCACCAGCCATGCCACCAGGGGTCTTTTCACAGTCCCCAGGTCCAGAATTGTCACGTTGTATAAAGGATTGGAGACAGGCGCAGGAATACGTAATATGGGGTTTTAATACACCACCCAAAAATACAACATGCCATGAAAAGGCACGGGGACGAAGCCCAAAACAAACACGTAAACAAAAACACAGGGATGTAACCCAAACAAAAGAGCGAGGTTAAACCTCTAATAAATACATGGGACGAGACACGTAATAACAATACACGGGACGAGACCCGTAATAACGAGCACACAATACATGCAGCACGAAAGCCGAAACAACAAAGCACAGGTACTCACAAGACCAACGTACATGGGAACCAGGTGTACGTAATGAAACAGTTCAGTGACACCTAGAGCAGTACCGGGGGAATCCGTGACAAGAACAAATTCAAGGAAACGTACAGTATTATACAGAGCCATGAGTGAATGGAACTCCCTTCCATCTCATATAGTGCAAGTGAACAGAAAACCTGGTTTAAAAAAACGAATAAATCAACACCTCAAGGCACAACGCCTCTCCCCCATGTGACCTACTTGTTGTATGTATGTACTGACATGTATGTGTAACTGATAGATGCACACACACACACACACACTACATGTTTTTAAATGTATGTAAATAAAAAAATATTAGGTTTTGTCTGTAATGTATTTTTCGTTATGTGTCGGACCCCAGGAAGACTAGCTGTCGCCGTTGGTGTCGGCTAATGGGGATCCTAATACAGAAAGGGAAAAAAGTATTTGATCCCCTGCTGATTTTGTACGTTTGCCCACTGACAAAGAAATTATCAGTCTATAATTTTAATGGTAGGTTAATTTGAACAGTGAGAGACAGAATAACAACAAAACAATCCAGTAAAACGCATGTCAAAAATGTTATAAATTGATTTGCATTTTAATGAGGGAAATAAGTATTTGACCCCCTCTCAATCAGAAAGATTTCTGGCTCCCAGGTGTCTTTTATACAGGTAACGAGCTGAGATTAGGAGCACACTCTTAAAGGGAGTGCTCCTAACCACAGCTTGTTACCTGTAAAAAAGACACCTGTCCACAGAAGCAATCAATCAATCAGATTCCAAACTCTCCACCGTGGCCAAGACCAAAGAGCTCTCCAAGGATGTCAGGGACAAGATTGTAGACCTACACAAGGCTGGAATGGGCTACAAGACCATCGCCAAGCAGCTTGGTGAGAAGGTGACAACAGTTGGTGCGATTATTCGCAAATGAAAGAAACATAAAAGAACTGTCAATCTCCCTCGGCCTGGGGCTCCATGCAAGATCTCACCTCGTGGAGTTGCAATGATCATGAGAACGGTGAGGAATCATCCCAGAACTACACGGGAGTATCTTGTCAATGATCTCAAGGCAAGAAAACAATTGGTAACACACTACGCCGTGAAGGACTGAAATCCTGCAGCGTACGCAAGGTCCCCCTGCTCAAGAAAGCACATATACATGCCTGTCTGAAGTTTGCCAATGAACATCTGAATGATTCAGAGGACAACTGGGTGAAAGTGTTGTGGTCAGATGATACCAAAATGAAGCTCTTTGGCATCAACTCAACTCGCCGTGTTTGAAGGAGGAGGAATAATGTCTCTGACCCCAAGAACACCATCCCCACCGTCAAAGATGGAGGTGGAAAAATTATGCTTTGGGGGTGTTTTTCTGCTAAGGGGACAGGACAACTTCACCGCATCAAAGGGACGATGGACGGGGCCATGTACCGTCAAATCTTGGGTGAGAACCTCCTTCCATCAACCAGGGCATTGAAAATGGGTCGTGGATGGGTATTCCAGCATGACAATGACCCAAAAGACACGGCCAAGGGAACAAAGGAGTGGCTCAAGAAGAAGCACATTAAGGTCCTGGAGTGGCCTATCCAGTCTCCAGACCTTAATCCCATAGAAAATCTGTGGAGGGAGCTAAAGGTTCGATTTCCCAAACGTCAGCCTCGAAACCTTAATGACTTGGAGAAGATCTGCAAAGAGGAGTGGGACAAAATCCCTCCTGAGATGTGTGCAAATCTGGTGGCCAACTACAAGGAACATCTGACCTCTGTGATTGCCAACAAGGGTTTTTCCACCAAGTACTAAGTCATGTTTTGCAGAGGGGTCAAATACTTATTTCCCTCATTAAAATGCTAACCAATTTATAACATTTTTGACATGCGTTTTTCTGGATTTTTTGGTTGTTATTCTGTCTCTCACTGTTCAAATAAACCTACCATTAAAATTATAGACTGATCATTTCTTTGTCAGTGGGCAAGCGTACAAAATCAGCAGGGGATCAAATACTTTTTTCCCTCACTGTAAATCAAATCAAATTTACCTGCAGGCGGCTAAGTGGCCTGAGGAAGGTTATAATTAACTACAGATCTATAGTCTTTCCATTAGGATACACCGACACACACACACACACAGGTCTCTCTGCTCTGCTGTCAGTCTCTATCTGTTGGTCAGGTGATCAATACTAATATCTGTAGAAGGTTATAATTAACTATAGATCTATACCTAACATACTGTGTGTGTGTGTGTGTGTGTGTGTGTGTGTGTGTGTGTGTGTGTGTGTGTGTGTGTGTGTGTGTGTGTGTGTGTGTGTGTGTGTGTGTGTGTGTGTGTTGTTGAGCATGTGGGTGTACGCGTTAGAACTTGCAGTCATTCGATAATGTCGCCGATAGTATCATTATAAATGAGAGTTTGGCAGAAGAAGGGTGACCTCCACTACCACACACACAAACACACACACATACACACACACACTCAACACACACGGGTGGACACGTAGCTGTTTGCACTATTGGCAAGTGGAATGAGTGAATATATGAGCTACACAAAAACTCATTACAACACGATTAGAAGCAAACCTCAAATTTAATCTCATTTACAGAGGGCTGTTTGCCTGTCAGACACACACACACACACACACAGGGGCGGACTGGGACCAGAAATCGGCCCATTATTTTCCTTGAGGCCCCCATTATTAGCCAGATAAATGTAATTTTGCGCAAAAATCTAAGTTAGGCCCACTGAGCTAAAAATGGGCCAGCCCATCTGGCATTTGCCCAAAATGCCAGATGGCCAGTCCGCCCTTGCACACACACACACAACACACACCTCCCTCTCTGTCTCTCACTCTCTTTCTCTCTCGCTCTCTCTCCATCTCTTTGTGACCACCCATTGAGTCTCATTGAGAGTGGGAGTATCTGTCTGACCCATATAGACCTGTGCACCGCTAAACACCTGCATATGGCATTTACACACAGACACACACACACACACATACTGGCACTCACTCTGTATGCTGACAGCTGAGGTTTTATTTTTGGCTGTATTTTCTCTCTGCCGGCAATTCACATAAACACACACACGCACATACACACAGACACACACACAATAACACATACACAAACAGTGTGCCCTGACCTTCTCTCTGCTGAGTGGGCAAAGAGTCAGGGGTCACTGCTCACTGTCAGCCTGTCAGAGAGAAGGAGGGAGGGAGGGGATGGAGGGAGAGGAAGAGGGGTGGAGGAAGGGAAGGAGGGAGCGGCAGGGCCAGGGAGAGAGGGGAAGGAGAGGTAGAGAATGTTAAGCCAGTGCAAAGCCGGTGTTGATGCTGAAATGTAGGAGCTTATAAAAGGCTGTGGCCACATAGACATTTAATTACCTGTCAAAACCGCTTTTCCACTTCCTGTCCCACAAGCTTACCGGGAGTTCTCCTATCAAAATGGCCGTAGGGTGATGGCATGCATACAGCATCAATAGGAACACATAATTAGATACTTCCAAGCACAATCAGTCATCGTGTGTGTGCAGCTGTGCATGCAGCTCAAACGAGTGGGCAGCAGCTGGGGTATGGTACCCAGAGAGACCGTTCTGATGGACAACACTCAGCTGGGACTCCCTCTCTGGAACAGATAGGCCTACACAGATTAATCCGAAATACACACCTCACTGTAATAAACAAGTTGGAGATACAGTTGGAGGTGTGTGTGTGTGTGTGTATGTGTGTGTGTGTGTGTGTGTGTGTGTGTGTGTGTGTGTGTGTGTGTGTGTGTGTGTGTGTGTGTGTGTGTGTGTGTGTGTGTGTGTGTGTGTGTGTGTGTGTGTGTGTGTGTGTGTGTGTGTGGAGAAAAATAAGAGAGAGCGAGATAATTGATGGCAGGAGCAGAAGGGAGAACGCCGCTTGAGCGTGACGTGGAAAAACCACTGTTGTTTTTCTCCCGCAGTTTTCTATCTCGAGCCATGAATGTTCTCTCTGTTCAGAAGTCTCTCTTGATCAATCAGTGATTCATTCATGACTAACGATTAATCACCTTAGATTCTCCGCAAATACTTTATCACACCGACAGTCATTATCATAGCAAATTGGGTAATGACTCGGATGTTGCCGCCGTATTCCGTGAGTCCTCTCCGGTATTCAGACAGTGAGTGCGCGCTGTCCAAGGTGCTGCAGCAGAGCGGCCCCGCCCATCCTCTCCTCATCTTCTCTTCCCTTCATCGTCCACGTGATGCACGGAGCAGCAGACTGCACCTTCGCCTCCTCCGTAGAGAGAGAGAGAGAGAGAGATGCGTTTGGTTCCACTGGTCTGTTTGATCGAGAAGAGGCTGTGATTGTTTCGGTAGGCCTATCTAACAGGTATTTACCGGGAAAGGTTTGGTTGCACTCAGTATCTCCCCTCACAACGCGGTGATTGTTATCAGATGACAAGGAGAAAAATCGATGAGTAGCCACAACACCGACCAGAAGATGTGTGTAAGGTAGGCTGAGACATTTTTATCTCGTTGTGTGTGTGCCTGTGTGTGTATTGTATTAGGTCTTTGATGTAGACTATATATACCTATTTAATTAGAATAGCCTTATATGGGCGTTTTCTCGCAGCAGTGTTTTTGGTGTATGGATTCTTTCGCACAGGTGAGGTAGATGCAAACTCGGAGTAACGGGTGAGTTCGAGCTCACAGGAGGAGAGGAATAGCCTACGCACGCACGCACGCACTCACACACACACACACGGAGACTCTTAGGAGGGGGAGAGGAGAGAGGCCGTTGATCGATAATCGATATTTAAACCTGCTCTCATCTCACCGCGTCTTTCAATACTGTGATTTGGAACCCTAATCTGAACCACATCGCTAGAGAGACAGCCGCCGGAGCGGTGTGAGGCGCCTTTTTCCCCATGGTGCGAAAAAGGGGATAATTCGATAAACAAGGGCGCATTTGAGTCATCCTCCGCATCGCACGAGAAACCGTTCTTTGTGGCGCTTCCGAGTCCCTTGCGGAGGCACGAGGTGGTCACGTTGGAATGTCTTTTACCGTCAGTGAGGTAAAACGTAAAGAACGTTGTAGACATTAAGGTAATGAGTCGAGCTGAAATGATCCCGTTCTACCTGACTGACAATAAGTTCTATACAGCACATGAAATGCATCTGAATATTCTGTATCTTTCTGAAAAGACTCACTGGTGTATCACGTGGTGGTGGTGATAGGAGGACTGTCTGGAAAGACTGTGAGAGAGAGAGAGAGAGAGAGAGAGAGCGTTTCCATGCATGTATCTGACCCAGGGTGATAGTGCTGTCTTTTCCCTCTGTAGGTCACTGGAAAGAAAAGAGTGATGACGCGACAGTGAGGGACACACTCACAGTGCTCAACCGACAAGCCCCGCTGATGCTCTGATAGCCCCGCTCTGTTTACGGTGTTTGACAGTGTATGACCATATTCTCCCTCTCTCTGAGGGGAACGGGCACTACCGAAGACACCGACATGGTTCTCACACTGCACCTCTCATTTCTCTAACACACACACACACACCATTGAAGGAAGACAGTGGAGGAGGAACGAGGAGAGACGGGGACGAGAAGATAGAAGAACAAAATTGGGAACACTTGGACCTCTATAAGGAGCCAGCTCCCTCACTTGACTGGCAGACAGAGGAACGCCTATGGAGGGTGTAGGGTGCTACTAACGGGGCTAAGAAGACTGTAGGGTGCTAGTAAGGGCCCTAGGAAGACTGTAGGGTGCTACAAAGGGCCCCAAGAAGATTTAAGGGTGCTCTCAAGGATGTTTGCGCCATGCGCTGTAGAGTAGTTCGTGCCGCCCAGCTCTAGCCTTTGTGTCTGCGTGTGTGTGCGTTGTGTGTATGTGTTTGCGCGTGTGTGTGATGGCGGTGTGTGTGTGGGCCGCGGCCCCTCTGCTGTGTGTCTGGCTGTGCCTCTGTAGCCTTGGGGGATCCAGAGGGGAGGTGCTAGAGTTTGGGGGGGTTTCGGGACAGTGGGGGCGGTTCCCGGTGTGGAACGCGTGCTGCGAGAGCATCCTGTCGTTCAGTGTTCGAACTCACAGTGAGGACGGACTGCTGCTTTACTTTGACGACGAGGGATTCTGCGACTTCCTGGAACTATTGTTGCTACGCGGGAAACTCCGCCTACGATTCTCCATCTTCTGCGCCGAGCCGGCTGAGGTGAGTTCCGGGGTCGCCGTGAGCGACGGACACTGGCATGCGGTTCGTGTGAAACGGGACTGGAGGAACACAAGCCTTGAGGTGGATGGAAGGATGGAGGGATGGGCGGAGGTGAAGAGCAAACGGAGAGACATGACAGTGTTTAGCCACACCTTTATGGGTGGGGTTTCCCCAGAGCTCCACGCCTCCCCTCTCCGCCTCACTTCCCCTGGCGTCAGAGACCACGCCCCCTTTGCTGGCTGGCTCACTGAGGTGACCGTCAATGGATCGGCGGTTGTAATGGAAGGATCGGAGGGCGTTACCGTGGGGGGAGACGGGTGTGGACCGGACCACGTGTGTCAGAATGGAGGGGTGTGTTCTGTCGTTGAGCAGAAGAACGTTTGTGACTGTACCGACACCGGCTACAAAGGCAACGACTGCAGCGAAGGTAAGGCCTTACCCTAACCCTACCTTGAAACATTGTGATTTTATCTCGCACAAACATTTAAAAACACACACACAGGGCCGGCTCTAGCCTTTTGGGGGCCCTAAGCGATATTTGGTTGAGTGGTGCCCTACCAAGTGGCAAACAAAATAATTGTGTCCCCCCTCTTGATGCGAAAAATGTTGCAGTTTTAAAGCAAGTTTTCTGCAGTTCTACACATTTTGCCATGGGACGAAGAGAACATTTAGCAATTCTATAACACATTTCATGCAATTCTACTTATTTTGCCATTGGGCAGAGAGACATTTTTGCTGTTTGAAAGACAATTTTATGCAATTCTACACATTTTGCCATGACTTATGCCATGTAAATGATATCTGAATGAGAGTGACTAACAAAATCAATGGGGGCCCCCTGGAGGTCAGGGTCCCTGGGCAAGTGCCTGACGTGCCTGATCGGTATTCAGACATGATTACTACAAGTTTAGATAACTGACTAGACTAACTTACCAATGTAAAAATTGTTAGCTGACATGGCTAAAAATTGCTGATGCACAACCAAATTTCCAATCTTGTGTATTCTACTATTCTAACTCTCAATAGTAAGTTGAGACCCCGACGGAGGCCCTAAGCGACCGCTTATGTCGCTTATGCCAAGAGCCAGCCCTGTGCACACATACACACAGACCTCCCCACACACAGATTTAAACTACTGGTGTCCTCTGTTATTTGTAGTATTTAGTGTAGAACATTAAAACCCATATCTTTACTATGACTGTTACATAGTGAATCACAGCACCAGCCATTCTCCCTGTCCTATACAGTGGTGGTCAGTAGACCCTAGTGGTGGTTAGTAGATCCTAGTGGTGGTTAGTAGATCCTAGTGGTGGTTAGTAGATCCTAGTGGTGGTCAGTAGATCCTAGTGGTGGTCAGTAGATCCTAGTGGTGGTTAGTAGATCCTAGTGGTGGTCAGTAGATCCTAGTGGTGGTTAGTATATCCTAGTGGTGGTCAGTAGATCCTAGTGGTGGTTAGTAGATCCTAGTGGTGGTTAGTAGATCCTAGTGGTGGTTAGTAGATCCTAGTGGTGGTCAGTAGATCCTAGTGATGGTCAGTAGATCCTAGTGGTGGTCAGTAGATCCTAGTGGTGGTTAGTAGATCCTAGTGGTGGTTAGTAGATCCTAGTGGTGGTCAGTAGATCCTAGTGGTGGTTAGTAGATCCTAGTGGTGGTTAGTAGATCCTAGTGGTGGTTAGTAGATCCTTGTGGTGGTCAGTAGATCCTAGTGGTGGTTAGTAGACCCTAGTGGTGGTCAGTAGATCCTAGTGATGGTCAGTAGATCCTAGTGGTGGTCAGTAGATCCTAGTGGTGGTTAATAGATCCTAGTGGTGGTTAGTAGATCCTAGTGGTGGTCAGTAGATCCTAGTGGTGGTCAGTAGATCCTAGTGGTGGTTAGTAGATCCTAGTGGTGGTCAGTAGATCCTAGTGGTGGTTAGTAGATCCTAGTGGTGGTCAGTAGATCCTTGTGGTGGTCAGTAGATCCTAGTGGTGGTTAGTAGATCCTAGTGGTGGTTAGTAGATCCTAGTGGTGGTCAGTAGATCCTAGTGGTGGTTAGTAGATCCTAGTGGTGGTCAGTAGATCCTAGTGGTGGTTAGTAGATCCTAGTGGTGGTTAGTAGATCCTAGTGGTTGTCAGTAGATCCTAGTGGTGGTCAGTAGATCCTAGTGGTGGTCAGTAGATCCTAGTGGTGGCCAGTAGATCCTAGTGGTGGTTAGTAGATCCTAGTGGTGGTCAGTAGATCCTAGTGGTGGTTAGTAGATCCTAGTGGTGGTTAGTAGATCCTAGTGGTGGTCAGTAGATCCTAGTGGTGGTCAGTAGATCCTAGTGGTGGTTAGTAGATCCTAGTGGTGGTCAGTAGATCCTAGTGGTGGTCAGTAGATCCCAGTGGTGGTTAGTAGATCCTAGTGGTGGTTAGTAGATCCTAGTGGTGGTCAGTAGATCCTTGTGGTGGTCAGTAGATCCTAGTGGTGGTTAGTAGATCCTAGTGGTGGTTAGTAGATCCTAGTGGTGGTCAGTAGATCCTAGTGGTGGTTAGTAGATCCTAGTGGTGGTCAGTAGATCCTAGTGGTGGTCAGTAGATCCTAGTGGTGGTTAGTAGATCCTAGTGGTTGTCAGTAGATCCTAGTGGTGGTCAGTAGATCCTAGTGGTGGTCAGTAGATCCTAGTGGTGGCCAGTAGATCCTAGTGGTGGTTAGTAGATCCTAGTGGTGGTCAGTAGATCCTAGTGGTGGTTAGTAGATCCTAGTGGTGGTTAGTAGATCCTAGTGGTGGTCAGTAGATCCTAGTGGTGGTTAGTAGATCCTGGTGGTGGTTAGTAGATCCTAGTGGTGGTCAGTAGATCATAGTGGTGGTTAGTAGATCCTAGTGGTGGTTAGTAGATCCTAGTGGTGGTTAGTAGATCCTAGTGGTGGTCAGTAGATCCTAGTGGTGGTTAGTAGATCCTTGTGGTGGTTAGTAGATCCTAGTGGTGGTCAGTAGATCCTAGTGGTGGTTAGTAGATCCTAGTGGTGGTCAGTAGATCCTAGTGGTGGTCAGTAGATCCTAGTGGTGGTTAGTAGATCCTAGTGGTGGTCAGTAGATCCTAGTGGTGGTCAGTAGATCCCAGTGGTGGTTAGTAGATCCTAGTGGTGGTTAGTAGATCCTTGTGGTGATGGGTTGTGTTCAGAAACAAGTCTGTTTGTGTTCATCAGCTCCCTGTGTGTTTGTGTGTGTGTTTGTGTGTGTGTGTGCGTGTGCGCGCGTGCGTCTTTAGTCTGAGATCTAGGCCCCTCCTTTGTCTCCATAGCAACCCTGTCCCCTTTCTGCTGAACAAGTTACCATGGAGACAGCAGGGCTCTGAAAGAGAGACTCAGTTACATATGCTGCCCTATGCCTCCATCCCGCTACCTATTTACCTATCACACCCTCGATTTATCCCTCTTTACAGTTTCATCCTTCTCTAATAGGTTGGTCAATCGATCAAAAAATTGTTGATTCATTTGGATTAATTGGTTGGTAAATCTCTTGGAAACGTGGTATGTTGTTGTGTCATAAGAACATTAAATATGTGGCGAGTGTAGTGTGTTGATTAGTGTGTTGGGTGTTGGAAAGAAGGCAAGTGACATATGTTGGCGCGCCAATTGTTTTGACAGTGCTGCAGCACGGAGCACATTTTCGAACACCGGGACTGAAGGTGAAATTGATGTTACATTGCTTAAACCTATCCAATTAATTCAGATCAACGGGTAGGCACTGCTACCAGGCCTTTAATTAGTGAAAACCAAGCTATTAGCCTTTTCTTTTCACTAATTAAAGGCACAGCGCAGTCAAAAACGTGTTTTTTTCCTGTGTTATATACATATTTCCACAGTATGAGGTTGGAAGAATATTGTGAAAGTGTGAAAATTATGATCATTCCGTTTTAGTGTAAAAGCTGTTTGAAAAGACCGCCTGAAATGTCATCTTGTTTTGGTGGGATGGAGTTTTGACCTGCCTGGTGACATCACCAGTTAATAGTTCTAAACCTCTCTGCCAATAACAGCTAGTTTTCAGTTTTCCCCTCCCCCCACTCCCAGACAGTCCTAGCAAAATTATTGCTTGAGAAAATACTCTTTACTAAGAAGCTACTTATTTTCTTTTTGACCATATTATTTGAAAACAATCACAGTAAGGTACTTTATTGTTACCCAGAAATGATTCAATATTGAGATAAAAAAACGGCTGCATTGGACTTTTAATAAGGGACAGAGGAAAGGGATGTTTGGTTCCGAAGACACACACACACACACACACACACACACACACACACACACACACACACACACACACACACACACACTCCAGTACTGACCCCAGCATGTTTCCCCCCTGCACTGCTGTTTTCTATCATCAGTTACCCGTTATCATTGATCTATTCATTTACTGCAATGGTCAATGTGTGTGTGTGTGTCTGAGTGTAAGCGTGAGTGTGAGTATGTGTGTGTGTGTGTGTGTGTGTGTGTGTGTGTGTGTGTGTGTGTGTGTGTGTGTGTGAGAGAGAACATGTGCGTGTATTCTGTGCTCTGGTACAGGAGGCTATAAGGTAAGTTCTGGGTGAATAAATGTTCCAGATTCCAAACACACAGGTAGGAGCGTCCGCTTTCATCCACCCTGGCCACTGTGTGTGCGCTTGGTTTGGGGCAATTCAGTCGATTCCGTGTATTGAAATTCAAGTAATGTATTGAAAATCGACTATTGTGGAGGATTCTTCAATGAATTGAATTTCGATTAACTTCCTGAATTGAATAAATTGGCCGCAACCCTGACGTGTGTGTGTGTGTGTGTGTGTGTGTGTGTGTGTGTGTGTGTGTGTGTGTGTGTGTGTGTGTGTGTGTGTGTGTGTAAGAATGTAAGACTATCAGTTCCACATGGTGATGTCTAGGTGGATCTGCATGTGTGTAACCAAGGTAATGGTGTGGGTGTGCATCTGTCTACCCGTGGTAACAGACGGCTGTGCATGGCGTGTTAATGAATGTCTGTCTCTCTCTCTCCTTCGTCTGGACGCTCCCAGAACACTACAACCCAGGTGGGTCTCTCTCACTCGCTTTCTCTCATCCCCCTCTCTTCCTCTTTATACCTTTCCCATTCCTTCTTCCATGTCTGATTTGGGCACCGAAAGGTGTGTGGGTTGTGTGTGTGTGGGTTGTGTGTGTGTAGGTTGTGTGTGTGTGCTGTATGTGGGTTGCAGTCATACGGTAAGTAGACTCCCTTCATAGACAAATAAGTAGATCCATTCATGGATATATATACCGGAGGTTTCAAGTGGCTATCCACTCAAAGATAGAAACGGGCAGTGTAGTAATAAGGTTTGAGAAGAGGTTAGAGACCGACAGTGTAATAATAAGGTTTGAGAAGAGGTTAGAGACGACAGTGTAATAATAAGGTTTGAGAAGAGGTTAGAGACGACAGTGTAATAATAAGGTTTGAGAAGAGGTTAGAGACCGACAGTGTAATAATAAGGTTTGAGAAGAGGTTAGAGACCAACAGTGTAATAATAAGGTTTGAGAAGAGGTCAGAGACCGACAGTGTAATAATAAGGTTTGAGAAGAGGTTAGAGACGACAGTGTAATAATAAGGTTTGAGAAGAGGTTAGAGACCGACAGTGTAATAATAAGGTTTGAGAAGAGGTTAGAGACCGACAGTGTAATAATAAGGTTTGAGAAGAGGTTAGAGACCGACAGTGTAGTAATAAGGTTTGAGAAGAGGTTAGAGACCGACAGTGTAGTAATAAGGTTTGAGAAGAGGTTAGAGACGACAGTGTAATAATAAGGTTTGAGAAGAGGTTAGAGACCGACAGTGTAATAATAAGGTTTGAGAAGAGGTTAGAGACCGACAGTGTAATAATAAGGTTTGAGAAGAGGTTAGAGACCGACAGTGTAGTAATAAGGTTTGAGAAGAGGTTAGAGACCGACAGTGTAGTAATAAGGTTTGAGAAGAGGTTAGAGACGACAGTGTAATAATAAGGTTTGAGAAGAGGTTAGAGACCGACAGTGTAATAATAAGGTTTGAGAAGAGGTTAGAGACCGACAGTGTAATAATAAGGTTTGAGAAGAGGTCAGAGACCGACAGTGTAATAATAAGGTTTGAGAAGAGGTTAGAGACCGACAGTGTAGTAATAAGGTTTGAGAAGAGGTTAGAGACCGACAGTGTAGTAATAAGGTTTGAGAAGAGGTTAGAGACCGACAGTGTAATAATAAGGTTTGAGAAGAGGTTAGAGACGACAGTGTAATAATAAGGTTTGAGAAGAGGTTAGAGACGACAGTGTAGTAATAAGGTTTGAGAAGAGGTTAGAGACCGACAGTGTAATAATAAGGTTTGAGAAGAGGTTAGAGACCGACAGTGTAATAATAAGGTTTGAGAAGAGGTCAGAGACCGACAGTGTAATAATAAGGTTTGAGAAGAGGTTAGAGACGACAGTGTAATAATAAGGTTTGAGAAGAGGTTAGAGTCCGACAGTGTAATAATAAGGTTTGAGAAGAGGTTAGAGACCGACAGTGTAGTAATAAGGTTTGAGAAGAGGTTAGAGACCGACAGTGTAGTAATAAGGTTTGAGAAGAGGTTAGAGACGACAGTGTAATAATAAGGTTTGAGAAGAGGTTAGAGACCGACAGTGTAATAATAAGGTTTGAGAAGAGGTTAGAGACCGACAGTGTAATAATAAGGTTTGAGAAGAGGTCAGAGACCGACAGTGTAATAATAAGGTTTGAGAAGAGGTTAGAGACCGACAGTGTAGTAATAAGGTTTGAGAAGAGGTTAGAGACCGACAGTGTAGTAATAAGGTTTGAGAAGAGGTTAGAGACCGACAGTGTAATAATAAGGTTTGAGAAGAGGTTAGAGACGACAGTGTAATAATAAGGTTTGAGAAGAGGTTAGAGACGACAGTGTAGTAATAAGGTTTGAGAAGAGGTTAGAGACCGACAGTGTAATAATAAGGTTTGAGAAGAGGTTAGAGACCGACAGTGTAATAATAAGGTTTGAGAAGAGGTCAGAGACCGACAGTGTAATAATAAGGTTTGAGAAGAGGTTAGAGACGACAGTGTAATAATAAGGTTTGAGAAGAGGTTAGAGTCCGACAGTGTAATAATAAGGTTTGAGAAGAGGTTAGAGACCGACAGTGTAGTAATAAGGTTTGAGAAGAGGTTAGAGACCGACAGTGTAGTAATAAGGTTTGAGAAGAGGTTAGAGACGACAGTGTAATAATAAGGTTTGAGAAGAGGTTAGAGACGACAGTGTAATAATAAGGTTTGAGAAGAGGTCAGAGACCGACAGTGTAGTAATAAGGTTTGAGAAGAGGTCAGAGACCGACAGTGTAATAATAAGGTTTGAGAAGAGGTTAGAGACGACAGTGTAATAATAAGGTTTGAGAAGAGGTCAGAGACCGACAGTGTAATAATAAGGTTTGAGAAGAGGTTAGAGACCGACAGTGTAGTAATAAGGTTTGAGAAGAGGTTAGAGACCGACAGTGTAATAATAAGGTTTGAGAAGAGGTCAGAGCCGGACAGTGTAATAATAAGGTTTGAGAAGAGGTTAGAGACCGACAGTGTAGTAATAAGGTTTGAGAAGAGGTTAGAGACGACAGTGTAATAATAAGGTTTGAGAAGAGGTTAGAGACGACAGTGTAATAATAAGGTTTGAGAAGAGGTTAGAGACCGACAGTGTAATAATAAGGTTTGAGAAGAGGTCAGAGACCGACAGTGTAGTAATAAGGTTTGAGAAGAGGTTAGAGACCGACAGTGTAATAATAAGGTTTGAGAAGAGGTTAGAGACGACAGTGTAATAATAAGGTTTGAGAAGAGGTTAGAGACCGACAGTGTAATAATAAGGTTTGAGAAGAGGTTAGAGACCGACAGTGTAATAATAAGGTTTGAGAAGAGGTTAGAGACCGACAGTGTAATAATAAGGTTTGAGAAGAGGTCAGAGACCGACAGTGTAATAATAAGGTTTGAGAAGAGGTTAGAGACCGACAGTGTAGTAATAAGGTTTGAGAAGAGGTCAGAGACCGACAGTGTAATAATAAGGTTTGAGAAGAGGTTAGAGACCGACAGTGTAATAATAAGGTTTGAGAAGAGGTTAGAGACCGACAGTGTAATAATAAGGTTTGAGAAGAGGTCAGAGACCGACAGTGTAATAATAAGGTTTGAGAAGAGGTTAGAGACCGACAGTGTAGTAATAAGGTTTGAGAAGAGGTCAGAGACCGACAGTGTAATAATAAGGTTTGAGAAGAGGTTAGAGACCGACAGTGTAATAATAAGGTTTGAGAAGAGGTTAGAGACCGACAGTGTAATAATAAGGTTTGAGAAGAGGTTAGAGACCGACAGTGTAATAATAAGGTTTGAGAAGAGGTTAGAGACCGACAGTGTAGTAATAAGGTTTGAGAAGAGGTTAGAGACCGACAGTGTAGTAATAAGGTTTGAGAAGAGGTTAGAGACGACAGTGTAATAATAAGGTTTGAGAAGAGGTTAGAGACCGACAGTGTAGTAATAAGGTTTGAGAAGAGGTTAGAGACGACAGTGTAGTAATAAGGTTTGAGAAGAGGTTAGAGACCGACAGTGTAATAATAAGGTTTGAGAAGAGGTTAGAGACCGACAGTGTAGTAATAAGGTTTGAGAAGAGGTTAGAGACGACAGTGTAATAATAAGGTTTGAGAAGAGGTTAGAGACCAACAGTGTAATAATAAGGTTTGAGAAGAGGTTAGAGACGACAGTGTAATAATAAGGTTTGAGAAGAGGTTAGAGACCGACAGTGTAATAATAAGGTTTGAGAAGAGGTTAGAGACCGACAGTGTAATAATAAGGTTTGAGAAGAGGTTAGAGACCGACAGTGTAGTAATAAGGTTTGAGAAGAGGTTAGAGACGACAGTGTAATAATAAGGTTTGAGAAGAGGTTAGAGACCGACAGTGTAATAATAAGGTTTGAGAAGAGGTTAGAGACGACAGTGTAATAATAAGGTTTGAGAAGAGGTTAGAGACCGACAGTGTAATAATAAGGTTTGAGAAGAGGTTAGAGACCGACAGTGTAATAATAAGGTTTGAGAAGAGGTTAGAGACCGACAGTGTAATAATAAGGTTTGAGAAGAGGTTAGAGACCGACAGTGTAATAATAAGGTTTGAGAAGAGGTTAGAGACCGACAGTGTAATAATAAGGTTTGAGAAGAGGTTAGAGACGACAGTGTAATAATAAGGTTTGAGAAGTGGTTAGAGACCGACAGTGTAGTAATAAGGTTTGAGAAGAGGTTAGAGACCGACAGTGTAATAATAAGGTTTGAGAAGAGGTTAGAGACGACAGTGTAATAATAAGGTTTGAGAAGAGGTTAGAGACCGACAGTGTAATAATAAGGTTTGAGAAGAGGTTAGAGACTGACAGTGTAATAATAAGGTTTGAGAAGAGGTCAGAGACCGACAGTGTAATAATAAGGTTTGAGAAGAGGTTAGAGACCGACAGTGTAATAATAAGGTTTGAGAAGAGGTCAGAGACCGACAGTGTAATAATAAGGTTTGAGAAGAGGTTAGAGACCGACAGTGTAATAATAAGGTTTGAGAAGAGGTTAGAGACCGACAGTGTAATAATAAGGTTTGAGAAGAGGTTAGAGACCGACAGTGTAATAATAAGGTTTGAGAAGAGGTTAGAGACCGACAGTGTAATAATAAGGTTTGAGAAGAGGTTAGAGACGACAGTGTAATAATAAGGTTTGAGAAGAGGTTAGAGACCGACAGTGTAATAATAAGGTTTGAGAAGAGGTTAGAGACCGACAGTGTAATAATAAGGTTTGAGAAGAGGTTAGAGACCGACAGTGTAATAATAAGGTTTGAGAAGAGGTTAGAGACCGACAGTGTAGTAATAAGGTTTGAGAAGAGGTTAGAGACGACAGTGTAATAATAAGGTTTGAGAAGAGGTCAGAGACCGACAGTGTAGTAATAAGGTTTGAGAAGAGGTTAGAGACCGACAGTGTAATAATAAGGTTTGAGAAGAGGTTAGAGACCGACAGTGTAATAATAAGGTTTGAGAAGAGGTTAGAGACCGACAGTGTAATAATAAGGTTTCAGAAGAGGTTAGAGACCGACAGTGTAATAATAATAATACATTTGATTTGATACCCTAGGACAAATACAAGATACCCTAGGACAATTACAAAGTATAAATGTAATAAAATAGCAAATATAAACATGACATAAGTAAGGTCAAAGTGCAAAAAAGCAGCATGGCACCAAAGAATAAACAAACAATTCAGGGGATAAAAAGGTCATCGGAAGGCAGTTGAAATAACGAGGCTGACTAACTCAGCACCCCCTTCACGAATGAGAGATACAATATTTTCGTTTTTTAAACAGATAAGAGAGCAAGACCAGTGTACATAGTGTGTGTGTGTGTATGTGTGTGGGTGCGTGATTCCGCAGTTTTTTGATATATGTAGAAGCTACACACACATATACACCAACATGAGCTGACAACAAGTTTAAACATGGTGTGTGTCTTAGACGTGTGGGTGGCAGGGTTTGTTGTAGAACCCCCCCTACCAGCTGTTGGTGCTCCACACAGATCAAGGGTGCGTTCAAAAAGACTTTCATTTGCAGTGAACTGTCAGCTTGTAACAGTTACAGTTGAACGATTTGAATGAACGTTCCCACATTTTACAGGAATGCGTCACTAGGTAAGGATAACTCTGTTAGTGTCTACAATTTATTTGTCTACAATTTCCAAATTGTAATTTATGTCTACAATTTAAGTAGCTACAATTTCCAAATTGTAATTTATTTGTCTAGAACTTAAGTATCTACAATTTCCAAACTGAGAATCACTGTGCTATTCTAACTATATACAGTATTTAATAGAAAGACTACTTTTTTTATCTTATGTTCACCGCACACTAGCATCACTGTGAGCTAATGTTAGCAACGGTCGCTATCATGATTGTGTGTGAGTGTGTGTCTATGTGTGTATGTTTGAGCATGTGTGTGTGGGCACATGTGTGTGCCTGGGTGTGTATGTATGTGTGTGTGTGGACAAAATCACGTCATGCTCCTCTGCTGTGCTGACTGTGCTCTTGTCTTCCTTTAAGGTCTGGCTCACCTGATGATCGGCGACCAAGGTACGACCTATTACATCATTATGACATCACTTCCCGTTCCTGCTGCTCCCCATCACCCCCCCCCCCCCCCCCCCAACACCTCCCCACCCCCACCACACCCCTCACCCCAAACCTCATCATTGCCGGACCCTAGACGCTGATCCAAGGTCAGGTTTGATTTTTGTCTGTATTGGGTTATTTATGGTATATTAGGATATGGAGAGGCTTAACTGATCCCAGATGTGTGGTTAAGGTGAGGATATGGGTTTTGTGTTAGGATATGAACTGATCCTAGATCAAGGTCTGGTTCCATGGATGGTTTGTTGTGTGTGCGTGTGCGCATGTGTGTGTGTGTGTTAGTGATGCGTGGGTTGACTCATAACCCGCAGTCCCCCTGGTTATATCTGCGGGTTTAGGGTCATGAAATATGGCGTGGATGAAGGGCGGGTGGGTGGCGGGCAGGCGGGTTGAATAAAGAGAAAATAATACATTAAAATGTCATAAATGTATCATTCTTGTGCAATTCATATCTATAGGCTACATTGAGGTATTTATTTCATTATTTTGATTTGCCTTTAGTGCGTAACCTAAGCCTAAGCTTTAGGGCCTAACAGTACGCTCGCCAAATACACAGCAATTGCCAAATGGTTTTTGGAACTTGGGCAGAAAAGGTTAACGTTAATCCACTGAGGCAAATAGGCCAATGTCGGAGTTTAATTCAATAAGAGAAAAGCTGCGAAATGTAGAGTTGAAAATAAAGAGGAGGGCCAGAACAGTAGGTAGCCTAATGTATGGGGAAGAAGTGGTAAAAGAGGATGATTGCGGTGGGTTAAATGGAATAGTAACTGAAATCTGGACACTGACTGTAGTTCTATAACCTCTCACATAGCCTAATATAATATTAACTCCTGCAGAATTATGCATTTCTTGCAGTAAAATGATACACCAAATGTACATTTTGGCTCGGGAACAGGAGTGGAGAAATATGATTTATTTCAGCATCTTGAGAGAATGACTGCACGGTTAGGGACCGTCTGTAAAAGTGCTATCGTTATCAGCATCATAAAAGCTGATAGTATTTCAACCATAAAATATGCATCCAAGCCGAACTGAATTCTTATCAGAAACATGTCGGGTAGTTTTCACAGCTTTTAATTTCCTTAAAACCGGTCAAAGGGAAAATCGTTCAATTTTTTTATTTTTTTTGAATTTTCTCCCCGGTCTCTAAATGTCTTTGCTGCATGAGAGAAGCAGAGATGAAAGAAAACATTTTACCGATGTCAACTAGATTCAAGGCTTCCTTCTATTGATTTATGACATTATTCTGGTGAGCGAAGGTTTATTTAGTATTCTAGAGCAACAAGTAATGACAGAAGAGAAGCTGCATGTATTTAATTACAGACAAGTTGACTAACAAATAGCCACCGCAAATAAAATGTCTTAAATTAAAAGCAGGAACATAGGCTTATCTAAAAGGCCTGTCAGAAAATTACTCCGCCATCTCTGTACAGCGCATTTTCTATATTTGCGGCTTAGGGTCGGGTTCGGACCTCAGATTTTCACTCTATCACATATAGTCGGGCGGTTGCGGATGGGTTATTAGAAATTGCGGGAGGGTGCGAATGAACAAACAGCTGACCTGCGCATCACTAGTGTGCGTGTGTTGTTGCAGCTTGTATGTCTGTTGCAGGTTGTTGGTGCCTCATCCTAACCCCTCCCTGCAGCAATCCCTTCCCCTCCCATTGCCTGCCTCCTGCACATGGGAACTCCCCTCTTATTGGCCAGTTCTCTGTTCATGTAGTTTTTAACAGTGTATTAAAACGAACAAAAGTGTATAAAAGCAGTGCTGTCAAACACACCGCTGTAGCTCTGTACTGTCTGTAAAGGCACATGACATCTACACAAACACACCACTACTACTTGTATTACTTATACTACTATTACCACTGCTCACTTTAGTGGTACTGTACTGTACTACAACACACCACTTCAGACTCAGAGGTAATCAAACACAGTTTGGAATGCATCAGTGACAGAATTGAGTAGTTTGTATCTCTTACATTCTAAACCTTCATACAGCAGACTGTAGTTGGTGGTGGGAGTGCTGCTTAGCTTGCAGTGTGGTACTCATAGAGATATCTATAATACTATACGGTGTAATAGTGTATTCTGCTCCTTTGGGAGTATTTTGGTCTTGTTTGACGCCAGTGCTGCTTTTCTACCTTTTCAAAATGGTTCCCCTTTGCTTTCTTAGTTTCACACAACCAACTTACTCTCTCCCTCCTTCCCTCCTCCCTCTTTCCCTTTCTCTCTTCAATATCTGACTGTAGGAAAGCTCAGAGGTATACGATTCCTTCTTGCTTATGGCTATGTATGGCTATGTATGGCTATGTATGGCTATGAGCTCGAATGTATGGCGGTGAGCTATACTGAATGGCTACACACTGTAATAATGTAAGATGATGTACGTGTAGAATTGGAATGTTTCTTTGTCCATGTAGCTGCTGTACACGCAGGTGGTGCGTGTGCGTGTGTGTGTGTGTGTGTGTGTGTGTGTGTGTGTGTGTGTGTGTGTGTGTGTGTGTGTGTGTGTGTGTGTGTGTGTGTGTGTAATGTAATGTAATGTAAAAGGAGTCAGAGGGGGCTGAAGGGGTGGTCGGCTCAGAGTAAAGAAGCTTTCTGAAGCTGACTATCTGAAATGTGTTTCTCTGAAGAAGCGTGGGAGGGGGGATTGTCTGCGGGTGTGAGAGAGGGGAGGGCTAGATAAAGAGCGAGAGAAGAAGTGAGTGAGAGAGAGAGAGAGAGAGAGAGAGAGAGAGAGAGAGAGAGAGAGAGGGAGAGAGATGTTAAGTCCTTAGATGTCTAGGGTCTGTATCTCCAAAGTGCCAGTCAGTCAGTCCTGCTCCAGTCAAACTCACTCTGACATCAGTATGTGCGTGCATGCATTCAGGCATGTGACTGGTGTCTGTCTCATTGGTCCCAAGGAAATGAAGTGTTTTGGATGTTGTTAAGAAGACTACTCTCGTGTCATGATGCACAACTCAAGTGTGTAATTACATTCAGCTATCTAGACAGTATACACAAGCAAGACACAGACACGCATTCTAATTAGCGATCTGATGTTATTTTTTTGAATAAACATTGCAAACATTGGCTAAGCAGGAGGCAGACAGGCAGTCAAAGTAGTAGTGGCTAGTACCTACGATACGGCAACAGCTCCAACGATTAGCTAACATCATCACACGAAATGCAATGTGTAAGGGCTGCGTCCTGCTTGTGCAACTGCAATATCCGTTACAACAGACAGAGAAGGTTTATTTCAGCTTTATGAGACAGTAATACAAACCCCATCTCCCCTCAATGAATTTCATTCCTTCATTCATTCATTACGATTACAGGAACATTGACTTTTTGCAGTATATACAGCCAATCTTATGGTATTGTACTGTTTCCTTACACAGTACTTGCTTTGATACTGTGTTTAGATTACAGTTGTAACGGGTGTCGTTGGGTAGAGAGGACCAAGGCGCAGCGGGTTGCATGTTCATCATTATATTTTATTAAATAAATGTGAACACAGAACGACACAGAACGACACAGAACGACACAGAACGACACAGAACGACACAGAACGACACAGAACGACACAGAACGACACAGAACGACACAGATGCTAATACTCACAGCAGTGCGAAATACAACTACCCACAAACTACAAACAAAACACATACCTATATATAGGACTCTCAATCAGAGGCAACTAAAAACACCTGCCTCCAATTGAGAGTCCAACACCCAATTACCTAGACATAGAAATACAAAGAACTAGAATGAACCTAGAAAAACAAAACATAGAACATAAACCAAAACCCGGAAATAATAAATCAAACACCCCTCTACAATACACATAACCCCCGAACCACATGAACCAAATACCCTCTGCCACGTCCTGACCAACCTACAAATACAAATAACCCCTATACTGGTCAGGACGTGACAACAGTAGGGGTACTGCAATATGAAATAGAGTAACTTACCACTAGCTACCTGTAAGTTACTGTCAAATTCATGGCAAAGCCTTTACAGTGTGGCTGTGGTTAGCTAGTATAGGTGTGTGTGTGTGTGTGTGTGTGTGCTACAGATTGGACAAACCAAACCATATCATCACACAACAAGCGTTCTCTAAACATGACCTTTGAGACACACACACATGCTCACAGACACACACACACAAATAACCTTTATCGAGTGCCTTCTTTCTGTGTGTGTTGTGTGTAAATATGCATGAGTAAGGCTGCCTGTGTATTTTCTTCACGGTATGTGTGTGTACATGCATATGTGTGTGTGTGTGGGGGGGGGGTTATGCACTGCAGGCGCGTGAGTCGGTATGTGTTAAGAGGGAGGTGGATTGTGACTCATCATTTTTGACTCATAAAGCGTTGGCAATCAAAGGAACTCATTTTACACACACACACACACACACACACACACACTCACTCACTCACTCACTCACTCACTCACTCACTCACTCACTCACTCACTCTCACACACACACACACTACTAACCCTCACCACTACATAGACCATACACACACCAGACCGACAGAGAGAGGGGGAGGACAGAGAGAGGGGGAGGACGAGAGAGGGCAATGGAGAAAGGGGAAAAGAAAGAGGGGGATGTATAGGGAAGTGTTTCAGAGGAGCAGAAAGAAAGAATAATGCAATTGGGAGATAAGGGGGAGAGGAAATGTCAGAGATAGAAAATAGATGGGCAGAGCCCTGATGTACCTGAGAGAGACAGAACAGCCCTTCTGATACGAAGGGGAGACGGGAAGGGAGAGAGAGAGAGGGGATAGACAAGGTACAGTATTTATCTGGGCAGAGATAGTCTACACCAGTCTATACACCATAGAATAGCAGGCTTGGCTGTCCTATTTGGCTGTCCTCCCAAACACACACAGACACAAACACAAACATGTACTGTACTTATGATGCATCCACATAGGCAACTCATGGATGTCATTGTTTTCAATTAAACATCGACAGCGAATTCAACCGAGGCAGGTGGAAACAATAATACAATAAACGTGTTGCTGATGTTTTATTCTCAGGATATGTTTAGTAGAGCTTTTAGGATGATAAGAAAAAAGCTTTTCTTATCTTTTCCCAGTCAATGAATCTGTGTATGGAATTTAGAAATACTGTGTTATAACATTCATCTGTCATCTGGCTACTTACTACCTACGGGCAGCTTCATCTTCCCTGTTGTTTCCCTTACTTCCTTTGTGCTAGCTAAATAGCTAGTTACTGGGCATAAAGGGAAAGTTCTGTTTCATGGCTGACATAGCTAGCCCCCAACTAACTCACAACGTTATTGTAATTTAGAATATTAGCAAGGTTTAATTTGGGCCAAGTGCCTAACCAATAGACCTTATTCACACAGGGGATTGTATTTTTTAAAACAACAAAATTGTTGCCTATAAGGGTGCAGGATCATTCATTGCACTTGTCAGTTGTAACTAGGCCAGCTGAAGTAGCCAGACCATTAATTATAAACCCATTCTGTTATTGATGCCCATTCCGAAGCTGTTTCTGACTTTATCATCATTTCTTAATGACCTGCGTTAAGGGGTTTGTGTGTGTGTGTGTGTGTGTGTGTGTGCGTGTGCGTGTGCGTGTGCGTGTGTGTGCGTGTCCGTGTGTGTGAGTCTTGGGATAAAACTGATCTTATCCAGCTTAAGACAAAACACTGGGCTCTAACTGGAGAGATTGTCATGGCAACAGAGAGAGAGAGAGAGAGGTAGGGGGGGTTTGAGACTAGGGGTAAAAAGAAACAAGGCTATAGGTGACAGAGACCAGTCTGTAGGTGTTAAATAGTGCTAGAAGCTAGTGTGCACTATATATTTTAAGGGTTTTAGTTTCAGGGTGGCAGGTAGCCTAGCGGTTAGAGCGTTGGGCTAGTAACCGAAAGGTCGCTGGTTTGAATAACCGAGCCGACAAAGTGAAAAATCTTTTGATGTGCCCTTGAGCAAGGCATTTATCCCTAATTTGCTCCAGGGACGCCGTACTACTATGGCTGACTCTGTAAAACAACAAATTTCACTACACATATCCGGTGTATGTGACAATAATATATATACACTACCGGTCAAAAGTTTTAGAACACCTACTCATTCAAGGGTGTTTCTTTATTTTTACTATTTTCTACATTGTAGAATAATAGTGAAGACATCAAAACTATGAAATAAAACATATGGAATCATGTAGTAACCAAAAAAGTGTTAAACAAATCAAAATATATTTGAGATTCTTCAAATAGCCACCCTTTGCCTTAATGACACCTTTGCACACTCTTAGAATTCTCTCAACCAGCTTCACCTGGAATGCTTTTCCAACAGTCTTGAAGGAGTTCCCACATATGCTGAGCACTTGTTGGCTGCTTTTCCTTCACTCTGCGGTCTGACTCATCCCAAACCATCTCAATTTGGTTGAGGTCGGTGGGTTGTGGAGGCCAGGTCATCTGATGCAGCACTCCATCACTCTCCTTCTTGGTAAAATAGCCCTTACACAGCCTGGAGGTGTGTTGGGTCATTGTCCTGTTGAAAAACAAATGATAGTCCCACTAAGCCCAAACCAGATGGGATGACGTATCGCTACAGAATGCTGTGGTAGCCATGCTGTTTAAATGTGCATTGCATTCTAAATAAATCACAGACAGTGTCACCAGCAAAGTACACACACACCATAACACCTCCTCCTCCTCCATACTTTACGGTGGGAAATACACATGCAGAGATCATCTGTTCGCCCACACTGCATCTCACAAAGACACGGCGGTTGGAACCAAAAATCTCAAATTTTGGACTCCAGACCAAAGAACAGATTTCCACCGGTCTCATGTCCATTGCTCATATTTCTTGGCCCAAGCAAGTCTCTTATTCTTATTGGTGTCCTCTAGTAGTGGTTTCTTTGCAGAAATTCAACCATAAAGGCCTGATTCACACAGTCTCCTCTGAACAGTTGATGTTGATGTGTCTATTACTTGAACTCTGTGAAGCATTTATTTGGGCTGCAATTTCTGAGGCTGGTAACTCTAATGAACTTATCCTCTACAGCAGAGGTAACTCTGGGCCTTCCATTCCTGTGGCGGTCCTCATGAGAGCCAGTTTCATCATAGCGCTTGATGGTTTTTGCGACTGCACTTGAAGAAACTTTCAAAGTTCTTGATATTTTCTGTATTGACTGACCTTCATGTCTTAAAATAATGATGGACTGTCGTTTCTCTTTGCTTGTTTGAGCTGTTCTTGCCATAATATGGACTTGGTCTTTTACCAAATAGGGCTATTTTCTGTATACCACCCCTACCTTGTCACAACACAAATGATTGGCTCAAATGCATTAAGAATGAAATCAATTCCACAAATTAACTTTTAAGTAGGCACACCTGTTATTTGAAATGAATTCCAGGTGACTACCTCATGAAGCTGGTTGATAGAATGCCAAGAGTGTGCAAAGCTGTTATTAAGGCAAAGGGTGGCTATTTGAAGAATCTCAAATATAAAATATACTACATGATTCCATGTGTGTTATTTCATAGTTTTGATGTCTTCACTATTATTCTACAATGTAGAAAATAGTAAAAATAAAGGAAAATTCTTGAATGAGTAGGTGTTTTAAAACTTTTGACCGGAAATGTATATATTTTTTTTTTCAAGAGGCGATTTGCCTGGCTACCCATCCACATCGCTCCGGCTAACTGATGTATCGTCTCCACGATGAGTCTGGATTTGCCGCCCTCTCTAACGATTTCTAGAATGTGAACACAGTCTCACCATTCTGATTGGTCCCAGAAACCGATGGGTCGGGCCTGCCTTCATGATGATGCCACCAACTTTGATACTCCGATTAGTTAGATTTATTAGAGACCATCCAATCGCTGATGACTTTGTTTTACACAATGCCCCTCACTTTGAAGTCAAACAAACGACTTCTAGGATGGCCGTTTCAGACTGAATGTATGTAGCTGTCGATAGAGCAGTGGAAATAAATTCAGGGTGAATCGTCAGGCAACTAGGCCCTATGGTGTACGAGTTAAGGGGATAGGATATAAGTGTAAAGGGTTTAGGGTGTAACTTGGCTGTATGTACCAGACTGAAGGTTAATATCTGGAGTCTGCATGTATTAGCATACATTAGCATCACAGGTGGCTTGTTGCACATTAATTTGGGAGGACAGGCTCATTGTAATGGCTGGAATGAAATAAAAGGAATGGTATCAAACACATGGTTTCCTTGTGTTTGATACCATTCCATTCAGTCATTATTATGAGCCGTCCTCCCCTCACTAGCCTCCTGTGATTAGCATACATTCTAGAGCTGGACATCCATTTGTATGTGTGGGCGAGTGTCTCAACATATGCGTGTGCTAGTATGTACACATGGTGTATGTACGACGTGTAGACTTGTGTGTATATGCAGTATGTGTGCCCATTCATGTGTGTGTGCAGGCTGGAAGGAGCTGATAGAATAAGTGCATGGTTAGCTGAAATGAGATGCAGCGTGTTATCTCCACGACTACAGGACCACTACTGTGGATTTAGATACACCAGCATATGTCTCTCTCTCTTGCTCTCTCAGGTAGTGTTGTCAGCCTGCTGTTTCTCTATCCGCCATTTTGATTCAGTACAGCTGTCCCTGATAATGTACTGTTCACTCAATCACCCTCTCTCACAAACACACACGCGCGCACACACACACACACACACACACACACACACACACACACACACACACACACACAGCTGTAGCCCTATTGCACAGGGTTACCATGGAAATGGCAAATGACTATGTGAGAGGCTGAGAAGGAGAGAAAAGAGCCACTACATCAGCTGCAATGTGTGTGTGTGTGTGTGTGTGTGTGTGTGTGTGTGTGTGTGTGTGTGTGTGTGTGTGTGTGTGTGTGTACGTGTGTGATAGAATAGTGAACTGGCCCACAGATCGATGTAGAGATGTTTTATGTCCTGCTGTCTGATCTAATGACATGACTGTAAATAAGAGCCAAAATGGCAGAATGGTTGCCTGAAATCGAATGGCATGACTGTAAATTAGATCTAGAATGGTGGTGGAAGGGTCTGTGTTTTCTTCATTGTGAGAAATTGTCTCCTCTCACACTCAGCCCTGTCATTTGTGTGTGCGTACGTGTGTTTCCTGCTCGCTCTCCCTCCACGGTAAAGACTCGCTGCAGGCTCTGAGTTGGTAATAGCTTTCCTGACTCAAATACACCAATATTTACACGCACACACGCACGCACGCACGCACACACACACACACACACACACACACACACACACACACACACACACACACACACACACACACACACACACACACACACACACACACTGGGAGGGAGGTAATTATACCCAGAACACGGTCACACCCATGATGACATGCTGGCAAAGACATTTCTGTTCCCATTTATATCCTGGCACACATACTGGCATACAATTGATTCTATTATGCTAAATGATATTCCATATAAGAATGTTAAATGATATTCTATATAAGAATGTTCAATTAAATTCTTATCGCTCCATTGTATTGTATTGTATTACATGGTAGATCGTTACATTCTATTGTAGTCAGTAGTGACGTGTAGAGGATGCTGCCAGTGCCAGAGGCTCGGGGGGTTGCCTTAGATACTGCTGGAAGGAGGACAGGAGAGGAGGGAGGTGTGAGAGATAACAGAGAGAGTGATAGAGGAAGCGGGGAAGGATGACTCGGAGAGGGGAATTGGTGTGAAAGAAAGATAGATAATGTTGCCTCACTCATCTCTTCCCGGTGTGTCTGTGTGTGGTTGTGTGTGCATGTGTGTGGGATGTGTGTCTACCTGAATGTGTGTGTATGTGTGTGATATACTATGAGATAGTCCAGTGTCCTTGAGGGTCATTAAAGGTGGACATGGTAAGTAGCTATTTTGGCTTGAAGCTGTCTGAGCTGTGGTTGGCTGTTCTGGCTGTTTGCCCTACTGGGCTGGCATGGCTAGTTGCTGATAGGTGCTTAAGAACACATCACCTCAAACTACACAGCATTCCTCTGTTAACAAGATGACAGATTTAATTTTGTATTTATTTATTTTTTTTATTTAACCAAGAAAGTCTGTTAAGAACAAATTCTTATTTTCAATGACGGTCTACCCCGGCCAAACCCTCCCCTAACCCGGAAGATGCTGGGCCAATTGTGTACCGCCCTATGGGACTCCCGATCACGGCCGGTTGTGATACAGCCTGGGATCGAACCAGGGTCTGCAGTGATGCCTCTAGCACTGTGATGCAGTGCCTTAGACCACTGCGCCACTCGGGAGGCCAAATGACTGTTGAATGCATAACGACTGTTGAATTCATAATGACTGTTGAATTCATCAGAAAGTGAAGTATCACGACAGATCCATATGGTTCAATGTCAACTCACTCATGAACGATGCAGTCAACTCATTCCAGACTACTGGATGAGCAACCAAAGAGTTAGATATTGAAATGCCTCCGGTTATTAGGTTTCCGTTTGTCACTAACATTGCTGTTCACACATTCAAAATGGGGCTCTTGATAAATATTATTACACATTAAAAACAAACATGGAATGTTTTCTGTTTCTCTTTCTCCCCACTTCTCTCCAAATCCTTCCTTCCTTCCTTCCTTCCTTCCCTCCCTCCCTCCCTCCCTCCCTCCCTCCCTCCCTCGCACCCTCTCCCCTCCAGCCCGTGAGGACTACTTAGCAACATTTAAGGGATCAGAGTATTTCTGCTATGACCTGTCTCCCAGCCCCATCCAGTCCTCCAGCGATGAGATCACCCTGAGCTTTAAGACCCTGCAGAGGAACGGCCTGATGCTCCACACAGGAAAGTCGGCTGACTACGTCAACCTGGCCTTAAAGAACGGAGCCGTGTCACTGGTCATCAACCTGGGGTCCGGGGCTTTCGAGGCCCTGGTGGAGCCGGTTAACGGGAAGTTTAACGATAACGCATGGCACGATGTCAAGGTCACGCGCAACCTGAGACAGGTAACCTGGCAACAGCAGGGGAGTGGGATGTGGGAAGGAAGGGGTAGAGGGGGTTATAGAGAAAGGGAGGAAGAGGGTGAGAGGGAAAGACAGGCTGAGAGAAAAAGGGTGTGTGTGTGAGAGAGCGAGAGAGAGAGTGAAAGAGGGCATATCTTCGCTAAACTCACTGTATGTATGTATAGTATGTATACGTGTGTGTGTGTGTGTGTGTGTGTGTGTGTGTGTGTGTGCACTTGCGTGTGTCTTTAGCGTCAAGTCTGGGGGTACTATGGTGCTGCTAACTGTAGTCTTCTGCTGTTTGCCTGTGTGTGTGTACCAACTACTAACTACTAACTGTACTTACTAACCTGCTAGTAATACTAACTAACCTCCATCCATGGAATGTGTCATACTACTAACCTGTTGCCTTCTCCACTCCTCTCTAACCTCCACTGGCCTTCTACCTTTTCTTTTCTGGAAGTTGTTCTGTTCACACTTTTTGCTTTCCTTTCTCCCCGTCTCCCACAAAGCACTCAGGCATTGGACACGCTATGGTAAACAAACTCCATTGTTCGGTAGATACCATTCTAATCGTTTCTTAGTTTGGGTTTGTCTATTTTCTTTTTCTGAGCCGTAGAACAACTAAAAGTATACTAGAACAGGATGACGGCGGTTGGTACTCTACGCTTATCACTCCCCTCCTAGCCACACAATTTTTTTCTACCTTTCCTTTTACCTTTTTCCAACATTCACTTCATCTCCCTGTGGTTGATATGTAGGCGTGTCCTGATTGGCTCATCCCTCACTTGCACGCGACTGGCCGCTCCCCATGCATGGTACAACTTCATGGTGCCTCTCTGATTGGTCCATTAGACACAGAGAAAGGCCTACCCCCCCCCTTTTTTTTAAATCCTAATCTCTCTCCATTTCTCCTCTGTATGCTGTCCATCCTGCTGCTGAGCCCAGGCTCTTCTGTTGTCATTTGTTTTCTCGTTCCTGTCTTCCTCCTGCTGTTGACTGCATGCAGAGGGAGGAGGCTGCATGTGTGTGGAATGACATGACTAACCCATCTAACGCTCTGCGTGTCCGTGTGTGAGTCCGTATGTGTGTCACATCATTCAGACCTGCTGATCTGACTAACTCCCCACTCCACACACTCACATACGCACCCACAATCTAACCCATCACCCTGTAACCCCCAACACCATCACCACTACTAACATCTTGTTTATCACTAAACTCAACACAACTAACCGCAATGACACCATTTACTAACACACTACAAACTACTATTCTACTAACCTGGAACTGACTACTAACTACTAGCTAACACACTAACAGCTGCACGCTAACTAACACACTAACTGACTGTGGCTGCTGAGCCTCTGTTGAGGCCTTACTAACACTTGCCTGGTTTACCTGGTTAGCTACTGATGCTAATGCTATATAGTCAGGGTAATCCTTGTTAGCTACTGATACTAGTGCTATATAGTCAGGGTAATCCTTGTTAGCTACTGATACTAGTGCTATATAGTCAGGGAAATCCTTGTTAGTTACTGATGCTAGTGCTATATAGTCAAGGTAGTCCTGGTTAGCTACTGATGCTAATGCTACCTATAGCCACAGTAATCCTGGTTAGATACTAATGCTAATGCTAGCTATAGCCTGAGCTAGCTACAGTACACATGTTACTCTAAATTACCCAGTGGGTTAGCCGTTGTTGCTAATCAACAACAAGCTTGTTTGCGTTTTATAGAACCAATGTTCATCATTTGGTTGTACTCATGGCAGATCGATTACAATTGGTTGTTGCAAAAAGGTTAAGAGGTGTTGTGGATTCACTGACAAAGAAGACTGAGTGCTGCTTTTCTTTAGCATCAACGTTGCCATAGGAAGTTAAAACTCCACACGTATCTTATTACTGCTTGAACTGGAGCCTGAAAATGATTGAAAATAGCATTTATTGGGTGACTAGATTCCCTAATGCACAATAGGGGACATTGATTTGGGGCAAATTCCGCCATCCCGTTGAGCTCAATCCACCCCCTAGGGTTGGGTGGTATCCAGATTTTCATACCGTCATTCAGTTTCTGTATCATATCGGAGTATTTGCTATTACCGTAAGTGCACACACTATACACACTTTTTTTTTTTTTTTACAATTTAGTGCAACGGGGATGTTGATCCAGGAGGGGATTGAATGCCTCTAATCTGGGCACCAGTCTTTTTAGTTAACATTCCACTCCTTGCCACTCCATGTCATTGCCAAAGATACTGGCCTTTTGGCAATCTCAACGTTCAATATGTAGCTGGATTAACGGCGGAGTTGCTCATTGGTTGTTTGAAATAACATGAATATTTTCCATGACAACATGCCGAGCCTCAAAAATGTAAATAAAAATGATAATAAAATCAAAAACAAGCATTTAGCTGTTAGCTAGGCAAGTTGTTGTATTTTGAGGCTTAAAATCAAAGCAAATAGGTTTTGTGGTTGGAATTTCAGTAGCCTATATATTTAGTTTGAGGATTTAGACTTGAGCTAGCAACTTTTGACAGACTAGTTTCATCTGAACAAACAGAAAATGGTTGCTTAGCAACTGTATAACAACATGTTCCATGGAGAATAGAGTGACCAATATTTGGATAATCATTGTGATTGGAGGATAGCTGTGAGAGCTATCAATTAGGATTAGGATCAACTCCTCTATTCTCCTCGAGCTCATTAATGATAGAATGTTCATATTTGAAAATTGCAGAAAGGCCAGTCTCTTTGGCAATGGCAAGGAGTGGAATGTTAGCTAAAGAGACTGGTAGTCAGGCTAGAATGTCCTGCTGTAACCAAGAAGCTTGTTCTTGGCATCTAGCCACTTAGCTAGCAAGTTAGCAAACCAAATGCAAAGCTGGATACCTGAGCTGAACATAATTTATTTGACACATCTTAGTTTTCTTAAAGGTATACTTATAGTTTTAAGCACCGGTGTAGCACACACTCCCGCAGCCACCGCAAGGCTGGGGTACCCCCAACGGTATGAAAATCGTACCGTCGATATTTCAAATTACCCCGGTATTTGGTATAAAGGGTTATTGCTTAAGCCTAACACCTACTCTCTTGCCTTGTGCTCGTGGTGATATTTAGGCAGAACAGCAGAGAAGTCATGCTTTTTGCATTCTTCAGAGTGGAGATACAGAATTGAGGCAATGAATCTACAAGAAACACTTCCCCCAATTCGTCAACCTACCATTGTCTGTGGATGAAATGGGGAGTTCCACATTTCCTCCATGCAATGCTCCACGCAAGAAGTATAAATTGTCTATTAGTCAGCTAATTTTAACTAGGGGTCAAGCAATGCTAAGCTAATACCATAGCTGGCAAAATAATGAACGTAGATAGCTAGCATGTACCTAAATATTGGAACTGACTGTTAAGATGCATATTGCCATGAGGAAATAGATGTATGGGTGAAGGTCACCCGCAGGGCAGAATTTATATGCATA
The DNA here is from genome assembly GCF_901001165.1 of Salmo trutta. NCBI lineage: Eukaryota > Metazoa > Chordata > Actinopteri > Salmoniformes > Salmonidae > Salmo > Salmo trutta. The sequence goes on from NC_042966.1 coordinate 14,890,237, forward strand.
GCATCTTGTCCATGATGCCCTGAGGGCAAAGGACTTCAAGCACAAATTAGTCAAATGCTTTTAGGGCAGTTTTATGTAATAATCGAGTTCAGGACTCTACGATTTCCATGACTTGGAGCTTGACTCGGACTTGACCATTGTTGAATTGAACTTGGACTCGGACTCAAAGACTTGTGACTTTGTCAGGTAAGGTCCCTCCCTATCATTACATGTATATCCAGTGCAACATCTTAGCTACAACAGCAAATATTAGGTAGCTACAGTATTAGCAAAATATTTAAAATTATAAACTTATCTTGAAAGTTTTTTGGACCGCAGCCTCTAGCACTAACAAGGGAATTGTAACTCGACTACAGCTTGAGTATAAAGGACACAGACTTGGACTCAGATTTGCATTTGTTCTACCTCCATGACAGATCTGCCCTGAGAACAGAATTGGTTCCATAATACTCTAACGAGCCCAAACCACCTCATGACACAGACAGGAAACATGTCCAAACACAGCTAAACCAATGACATCACACAATAAACACAGTTAGACCAATCAAATCACACAAACCAAACACAGCTAGACCAATGAAATCACAGACCAGTCCCAAACAACTGACCAACCAATCCAATCCAACTGACCAACCAATCCACTGACCAACCAACCATAGCCAAGACCAGACCACCTCCCCAGACCCTACCAAGCCAGAAAGGGGCAGACTAATTCGGCTGGCTAGCGCGTAGCGCTGCATTTGGTGTGAGTATAGCGTGTCCTTTCCCTGTGCTTTGTTGCGTAGGTGACCATCTCTGTGGACGGCATTCTGACCACTACGGGCTACACCCAGGAAGACTACACCATGTTGGGCTCAGACGACTTCTTCTACGTGGGAGGAAGTCCCAGTACTGCCGACCTCCCTGGATCTCCTGTTAGCAACAACTTCATGGGCTGCCTCAAAGAGGTGGGGAGCACACACATACACACTAACACACTTGTACACATCATACACATGAATACACACGTCTACATACGCAAATATCATTCATATACAGAGCTAGGCCTACAGGCTTATCTACACACTCATGGTCTCATACAGTATACAGTAGTAAGGGACAGAGAGATACACACACATTTGGCTGCGACGCACAAACACACACACACATTTGGCAGAGGCACACACACCCATCCTCCCTCGTGCAGGTTGCAGCATCAGAGAGAATCAGCGATGAGTGTTGCTGAGGGAGCAGATGCAGAGCTAAGCGCTAACATGCTAATTAGCTCTGCCACCGAGACCCTCTATCCATCCGCTCTGCTCCAAAAAAGAGCCAACAGCACACACACACACGTACACACATAAACACGGACATATGCACAAAAATGCATGTGCACACACACAAATAAACAGACACATAAAAACTCACAAACAAACCGACGGATGATGTGCCAACAGAGTGATATCAGTATTATTAGCGTGTGTGTGTGTGGGGGGGGGGTAGCGTTAGGGTTCTGGTTAGAATTAGGGTTAAGGTAAGGGTAAGCGGTTAGGGTTAAGAGTTAAGGTTAGGGTTAGGGAAAATAAGATTAGAAGAAATCTTAGGTCCCCACGAGGATAGAAGAACATAACGCGTGTGTGTGGTTGATTGGAACTGATGGTGTTGTAGGCAGGCTGCTGTCAGAGAGACATTTACATATCTAATGTGATCATATGCTAATCCATGGGAAATAATTAAGATGTACGACACACTCGCATGACTGATCATCAGCCCTGTACAACATTTCATGCACACCAACACACAAACCCATGCACATACACACACATATATACACACAAACACATTCTTTCTCTCCCTCACACACACACACGCGCACACATAAAAGGGTATTTCAGTGACGCGTTTTGCTGAGTTCTGCACAGTTCACAGACAAAGGTCTGATGTATGAAAGCAGAATGTTTGTGTGTGTGAGTGACATTGCAGCCATGAAAATGCTGCTCACACACTTGGAGACAAAGATGGAGAGAGAAAGCGGTTCTATATTGAACCCTAATGAACTGAAGCCTTGCACTGCACCTCATAAGTTCTTCCTCTCCTCGGCTCCTCTCCTCGTCTCCTCTCTTTTATCTAGACTGGTATGACAACGCAAGTTTGGAGGAAGCAACATGACAGAGCTACCTGAGGTTTCGCTTCTTCTGTCCAACTAGCTCTGAACATTGTGACTGAAGGAGAAGAGACAAGGAGAGGGATATACCAGACTATTGATTGCTCTCTTCCCTTAACTTCTTATCCATGACCCTTGCCCTGACCCCTCAACCCTGACCTCTAGGTGGTGTATAAGAACAATGATGTACGGTTGGAGCTGTCTCGGCTGGCTAAGCAGGGAGATGCTAAGATGAAGGTAAGACACCATAGTTTCTTATTCACTGGTCTCAAATCACATCCTAACCCTTCAGTAGTCTATTGCTGCACAGCTCTATTCCTCGCTGTTTCACTTGATTTTCTTCCGTCTATTTGATGTAAAATGTGTTGCATTTTAAATGCACTTCCCCATCCATCAGGTGAGCGGTATGGTGGCGTTTAAGTGTGAGAGTGTGGCGACCCTCGATCCTGTGACCTTTGACACCCCAGAGTCGTTTGTGGCATTAAGCAAGTGGAGCGCCAAGAAGGCGGGGTCAATCTCCTTTGACTTCAGAACGACAGAACCCAACGGACTGATGCTCTTCAGCCATGGGAAACCACGGCAGCAGCAGCGCAAAGACCCCCGCACACCCCCCACCCTAAAGGTAAGGACACACACACATTAACCACACACTGACCCTCGCACCTAACGCCCCGTAAAGGTAATGACACACACACATTCATATCATATTGATGTTTATACTATTGTTGGTGTTGATGTTTATATTGTACTGTTTTTTTCTATTGTTGCCGTTACTGTTGCAGGTGGATTTCTTTGCCATCGAGATGCTGGATGGTCACCTGTACTTGCTGCTGGACATGGGCTCAGGAACCACCAAGACCAAGGCCATCGACAGGAAGGTCAATGATGGGGAGTGGTACCATGTCGACTTCCAGAGGGACGGGCGCTCAGGTATCTGATTCATTTATTTTATGTAACCAGGTCTAGGTGCCATCTATAATGTTTTGTGTTATATTTATTTAATCCCTATATCTACCTATACTTACACTATATATAGAAAAGTATGTGGACACCCCTTCAAAATTAGTTGTTTCGGGCTAGTTCAGCCACACCCGTGGAAACTTCTATGAGCAACAGCGGCTCAACTGCGAAGTGGTAGGCCTCACAAGCTAACAGAATGGGACCGGCAAGTGCTGAAGCGCGCAGCGCTTAAGAAAATTCTGTCCTCGGTTGCAACACTCACTACCGAGTTCCAAACTGCCTCTGGAAGCAACATCAGTACAATTACTGTTCTTCGGGAGCTTTATGAAATGGGTTTCCATGGCCTAGCAGCCGCACACAAGCCTAAGATCACCATGCGCAATGCCAAGCGTTGGCTGGAGTGGTGTAAAGCTCGCCGCCATTAGACTCTGGAGCAGTGGAAAAGCGTTCTCTGGAGTGATGAATCACGCTTCACCATCTGGCAGTCCGACGGACTAATCTGTGTTTGGCGGATGCCAGGAGAATCCTACCTGCCACAATGCATAGTGCCAACTGTAAAGTTTGGTGGAGAAGGAATAATGGTCTGGGGCTGTTTTTCATGGTTCGGGCTAGGACCCTTAGTTCCAGTGAAGGGAAATCTTAACGCTACAGCATACAATGACATTCTAGATTAATCTGTGCTTCCAACTTTGTGGCAACAGTTTAGGGAAGGCCCTTTCCTGTTTCAGCATGACAATGCCCCTGTGCACAAAGCAAGGTCCATACAGCAATGGTTTGTCGAGATCGGTGTTGAAGAACTTGACTGGCCTGCACAGAGCCCTGACCTCAACCCCATCGAACACCTTTGGGATGATTTGGAACGCCGACTGCGAGCCAGGTTTAATCGTCCGACATCAGTGCCCGACCTCACTAATGCTCTTGTGTTTGAATGGAAGCAGGTCCCCGCAGCAATGTTCCAACATCTAGTGGAAAGCCTTCCCAGAAGAGTGGAGGCTGTTATAGCAGCAAATGGGGGGACCAACTCCATTTTAATACCCATGATTTTGGAATGAGATGTTCATGTAGTGTACCTGTTTAGCACCTGATTTGTCCTCATTGATTATATTTTGCTGCCAAGTGATTGTGTGGGTGGGAATTAGTCTACCTGGGAACATAGACCATTTTTACCCGTATTGTACTCTTTTTGTTTATGACAATGACAGAAGATGAGAAGGAAAATAAATGGACTGAACTTATTCTTGGATTGTGTGTTGGAATTATCCCCAGGTCACTACCCAGCAAGCCCATTTCATGGGTGTTGTGGGAACATACGTTTTTGATGTCTGATTTGTTCTGGGAACGAATCCATACGTTTCCTGACCTGTAAATCCGTTTTTTTAAACGTTCTGAGAACAGAAGTGAAAATTTTGCCTGTTCAGGGAACATTCGTTTTAAGGTTGCAGGGAGGTTCTGAGAACGTTTTACTCTGGTTCCTTGAAAGTTTTCCTGGGAGGTTTTATTAACTCCCTGAGAATGGAAATTAAAGGCTAGTTGGAGGTTTTTGAATAACTTCCTTAAAACTTTCACTGAATGTTTCAATAAGATTTTTAATAAAACTGCTAACTCCAAGCACATATAGGACACATGGAAATTCATTTCCTTAGGCATTAATCATGCAAACACATTAATTTTTTATTTTGATACGGCATCAGTAAGATTCAAACCAATAATCTTCTGTTCTTTATAGATGGAATTTGTCCACTGCGCCACCAGGATGGAGCTAGCATGCCATGTTTTTACGCATACAAAGCTTTTCATTTTATTCTATTCAAACAGACCCCATTTCAAAAGAAACAAGCACTCTTTAAGATCAGTTGTGGACAATTCTCTGACATTTTCTTGTGGTTTTTATGGATTGTTTTCTTAACATTCTCAGAACAATTTCAGAACGTGACATTTAATAGAACCACGAGGAAGCCTGTAGGAAACATTATGCTGACGGACTGAAATTCCCACAAAAGAAAATAGTTTCTTAACGTTCTCGGAACTATTTGAGAACATTCCCAATATCAAACCAGTCCAACATTTTAAATTAAATGTATCCATGTTTGACCTTTTAGGAAACATTAAAGTGCCTAGTCACTTTAACCCTACCTATATGTACATCGCTCCCTCATTTACCCCGTACCCCTGCACATCGACTGGGATGTAATGCAATACTCATTATTGTTATTCGTTATTCCCTGTGTATTTATTCCTTGTGTCACTATTTCTATTATTTTATTTCAATTATCTTTAACTCTGCATTGTTGAAAAAGTAAGTAAGAATTTCACTGTTTGTCTACATCTGTTCCCAGAAAGTTGTGGGAAGGTTGTATGCAAAATAATCATTGGACAGCCACGCTCTCACCAAGCTCTAAGAAACATATGGTTCTCAGAACGTTATGTGCTAGCTGGGTAGTAAATGGCATCATAACCTTTTTGGTATTTGCCATTACACAAGGCAAGTAAATTAAGAACAATTCTTTATTTACAATGACGGTCTGGCAAGTGGCGAGGGGCAGAGGGGAAAGGACTCTTAACATTTACATTTGAGCCATTTACCAGACTCTCAACTTACAGTCAGTGCACCCTACTCATTGACCTCCCTTCACCCTAACCTGCGTGTGTGTGTGTGTGTAGGTACTATCTCAGTGAACTCACAGCGTACAGCGTACACGGCTCCAGGGGACAGTGAGATTCTAGACCTGGATGATACTCTGTACCTAGGAGGATTACCAGAGGATCGCCAAGGACTCATCTTCCCTACTGAGGTGTGTGTGTGTGTATGTGTGTGTGTATGTGTGTGTGTTCGCACACTTGAGTGTATCATATGTGTGTGTGTGTGTGTGTGTGTGTGTGTGTGTGTGTGTGTGTGTGTGTGTGTGTGTGTGTGTGTGTGTGTGTAATCTGTCTGTCTCTCCTCCTCTATAGGTGTGGACAGCGTTATTGAACTACGGCTATGTGGGCTGCGTGAGAGACCTGTTTGTGGATGGTCAGAGTAAGGACATCCGTCGTCTGGCTGAAGTTCAGAGGGCTGTAGGGGTTAAACCCTCTTGCTCCAGAGAGCCTCCTAAACAGTGTCTGTCCAACCCCTGCCAACACAGCGCCACCTGCAGGTACTACTGTACTACTGCACCGCCACTTACTCAAGTCAAGTCTACTGTCTACTGTACTATTTTGACATCTGCCTGACTGTTTCTAAAGGACTACCTGCACTTTTAACTGAGTTTTAGGCAGAAAGAAGACATTATCTAGACATATTTACAAAATGTATTAAAAAAAATGATAACAAAAATGTTTTATAGTCACATACACCGGATAGGTGCAGTGAAATGTGTTGTTTTACATGGTAGTATGCGCCGCTGGAGCAAATGAAGGTAATTAGGGTTAAGTGCCCTGCTCGACAGATTTTTCACCTTGTTGGCTCAAGTATTCGAACCAGCGACCTTTCGCTTACTGGCCCAACCCCTACCTGCTGCCCCGTTGTCAATAAAGCACCTTGAATTTATATATTTAATTTAGCACACGGTTTTATCCATATCGACTTACAGTCATGTGTGCATATATTTTACGTATGGGTGGCCCTGGAAATCAAAACAACCCTGGCGGTGAAAGCGCCATGCTCGACCAACTCGACCAACAGGACCCTTCGTAAAGCCCCCGCCCCAGAATTTTGGCCAACCAATCGCAGCGCTCCATTGGATAACAACTGTCGCTAACCAAGCTCGAGTACGGCGCCTAGGACAAGCTTTAGTGAAGGGGGAATTGAGGAATTCCAGTGTATGTAGTCTGTAGTCTGATCTACTCTGGCATGACCCTTGACTTGACACTTGACCTTTAACCCTAACCTCTGACCTCTGCAGGGAGGGCTGGAACAGATACGTGTGTGACTGCTCTGGGACCGGATACCTGGGACGGGCCTGTGAGAGAGGTGAGTGGGTAGGGAGAGACAGAGGGATGGAGAGAGGGGGAAGGAGGTGGTGTTATTTAGTCTCTGGTTTATTAAAGCATAGTCTACTGTATAGTTACTTCCCCTGAACAGCCATACTGAACCAATAAAACATATAAAAAGAGACAGACCGAGAGAGATGGAAGAAGGTAGATTGAGTGAGTGTTGGATGAAGTGAATCCCTTAGAGACTTATGGGAAAGATGAAGTGAGAGACAGATGGAGAAAAGAAAGATGAGTCAGAGAGGGAGGAGAGCGAGCATGTTGTCATGGTGAAGCAGCTGATTCTGTTACCATGGTAATTCATTTTCTTGCCAATGTCTAACAAACACACACACCTCAGATCTGTCCATAATAGGGAGATTAAATTGAGAGAGAGAGAGAGAGAGAGAGAGAGAGAGAGAGAGAGAGAGAGAGAAAAAGAGACTCAGTAACTGGTGGTTCAGTGGATTAAAGGATGGACAGATGGAGAAACAGATGGAGAGAGTGATTTGCCATGTTTACTCCTACCTGCGGTTCTACCTCTTTCTTTCTCTCTATCCCTCTCGCTCTCTCTCCATCTCCCTCACTCTCTCTCATCTCTCTCTCTCTTTGTTCCCAATATTCTCTCAGATCTGTTTTGTTTCTTCAGTTTTATTCCAGAGCAGTCGTCACAGGGACAGGTTCAGACATACTGCCTTCATTATCATCCCTCCTTCTCCATCTCCCTCTTTCTACCCCCCTCCTCAGTCAGGTGCTCTGCTGAAGTGACATTTTAGCGTTTCAGTTAGTCAGCTGTTTCGAAATTACTCAGGTGTGTGTGTATGTGCACTTGTATGTGTTAGTTAGTTATGTTATCGTGATGTAACAGGCTAACCTCCAGTTAATGAGGATTCATTTGCATTTTAGCCAAAAGCTTTTCTCCCGCTCTTCCAATCTCTTCCTCTCTCGCCTTCTCCCTATCTCTCCTTTGCTCGATCCTTCCTCGCTTTACTGAACACTCCTCTGTTCCCTCTGAAATTCACTCCCTTATTCACATTCATACACACACAAACACACACTGAGCTCATTAGTATTCATGAGGCCTCTCTCTTCCTGTTCTCTTGTTTTCGCCTCCAACGGTCTTCCACCGAAACAGAGATAGGAGGAGAGAGAGAGGAGTGAGAGAGAGATGAACGAAGGATCAGAGAAAGGTAGAAACAGAGAAAAAGGATAGAACCATCTCTCTCTCAGCCGTCTCACGGAAAATAAGCAGCTTTCAATTTTATTCATTTTCTGGCATTTAAATCAAACTGGAGACACTGGCTTGATTTGGTCTCATCTGGACTGGTCTGGACTTGTCTTTTCTTGTCACTGGCAGATATTCATGTCTTCTTCTGCTTCCCTCCTTTCTTCCTTCCTTTCTTCCCTCCCTCCCTCCTCCCTCCCCCTTCTCTAGATGCGACCATCCTGTCCTATGATGGTAGTAAGTTTATGAAGGTCCAGTTGCCTGTAGCGATGCACACCGAGGCGGAGGACGTGTCGCTACGGTTTCGCTCCCAGCGGGCCTACGGTGTTCTCATGGCAACAACATCACGGAACTCAGCCGACACGCTCCGACTGGAGCTGGATGGGGGCCGTGTCCGTCTCACTGTCAACCTAGGTACAAACACACATATACTGTCAACCTAGGTACACACACACATATACTGTCAACCTAGGTACACACACACATATACTGTCAACCTAGGTACAAACACACATATACTGTCAACCTAGGTACATACACACATATACTGTCAACCTAGGTACACACACACACATATATACTGTCAACCTAGGTACAAACACACATATACTGTCAACCTAGGTACAAACACACATACACTGTCAACCTAGGTACAAACACACATATACTGTCAACCTAGGTACACACACACATATACTGTCAACCTAGGTACACATACACATACACTGTCAACCTAGGTACAAACACACATATACTGTCAACCTAGGTACACACACACACATATACTGTCAACCTAGGTACACATACACATACACTGTCAACCTAGGAATATACACACATACACTGTCAACCTAGGTACATACACACATATACTGTCAACCTAGATACACATACACTGTCAACCTAGGTACATACACACATACACTGTCAACCTAGGTACATACACACATATACTGTCAACCTAGGTACACACACACACACACACATATACTGTCAACCTAGGTACACATACACATACACTGTCAACCTAGGTACACACACACACATACACTGTCAGCCTAGGTACACACACACATACACTGTCAACCTAGGTACAAACACACATACACTGTCAACCTAGGTACAAACACACATACACTGTCAACCTAGGTACACACACACATACACTGTCAACCTAGGTACACACACACATATACTGTCAACCTAGGTACACACACACATATACTGTCAACCTCCGTATACACATACACACACTTTTAATCAAAGCACACACACATACACACATATTGTTAGCCTAGATGCACACAGACACTGTAAACCTAAGTACACACACACACAATCTGAGAACAGGGTGCACATATACATTTACACCAAAATCTGATATTACACATACACAAACACTCACATCCACACTATTGTACTGTACTGCACAGTCTGTCTGTCTGTCTGTCTGTCTGTCTGTCTGTCTGTCTGTCTGTCTGTCTGTCTGTCTGTCTGTCTGTCTGTCTGTCTGTCTGTCTGTCTGTCTGTCTGTCTGTCTGTCTGTGTATTGTTGAACAGAGGGTTGGTCCTCACGGTCCGAGGCTGCATTCCCTGCTTACTCCCAGATGACCACTGCACCCCTAAGATCACACACACACACATGCAGGGGTGTGTGTTGGTCTCTGGCTGTAGCATCTGCGTCTCTGCTGTGGTTGACGACACCCGACACACTGAGGTATTATGGGAACCATGACCTCTGACCTCCCATGAGCCTCTGCTCCACCAGGGGCGGGATTTGGTACTCTGTTGCTAGGTGATGGAAATATGGGGCCACGTTGACCTCAGTGTCCTGATGTTATGGATGTCATGGTCACTGAGGCCATCACTCTGACCAGAGTAGCCAATGACACACCGGTTATACTGAAACCTCTCACTCTCCCTCCGCCAATTACAGAGCAAGCCAATTCAGAGATCAACTAATCTTATCTGCTGGATTCACTGTGCTGTTATGCCATTTGCTCAGAGCAGATTGCAGAACGCCATATCCTCTGCTCTGATTGGCCCGTAACCCCCTCCCAGCTTGCCCCCAGGAGGTGGGGAGAGTGTGTGTTCTCAGTAAGGTGTGTAGCGTGTGTTGGTGTGTTTGTCCCCAGCGCGTGGTATTCTGTGTTTGTGCAGCGTTAACCCTCTGCTCTGCTCTCCCTCCAGACTGTATCAGGATTAACTGTACCGCCAGTAAGTCACACTCCATCTCACACTACCTCTCAGTACGTGTGTGTTAGTGAGCGTGTGTGTGTTAGTGAGCGCGTGTGTTTGAATGCGTGTGTGTGCGTTCATGGATGTGGGACTGTATGCTTCTTCTAGAATCCAGGGTTACTAAGGCAGCCATTTTAGAGAAAAGGCAAGAGAGAAGAGCGAGAGAGGAAAGAGGGGGGTGGGGGTGTTAGTGAAGGAGGCAAGGGGGGAACAGGAAAAAGAGTGCGGTACAGAGGGAAGACAGAGAAGAGCCAAGGGAAAAGAGAGAGTGAGAGACAGAGATGTACAGAGGAGTATGAAGGTGTGGAGTTCCATCACGGTGATTGACTGAAAGCTTCTTAGGGCTTCTGAGTCATTATGTCTCCTTCACGCTGGAAACAAAAGACTCTATCCCTCCATCCCTTTACATCCCTCCATCCATCCCTTCCTCTCTCCCTTTGTCTGAGGGCTTGGTTTGTCTGGATGTTGTTTTCGTGACTTGAGCTCTGTGTGTGCGTGTGTGTGTCCTTTCACCACGGAAGACGACTCTATGACGGTATCCTGGTACTCTCAAAGGGAGAGGGTGTTGCCATAGGAACAATACTAGCCGACTTTCTTATCTCCATCTGCGGTATGTAACATAATGCTTTTTATAAGCATATAAACCTTCAAATGGATTATGATTTTCTAATGATCCTGAGTTATCAGCCATTTTCAGTCTAAAATACTGCCAAAGAAAGAACTTAATATTCTGAATTGATTATAAAACATAACAAGAGTTCATACCACTCAATAACTCAATGATAATGTCACCATTCAGTCTATGGGCGTGCAAAAGGACAATAAATTATATGACATACATTTGATTTGCATAAGTTCCATAGACCTTGGTTCCGCAATTAGCCTCTCTTCCATGACCATATTTCATGTCCTGTGAGTGTGTGTGAGTGAGTGTGTGTCCTGGCTGTTCTCGAGTTGACATGGATCACTGCCTCATACTCACATAAGCCCATTCACCGCATCTCTCTCACACACACACACACACACACACACACACACACACACACACACACACACACACACACACACACACACACACACACACACACACACACACTCAGGCAGTGATCCATGGTAACAGGATGAGATGCTCATGCCCAGAGCACAGCTGAGACTCCTCAGGGGAGCCCTCTGTCCTCTCCTGAAAACTAATCACACCGAACACACCTCACACACACACACACTCACACATGCGTGTACACACACAGAGAGACCTCACACATGCAGCAATATGCTATGTGTGTGCGTTTGTGTCTGTGTGTGTCATGGGGCTGACATTTCCCACAGCAGAATCTGTCGGGCTGTTTACCTCTCGCCTTATCATCACTCCTATATGTCAACCCCTCCCCCACCCCCACCCCCCCCACACACACACAGACTGACACGCTGGTCTAGCCTGGTGAGTTTTCACTATTTCAGAGAGAGAAGAAAGACTGACAGGGGGAGACAGAAAATGAGGAGAGATGTACAGAGACAGAGAATGAGAGGGGGGATGAAAGGACTGACAGAGAGAGAGAGAGACACAGAGAGAGAGATGGACAGTGAGACAAAGAGGGAGAGAAGAGGTGAGGGAAAAAGAGAGCGATGGATGGAGAATATTCCTCCTGCTGTATGCCAGCTCTACATCAAGCCCTTCTAGCTACAGGGCTGAATATCTAGTGCCACCATGTGGCAGAAACGGTAGGACTCTATGGCCTGCCTACCTGTGTGCCTGTGTGTGTGTGGGTGTGTGAAAGTATGTCTAAGGTGTTTGTCTGTGTACAGGTATGTGTGTGTATTAACTAACTGGAATGTGTGTAGGTAAGGGTCCAGAGACCATCTTTGCGGGGGTGGGGCTGAATGATAATGAGTGGCACACGGTCAGAGTGGTGCGTCGTGGGAAAAGCCTCAAACTCACCGTCGACGACCTGCAACCTGTAGAAGGTAACCATAGCATCCCCCCAACACTGTCAACCCTGACTTTTCAGCCCTAACCTTAACCACTGTCCTCAAACCCATAACCTGCAGACCTGGCTCAAATACATACAAGCACTTGAAGTGTCTTGTATTTAGCTTACCTGGTCCAATGTAACCAATGGAATATTCCCAAAAGTGCAAACTCCACTCACCCTAGACTCTGGTCAAGCTAAATCAAGCGCACCTCAAGTGTTTGAATGTATTTGACCCCGGTCTGCTAATCTCTCCCCTAACCCCTGTCCTCTAACCCCTCCAGGTCAGATGGCAGGCGACCACACCCAGCTGGAGTTCCACAACGTGGAGACAGGCATTGTGACGGAGAAGCGCTTCATGCCCGCTGTGCCCTCCAACTTCATAGGGCACCTGCAGGGCCTCACCCTCAACGGGATGCCTTACATAGACCTCTGTAAGGACAGAGTACTCACACCTACACACGCCTTACGCACACCTTACACCAGGGGTGTCAAACATACAGCCCGCAGGCCGGTGGTTTGAGTAAGAAATAGTAATAAATATATATGTGTACATATACAAAACATTAAGGACACCTGGTCTTTCCATTACATAAACTGACCAGCTGAATCCAGGTGAAAGATGAAAGCTATGATTGCTTATTGATGTCACTTGTTAAATCCATTTCAATCCATGTAGATGAAGGGAAGGAGACAGGTTAAAGAAGGATTTTTAAACCTGAAGACAATTAAGACATGGATTGTGTATGTGTGCCGTTCAGTGGGTGAATGGGCAAGACAAAAACTGTAAGTACATTTGAACAGGGTATGGTAGTAGGTGCCAGGAGCACCAGTTTGGGTCAAGAACTGCAACGCTGTTTTTCACACTCAACAGTTTCCCTTAATGGCCATGTACTCTTACAGTGGCTTGCGAAAGTATTCACCCCCTTGGCATTTTTCCTATTTTGTTCCCTTACAACCTGGAATTAACATGTATTTTGGGGGGCTTGTATAATTTGATTTACACAACATGCCTACCACTTTGAAGATGCAAAATATTTTTATTGTGAAACAAACAAGAAATAAGACAAAAAAACAGAAAACTTGAGCGTGCATAACTATTCACCCCCTTCTCCCCCCCAAAGTCAATACTTTGTAGAGCCACCTTCTACAGCAATTACAGCTGCAAGTCTCTTGGGGTATGTCTCTATAAGCTTGGCACATCTAGCCACTGGGATTTGTGCTCATTCTTCAAGGCAAAAATGCTCCAGATCCTTCAAGTTGGATGGGTTCTGCTGGTGTACAGCAATCTTTATGACGTACCACAGATTCTCAATTGGATTGAGGTCTGGGCTTTGACTAGGCCATTCGAAGACCTTTAAATGTTTCACCTTATACCACTGGAGTGTTGCTTTAGCAGTATGCTTAGGGTCATTGTCCTGCTGGAAGGTGAACCTCCATCCCAGTCTCAAATCTCTGGAAGACTGAAACAGGTTTTCCTCAAGAATTTCCCTGTATTTAGCGCCATCCATCATTCCTTCAAATCTGACCAGTTTCCCAGTCCCTGCCGATGAAAAACATCCTCACAGTATGATGCTGCCACCACCATGCTTCACTGTGTTCTCGGGGTGATGAGAGGGGTTGGGTTTGCGCCAGGCATTTTCCTTGATGGCCAAAAAGCGCAATTTTAGTGTCATCTGACCAGAGTACCTTCTTCGATATGTTTGGGGAGTCTCACACATGCCTTTTGGTGAACACCAGACATGTTTGCTTATTTCTTTCTTTAACCAATGGCTTTTTTCTGTCCGGTCTTCCATAAAGCCCAGCTCTGTGGAGTGTACAGCTTAAAGTGGTCCTATGGACAGATACTCCAATCTCTGCTGTGGAGCTTTGCAGCTCCTTCAGGGTTATCTTTGGTCTCTTTGTTGCCTCTCTGATTAATGCCCTCCTTGCCTGGTCCATGAGTTTTGGTGGGCGGCCCTCTCTTGGCAGGTTTATTGTAGTGCCATATTCTTTCCATTTTTTAATAATGGATTTAACGGTACTCCGTGGGATGTTCAAAGTTCTGGATATTTTTTTATAGCCCAACCCTGATCTGTATTTCTCCACAACTTTGTCCCTGACCTGTTTAGGGAGCTCCTTGGTGTTCATGGTGCCACTTGCTTGGTGGTGCCCCTTGCTTAGTGGTGTTGCGGTCTCTGGGGCCTTTCAGAACAGGTGTATATATACTGAGATCATGTGACAGATCATGTGACACTTAGATTGCACACAGGTGGACTGTTTAACTAATTATGTGACTTCTGGTTTAGGGGCTTCATAGCACCAGATCTTATTTAGGGGCTTCATAGCAAAGGGGTTGAATACATATGCACACACCGCTTTTCCGTATTAGATCTTAAAAAATTAAATGTAACAAGTTCTTATTTTCATTTCACTTCACCAATTTGGACTATTTTGTGTTTGTCCATTACATGAAATCCAAATAAATATCAATTTAAATTACAGGTTGTAATGCAACAAAATAGGAGAAATGCCAAGGGGGATGAATACTTTTGCAAGGCACTGTATAATCTCCACCGGCACAGCCAGAAGAGGACTGGCCACCCCTCAGAGCCTGGTTCATCGCTATGTTTCTTCCTAGGTTTCTGTCTTTCTAAGGAGTTTTTCCTAGCCACTGTGCTTCTACATCTGCATTGCTCTTTGGGGTTTTAGGCTGGGTTTCTGTATAAGCACTTTGTGACATCTGCTGATGTAAAAAGGGCTTTATAAATACATTTGATTGATTGATTGATATCCCATGTGTATCAAGAATGGTCCAACCCCAAAGGACATCCAGCCAACTTGAGTCAACATGGGCCAGCATCCCTGTGGAATGCTTTCAACACCTTGTAGAGTTCATGCCCTGACAAATTGAGGCTGTTCTGAGGGGAAAAGGGGGGTGCAACTCAATATTAGGAAGGTGTTCTTAATGTTTTATACACTCAGTGGGAGAAAACAATTCAAAATACTTTACAATGACTAAAACCAAATCGAAACTGTGTAGGAGGGATAATGGACATTTTGTATATTCATACTGTTTATTGACTGCGTCCAGCTTGCTAATAATCACCCGAATGAAAGCTAGACAGTCAGGGAGCATCGAAAATTCCCAAAACGATGGATAGAGGACTATTTTCTGAAAATGTTCACAGCGAGGAAATATGGCCAATCTTTTGTGCGGCTCTCCGGACCTTGTTGAAGGCTGAATGCGGCCCCCAGGGCAAAATTTGTTTGACACCCCTGCCTTACACACACCTCACCCTCAACGGCATGCCTAGACCTCTGTAAGAACAGAGTATTCAACTACCAACACTATTTATACCCACACACCTTAACACCTTAAACATACACAACTGCACTTACGCTGAATGACACGCCACACATAGACCGTTGTAAAACCAGAGTACAGACACCTCACGCTGGTAGGCATTCCCTATAGACCTCTGTAAGCATAGAGAACATACGTCTACACACACCTTACACACACATACAGTGCCATCGGAAAGTATTCAGACCCCTTGACTTTTTCCACATTTTGTTATGTTACAGCCTTATTCTAAACTGGATTAAACTCATTGTTTTCCTCATCAATCCACACACAATACCCCACAACGACAAAGAAAAAACAGGTTTTTAGAAATGTTAACAAATGTATTAATATTAATAAACAGAAATCCTTTATTTACATAAGTATTCAGACCCTTTGCTAGTAGACTCTAAATTGAGCTCAGGTGCATCCTGTTTCCATTGATCATCCTTGAGATGTTTCTACAACTTAAATGGAGTCTACCTGTGGTAAATTCAATTGATTCGACATGATTTGGAAAGGCACACACCTGTCTATATAAGGTCCCACAGTTGACAGTGCATGTCAGAGCAAAAACCAAGCCATGAGGTCAAAGGAATTGTCCGTAGAGATCCGAGACAAGATTGTGTCGAGGCACAGATCTGGGGAAGGCTACCAAAACATGTCTGCAGCATTGAAGGTCCCCAAGAACACAGTGGCCTGCATCATTCTTAAATGGAAGAAGTTTGGAACCACCAAGACCCTTCCTAGAGCTGGCCACCCGGCCAAACTTAGCAATCGGGCGAGATAGGACTTGTTTAGGGAGGTGACCAAGAATCTGACGGTCACTCTTACAGAGCTCCAGAGTTCCTCTGTGGAGATGGGAGAACCTTCCAGAAGGACAACCATCTCTGCAGCACTCCACCAATCAGGCCTTTATGGTAGAGTGTCCAGACGGAAGCCACTCCTCAGTAAAAGGCACATGACAGCCCGCTTGGAGTTTGCCAAAAGGCACCTAAAAGACTTTCAGACCATGAGAAACAAGATTCTCTGGACTGATGAAACCAAGATTGAGCTCTTTGACCTGAATGCCAAGCGTCACGTCTGGAGGAAACCCTCCACGATCCCTACGGTGAAGGATGGTGGTGGCAGCATCATGCGGTGTGGATGTTTTGAAGTGGCAGGGACTGGGAGACTAGTAAGGATCGAAGGAAAGATAAATGGAGCAAAGTACAGAGAGATCCTTGATGAAAACTTGCTCCAGAGAACTCAGGACCTCAGACTGGGTCGAATGTTCACCTTCCAACAGGACAATAACCCTAAGCACACAGCCAAGACAATGCAGGAGTGGCTTCAGGAGTGGCCCAGCCAGAGCCCGGACTTGAACCCTATCTAACATCTCTGGAGAGACCTAAAAATGGCTGTGCAGTGATGCTCCCCATCCAACCTGACAGAGCTTGAGGATCTGCAGAAAATAATGGGAGAAACTCCCCAAATATAGGTGCGCCAAGTTTGTAGCGTCATACCCAAGAAGACTCAAGGCTGTAATCGCTGCTAAAGGTGCTACAACAAAGTACTCAGTAAAGTTTTGCAAAAATTTCTAAAAACCTGTTTTTGCTTTGTCATTATGGGGTATTGAGGGTAGATTTATAAGGGGGGGAAATGATGTAATCAATTTTAGAATAAAGCTTTAACGTAACAAAATGTGGAAAAAGTCAAGGGGTCTGATTACTTTCTGAATGCACTGTACTTGAACCAATGTGTAGACATGCCTACACACACCTCACCCTCAACGGCATGCCCTACGTAGACCTCTGGAAGGACAGAGCACACACCTACACACACAACTTATACCCACACACAAACCTTACACATACAGTGCCTTCAGAAAGTATTCACACCCCTTGACTTTTTCCACATTTTGTTGTGTCCGGAAGTGGCATTACAATGGATTTAATTGTCAACGATTTACTCAAAATACTCTGTTATGTCAAAGTGTATAAAAAATTTGAACATTTGTAAAAAAAAAAAAAAATGAAAATGAAAATAAAACACTAAGATATCTTGATTAGATAAGAATTCAACCCCTCGACTCAATACAGAATGACCTCTTTCTGCGTAAGTCTGGATTGTGCAACATTTGCACATTATTATTTTCTAAATTCTTCAAGCTCTGTCAAATTGTTGTTGATCATTGCTAGACAACCATGTGTAGGTCTTGCCATAGATTTTCAAGGCCATTTAAGTCAAAACTGTAACTCGGCCACATTCACTGTCTTTTTGGTAAGCGACTCCAGTGTAGATTTGGCCTTATGTTTTAGGTTATTGTCCTGCTGAAAGGTGAATTAATCTCCCAGTATCTGACTGAACCAGGTTTTTCTCTAGGATTTTGCCTGGGCTTAGCTCCATTCCTTTTGTTTTATCCTGAAAAACTCCCCAGTCCTTAATGGTTACAAGTATACCCATAACATGATGCAGCCACCACTATGCTTGAAAATATGCAGAGTGGTACTCAGTACTGTGTTGTATTGGATTTGCCCCAAACATAAGACTTTTTATTCAGGACAAAAAATTAATTTCTTTGCCACATTTTTTGCAATATTACTTTAGTGCCTTGTTGCAAACAGGATGCATGTTTTGGAATATTTGTATTCTGTACAGGCTTCATTCTTTACACTCTGTCAGTTAAGTTATTATTGATCCATCCTCAGTTTTCTCCTATCACAGCCATTAAACTCTGTATCTTTATTAAACTCACCATTAGCCTCATGGTGAAATCCCTGATTGGTTTCTTTCCTATCTGGCAAATGAGGTAGGAAGGACGTCTGTAGTGAATGGGTGTAGTGATACACCATCCAAAGTGTAATTAATAACTTCACCATGCCCATAGGAATATTTAATGTCTGCTTTTTCCCCCCTATCTAACCATATGTTCCCTTCTTTGCAAGGCATTGGAAAACCTCCCTGGGGTTGAATCTGTTTGAAATGTACTGCTCGACTGAGGGACCTTACAATTATCTGTATGTGTAGGGTACAGAGATGAGGTAGTCATTCAAAAATCATGTTAAACACTATTATTGCTCATTGAGTGAGTCCATGCAACTTATTATGTGACTTGGTAAGCACATTTTTACTTTTACTTATTTATTTACTACTCACGTATTTAGGCTTACCATATCAAAGTAGTTGAATACTTCAGGTTTTCATTTTCTATTCATTTGTAAACATTTCAAAAACATAATTCTACTTTAACATTATGGGGTATTGTGTGTAGGCCAGTGATGACAAAAATTTAAATTTGAACCATTTTAAATTCAGCCTGTAACACAACAAAATATGGAAAAAGTCAAGGTGTGTGAATGCTTTCTGAATGCACTGTACACAACTGCACACACCTCATGCTGAATGACACTGTAAGACCAGAGTACACACACACACACACACATCTCATCCTTGGTCATCTTGATCCTAGGTAAAAATGGTGACATCGACTATTGCGAACTGAACGCTGTGATTGGTTATAAGAGCATCGTGGCGGACCCGGTCACGTTCAGGTCACGGTCGAGCTACGTGACCCTGCCCACTCTCCAGGCCTACTACTCCATGCACCTGTTCCTCCAGTTCAAAACCACCTCACCTGACGGACTCATACTCTACAACAGAGGAGACGGAAACGACTTTATAGTGGTGGAGCTGGTCAAAGGGTACGGCATAATTACTTACTTAACTACCTATAGCTACTATTTACATTACTGATACTGTACAACAGAGGATAACTAACTACTTAACTACCTATAGCTACTATTTACATTACAGATACTGTACAACAGAGGATAACTAACTAGCTAACTACCTACCTATAGCTACTATTTACATTACTGATACTGTACAACAGAGGATAACTAACTAGCTAACTACCTACCTATAGCTACTATTTACATTACAGATACTGTACAACAGATGATAACTAACTAGCTAACTAACTACCTATAGCTACTATTTACATTACAGATACTGTACAACAGAGGATAACTAGCTAACTAACTACCTATAGCTACTATTTACATTACTGATACTGTACAACAGAGGATAACTAACTACTTAACTACCTATAGCTACTATTTACATTACTGATACTGTACAACAGAGGATAACTAACTAGCTAACTACCTACCTATAGCTACTATTTACATTACAGATACTGTACAACAGATGATAACTAACTAACTAACTACCTATAGCTACTATTTACATTACTGATACTGTACAACAGAGGATAACTAACTAGCTAACTACCTACCTATAGCTACTATTTACATTACAGATACTGTACAACAGAGGATAACTAACTAGCTAACTAACTACCTATAGCTACTATTTACATTACTGATACTGTACAACAGAGGATAACTAACTAACTAACTACCTATAGCTACTATTTACATTACTGATACTGTACAACAGAGGATAACTAACTAACTAACTACCTATAGCTACTATTTACATTACTGATACTGTACAACAGAGGATAACTAACTAACTAACTACCTATAGCTACTATTTACATTACAGATACTGTACAACAGAGGATAACTACCTAACTAACTACCTATAGCTACTATTTACATTACTGATACTGTACAACAGAGGATAACTAACTAACTAACTACCTATAGCTACTATTTACATTACAGATACTGTACAACAGAGGATAACTAACTAGCTAACTAACTACCTATAGCTACTATTTACATTACTGATACTGTACAACAGAGGATAACTAACTAACTAACTACCTATAGCTACTATTTACATTACAGATACTGTACAACAGAGGATAACTAACTAGCTAACTAACTACCTATAGCTACTATTTACATTACTGATACTGTACAACAGAGGATAACTAACTAACTAACTACCTATAGCTACTATTTACATTACAGATACTGTACAACAGAGGATAACTAACTAACTAACTACCTACCTATAGCTACTATTTACATTACTGATACTGTACAACAGAGGATAACTAACTAGCTAACTAACTACCTATAGCTACTATTTACATTACTGATACTGTACAACAGAGGATAACTAACTAACTAACTACCTATAGCTACTATTTACATTACAGATACTGTACAACAGAGGATAACTAACTAGCTAACTACCTATAGCTACTATTTACATTACAGATACTGTATAACAGAGGATAACTAACTAGCTAACTACCTATAGCTACTATTTACATTACTGATACTGTACAACAGAGGATAACTACCTATAGCTACTATTTACATTACAGATACTGTACAACAGAGGATAACTAGCTAACTAACTACCTATAGCTACTATTTACATTACAGATACTGTACAACAGAGGATAACTAACTAGCTAACTACCTATAGCTACTATTTACATTACTGATACTGTACAACAGAGGATAACTAACTAACTAACTACCTATAGCTACTATTTACATTACAGATACTGTACAACAGAGGATAACTAACTAGCTAACTACCTATAGCTACTATTTACATTACTGATACTGTACAACAGAGGATAACTAACTAGCTAACTACCTATAGCTACTATTTACATTACAGATACTGTATAACAGAGGATAACTAACTAGCTAACTACCTATAGCTACTATTTACATTACTGATACTGTACAACAGAGGATAACTACCTATAGCTACTATTTACATTACAGATACTGTACAACAGAGGATAACTAGCTAACTAACTACCTATAGCTACTATTTACATTACAGATACTGTACAACAGAGGATAACTAACTAGCTAACTACCTATAGCTACTATTTACATTACTGATACTGTACAACAGAGGATAACTAACTAACTAGCTAACTAACTACCTATAGCTACTATTTACATTACAGATACTGTACAACAGAGGATAACTAACTAGCTAACTAACTACCTATAGCTACTATTTACATTACTGATACTGTACAACAGAGGATAACTAACTAGCTAACTACCTATAGCTACTATTTACATTACAGATACTGTACAACAGAGGATAACTAACTAGCTAACTAACTACCTATAGCTACTATTTACATTACTGATACTGTACAACAGAGGATAACTAACTAGCTAACTAACTACCTATAGCTACTATTTACATTACTGATACTGTACAACAGAGGATAACTAACTAGCTAACTACCTATAGCTACAATTTACATTACATAAACCGTACAACAGAGGATAACTAACTAGCTAACTAACTACCTATAGCTACTATTTACATTACTGATACTGTACAACAGAGGATAACTAACTAGCTAACTAACTACCTATAGCTACTATTTACATTACTGATACTGTACAACAGAGGATAACTAACTAACTAGCTAACTAACTACCTATAGCTACTATTTACATTACTGATACTGTACAACAGAGGATAACTAACTAGCTACCTATAGCTACTATTTACATTACTGATACTGTACAACAGAGGATAACTAACTAGCTAACTAAATACCTATAGCTACTATTTACATTACAGATACTGTACAACAGAGGATAACTAACTAGCTAACTAACTACCTATAGCTACTATTTACATTACTGATACTGTACAACAGAGGATAACTAACTACCTAACTACCTATAGCTACTATTTACATTACTGATACTGTACAACAGAGGATAACTAACTAGCTAACTAACTACCTATAGCTACTATTTACATTACTGATACTGTACAACAGAGGATAACTAACTAGCTAACTAACTACCTATAGCTACTATTTACATTACAGATACTGTACAGCAGAGGATAACTAACTAGCTAACTAACTACCTATAGCTACTATTTACATTACAGATACTGTACAACAGAGGATAACTAGCTAACTAACTACCTATAGCTACTATTTACATTACTGATACTGTACAACAGAGGATAACTAACTAGCTAACTAACTACCTATAGCTACTATTTACATTACTGATACTGTACAACAGAGGATAACTAACTAGCTAACTAACTACCTATAGCTACTATTTACATTACAGATACTGTACAGCAGAGGATAACTAACTAGCTAACTAACTACCTATAGCTACTATTTACATTACAGATACTGTACAACAGAGGATAACTAGCTAACTAACTACCTATAGCTACTATTTACATTACAGATACTGTACAACAGAGGATAACTAACTAGCTAACTAACTACCTATAGCTACTATTTACATTACAGATACTGTACAACAGAGGATAACTAACTAGCTAACTAACTACCTATAGCTACTATTTACATTACAGATACTGTACAACAGAGGATAACTAACTAGCTAACTAACTACCTATAGCTACTATTTACATTACAGATACTGTACAACAGAGGATAACTAGCTAACTAACTACCTATAGCTACTATTTACATTACTGATACTGTACAACAGAGGATAACTAACTAGCTAACTAACTACCTATAGCTACTATTTACATTACTGATACTGTACAACAGAGGATAACTAACTAGCTAACTAACTACCTATAGCTACTATTTACATTACAGATACTGTACAACAGAGGATAACTAACTAGCTAACTAACTACCTATAGCTACTATTTACATTACAGATACTGTACAACAGAGGATAACTAACTAGCTAACTAACTACCTATAGCTACTATTTACATTACAGATACTGTACAACAGAGGATAACTAACTAGCTAACTAACTACCTATAGCTACTATTTACATTACAGATACTGTACAACAGAGGATAACTAACTAGCTAACTAACTACCTATAGCTACTATTTACATTACAGATACTGTACAACAGAGGATAACTAGCTAACTAACTACCTATAGCTACTATTTACATTACTGATACTGTACAACAGAGGATAACTAACTAGCTAACTAACTACCTATAGCTACTATTTACATTACTGATACTGTACAACAGAGGATAACTAACTAGCTAACTAACTACCTATAGCTACTATTTACATTACTGATACTGTACAACAGAGGATAACTAACTAGCTAACTAACTACCTATAGCTACTATTTACATTACTGATACTGTACAACAGAGGATAACTAACTAGCTAACTAACTACCTATAGCTACTATTTACATTACAGATACTGTACAACAGAGGATAACTAACTAGCTAACTAACTACCTATAGCTACTATTTACATTACAGATACTGTACAACAGAGGATAACTAGCTAACTAACTACCTATAGCTACTATTTACATTACTGATACTGTACAACAGAGGATAACTAACTAGCTAACTAACTACCTATAGCTACTATTTACATTACTGATACTGTACAACAGAGGATAACTAGCTAACTAACTACCTATAGCTACTATTTACATTACAGATACTGTACAACAGAGGATAACTAACTAGCTAACTAACTACCTATAGCTACTATTTACATTACAGATACTGTACAACAGAGGATAACTAACTAGCTAACTAACTACCTATAGCTACTATTTACATTACTGATACTGTACAACAGAGGATAACTAGTTAACTAACTACCTATAGCTACTATTTACATTACTGATACTGTACAACAGTGGATAACTAACTAGCTAACTACCTATAGCTACTATTTACATTACAGATACTGTACAACAGAGGATAACTAACTAGCTAACTAACTACCTATAGCTACTATTTACATTACAGATACTGTACAACAGAGGATAACTAACTAGCTAACTAACTACCTATAGCTACTATTTACATTACAGATACTGTACAACAGAGGATAACTAACTAGCTAACTACCTATAGCTACTATTTACATTACTGATACTGTACAACAGAGGATAACTAACTAGCTAAATACCTATAGCTACTATTTACATTACTGATACTGTACAACAGAGGATAACTAACTAGCTAACTACCTATAGCTATTATTTACATTACTGATACTGTACAACAGAGGATAACTAACTAACTAACTACCTATAGCTACTACTTACATTACAGATACTGTACAACAGAGGATAACTAACTAGCTAACTAACTACCTATAGCTACTATTTACATTACAGATACTGTACAACAGAGGATAACTAACTAGCTAACTAACTACCTATAGCTACTATTTACATTACAGATACTGTACAACAGAGGATAACTAACTAGCTAACTAACTACCTATAGCTACTATTTACATTACAGATACTGTACAACAGAGGATAACTAACTAGCTAACTAACTACCTATAGCTACTATTTACATTACAGATATTGTATAACAGAGGATAACTAACTAGCTAACTAACTACCTATAGCTACTATTTACATTACTGATACTGTACAACAGAGGATAACTAACTACCTAACTACCTATAGCTACTATTTACATTACTGATACTGTACAACAGAGGATAACTAACTAGCTAACTAACTACCTATAGCTACTATTTACATTACTGATACTGTACAACAGAGGATAACTAACTACCTATAGCTACTATTTACATTACTGATACTGTACAACAGAGGAGATTGAAATCGCTTGGTGAAGGGACATGTCAGAGTGGGACAACTATCGACTACTCATGGATATACAGTTAATATTATCATATTGTAATCCTAATCATCCTCCCCAGCTACCTCCACTACGTGTCTGACCTGGGGAACGGGGCTCACCTGATCAAAGGCAACTCCAACTCTCCTCTGAATGACAACCACTGGCACAACGTGCTCATATCCAGAGACACCAACAACCTGCACACTGTTAAGATAGACACCAAGGTCACTACACAGACCACTATGGGGGCCAAGAACCTGGATCTCAAAGGTAACACACACACACACACTGTACATACCATACTACCCTTCTGCTACTATGGAATCTCTCTGCCTCAGTCCTTGTTCCCTAACAGCAGAGGGCAGTACTGTCAGCTAAGAGAGAGACAGATATTGTTGCATGGAGCTGTCACTCAAGTTATGCTGTGTTCCTATAGGTGACCTGTACGTAGGGGGAGTGGCTAAGGAGATGTACAGGGACCTTCCCAAGCTCGTCCACTCCCGGGAAGGCTTCCAGGGTTGCTTAGCAACCGTTGACCTTAACGGCCGACTACCCGACCTGCTGGCCGATGCTCTAGCTACCACCGGACAAGTGGAGAGGGGCTGTGAAGGTACACACACACACACAGGTACACACACACACACAAACCATGAGTACCTACACAAAAAAAGTATAGAGAGACACACACATACCAGGACTTTCTCCTTACCATTGCATATCATAGCATTTTTTAAAACTCATTCCTTCACTCTTGCTCCAGCTAACAGCTGTTTTTATTACGTTGGAGATTATCCCCCTTGTTTGGGCATCTGGCTTTCTCTTCCCTCTTTCTCTCTCTTTTGCTCTCTCTGTTTTTTTGTTCGTTTTTTTTTTACAGGCATTTCTATGCTTTGTTTTTACTAACCATCTAACATATTTTGCTTGTCGTTGTTTTGTTTTTGTTTTCGGCTGACGAAAGTTGCATTGATGAAAGCTGACTTGCAAGGTAGATCGCTCTGTGTGTGCGTGTATGTGCCTGTGTGCGCTTGTGATCGACTGGGTTCGAACCTGGGTCTGCTGCGCACCACACGTCTGTGTTAGCCTACTAAGCTAAAGTTTAGGCATTAGCTCAGCTAACGTATGTGCTCAGGTCTCAGACAAGGGTACTCATTACGCAAGCCACCTCGGTTACACTTGTGGGTGCATGTGTGTGGTGTGTTCTGACGTAACCTGTCCAGGTCACCGTAGTGACATCATCCCCTCAGTGACACCATTACTGTTTCATTTAGACCACACACCCTGCACCTCCTTCACTTGGAAGCATGGTTCTAACCCCACCCCCTGCTTCTAACCCCACCCTCTTCTGTTTGACCTCTCCCTACCTGTATCTAACCTAGGCCTACCTCATGGACAGCTACAGGATGTCCAGTGAATTGGAATTCCAATTCAACAATCCAAAAGTGCTATTCATTTTCAATGAGGATCAACTCTTAAAGGAATGATTCACAAACATTTTGGAATTAATATGTTTTTTCTGGTCGATTTAACCAGAGAATTTTTAAGGGCTTATTCTGATTATTTTCTTACTTTCAGCAGCCTCTGGTTGACATTAGCCTTCATCGTTTAGAAGTTAAAGGATTTGTCTTTCCAGGTCCCAGTACTACCTGTCAGGAAGACTCTTGCTCCAATCAGGGCGTGTGTTTGCAGCAGTGGGAGGGATTTAGCTGTGATTGCAGTATGACATCATTCGGAGGACCACTCTGCAATGACGGTGAGTCACTTTATTTTTCTATTCCTATGACCTATTTCCTGTTTACTACTTTCAATTTCCTGTTTACTACATCCTTTTTCTGCTCATTTGACAACAAGTCATGTAAATCTGTTGTTCACAGCGGGGACCACGTATATCTTTGGTCGTGATGGGGGTGTGATTGTGTACACCTGGCCTCCTAACGAGCGCCCCAGTACACGGGCTGACCGGCTCGCGCTGGGCTTCAGCACACAGCAGAAACACGCTACCCTGCTACGGGTCGACAGCGCCTCGGGACTGGGGGACTACCTACAGCTACAGATAGTAAGGAGTACATTGTTTAACACTGGCCTCTACAAAATCCCTGTGGAACTGCGCTCTGTCTACCTCGAATCAGCACTCTGCTACACTACCAGCTATAAATCCCTTTCTCCCTTCCTATCCTCTTTCTCTATCCCTTTCTGTCCCTCGATCTCTCTCTCTCTGTGTCTATTTTTCACTCCTCAGGATAAAGGAAATATTAGGGTAGTGTTTAACGTGGGAACAGATGACATCAACATTGAAGAG
The DNA here is from genome assembly GCF_901001165.1 of Salmo trutta. Classification (NCBI taxonomy): domain Eukaryota; kingdom Metazoa; phylum Chordata; class Actinopteri; order Salmoniformes; family Salmonidae; genus Salmo; species Salmo trutta. The sequence goes on from NC_042966.1 coordinate 14,917,905, forward strand.
ACTGCTAAATTCGTTAATGATGGGAAGTACCACATAGTTCGGTTTACCCGCAGCGGAGGCAACGCAACCCTGCAGCTGGACGACTTGCCAATCATAGAGCGTTACCCCTCAGGTAAGGACCGACCATAGCCTACACCCGCCTGTCACAGCCAATCACACTACAGGACTTCGCTTTACTTCCTGAATAAAAGGAAGTGACTATATACCGCAACTGTTTCTTTCAGTATTAATATAAGGATGTTGTAATGTTGGTGTTTCTGATGTTATTACTACATCATAGCTACGTTACTATTAAGACTTTTGTTATGACTTGCTGAAGATCAAATGTCTATGTTATGATGTAATTTTCCTGTTAAAACATTAAAAAATGAAATATGTAGTAACAGTTCCCCTGTTGCCTTGACTCCAGGGAGTCTGTACTGACATGACTGGTCATTTATGTTGCTATGTTAAATAGTGTGATACGTAAATGAGCCATGTAAACATTTAATACAGGTAATAGTTGTGTTTTATTTAAAAAATAAAATAATAGCCATTGGGGCATTTGGCCAAACAGCAACACAATAAACGTTTCATTTTCTGAGTAAACTAGACTGAAAAAAAAAAAGAGAGAAAAAATGATTGTATTAGATTTTTTTTTGCATTGGGTTTTTCAACATTTGTTGTTGTTTTTATATAAAAGTAGTAATCATATATTTTCGAGAGTTATTTAGTTAGATGTTAGCTAAACGGCTAAACACTAGACAGAGAGGTGTATAACTGTTGATCTGTTAGCTTTAACAATGATTATCGTTATTATTCTGTTGTTTTATCAAACTCTCTAAACTCCTGTCTGTCAGATGATAATTAACTGTTTAAATGTCTCCTTAAATCAAAGCCCATGAACAGAAAGTCAATGTCCGCTCGATGGTTGCTGCTCCTGATCGTAACTCTTATTGAAATGAAGACACAGCGACAATGATCGGACCGACTAACAGGACCTTGGTCAGGACTTTGACTTTCTCTTCATGGCTGTTCATTTTGTTGTCCAGCTCCTGTGCCAGGTGTTGATGTGCGTAATTACTGTGTTTTCATCTTTAAATTAAAGGCAACATTGATAACGAGCGCCTGGCCATCGCTAGACAGAGAATCCCCTATCGACTCGGTCGAGTAGTTGACGATTGGCTATTCGACAAAGGTAAAAACATCATTAAAATTACTTAAAACTTTTAGCTTAAAAGTCAACCTGAAGCAAGTTGAAACTGTGACCATCAACTAACATCTAAAATTATAAATTCATAACTAAGTTTAAACATAGTAGCTGTTAGAGTGTAATATTGTCAGACTGTGTAAACTGTAGTGTAACTGTACTGTTCTGTAATACACTACTTCACTGTAAACTGTAGCTAGAGAGAAAGCTTGATAATACCAGGTTAAAGGGACAATGGGAAGATTCATCTGAATAAATGTGAAACTAGTACAGATAAAAAGGGCTTTATTAAGATTCTGTCATAATGCTGTTTCTCCAATTGTAAACATTTAAAGGTTTCACTTTAGAATAACTCCTCGTAATAAAGCATTTATAACGGCTTAGTAAATAGTTTATTCATAATTTATGAATCATTATTCCATTCATAAGATGTTTAATATAGGTCCTTATAAACCATTCGTTAAGTCTTGTTGCGTGGCCTGATGAAAGTGTAGAATATTTGTACTTTATAAATAGTTTCTAAATGTTTTGAGTGACCAGTGTAATTTCTCACAAAAAGATGGACATGCCATTGGTAGACATTCCAACAGTACCTGATGTTCCTTAAAGGTCCAATGCAGTCAATTTTATCTCAATATAAAATCATTTCTGGTTAACAACTAAGTACCTTACTGTGATTGTTTACTATTAAAATGGTCAAAAATAAACAATAATAGCTTTTCAGCAAAGAGCAATTTCTCAAACAAGAGTGTAGCTACGACTGTCTGGGAGTGGTTTGAGTGGGGAGGGGAAAACAGAACAGTAGGGTACATTGTTACCCAGAAATGATTTTAGGCTGTATTGAGATACAAAATGCCTGCATTGGACCTTTAAATGCTTCCAGTGCTTCAGTCTTTTACCACAGACTATGTTCACACATGGCTTTGTTTGGCTGCACCTTTACTGGGCTTTTAAAGGTAGTAACTCTTTAAATGTAATTGAATAGTTCAGCACAATAATGTATTCAGATATTTGTTTCCTTACCTCGTAAGCAGTCTATGGACTGCTCTTCATCTTTCATGGAATCATTCTGCGCGTAAACCGGAATCTATTGCGACGGCATGGAACGTGTAGGATAACAAGCAGCGGTAATTCTGGTGTTTGGGTTTTCGTCACTGGTTATTTGGCCGTACCAGGATTGGGTGAAAGCGGTGCTTAAACTTTGACTGCTTCATGCATGTGGGGAAATTAGAGGGTGGGCCTTTGGCTGAGGGTTTCCTTTTGCGAGTTTGTCGATTTCTAACATGTATGGACCCACACAGCTGACCAAATTCTAAGATTACACTGCTCTAAGGAGTGACTGCAATCCACACTTTTGTTTTAGTAGAAAAATCACTGCCAAGAAATGCTTATTTGACCATTTTCTGGATTTTTTTTATTTTATTTTACTCAACATAGGGTGTGTCTGAGGTTACACATTACAATTGTGTGACTTTTGGAATAAAATGTTCAATATATTTTCTTGAACATCCTCTTTATTTAGTGCTGGTTGTTTAACCACAGATATGTCATAGGGGGCATTTTGAGACCTTTAAGGAACATCAGGCGCTGCTGGAATGTCTACCAATGGCATGTCCATCGTTTTGTGCGAAATTACACCGGTCACTCAAAATGTTTATGAAGTATCTATAAAGTATAAACAGCCCACACTTAAGACGAGGCCATGCAAAGAGTTAACTAATGATTAGTAAATGCTTCATAAGAACATATATTACACATCTTCTGAGTGATCTTATGAATCATTATTAAATACTTTAAAAGTTGTTTAGAAATGTGTGAATAACTAGGTTACTGAAATGTACAAATGTGGGAGTAATGATTAATAAATGATGAATAGACTATTTACTAATCCGTTATAAATGCTTTATTACGTGGAGTTATTCTAAAATGATACCACATATCAATGTTGAACATCATATAGTCAAAGTAAAGTTCATAATCAGATATTACTTGTAAGACTTGAGAGATGTTAAATGCACTGTTTCTTTTTATTAACCTCTTCAACTTCAGCAGAGCTCCTTTAAATACCTGAAGTCCCTTTAACAGTGACCAGAGACAGAGCTATGACCTGTGCATGCTTCATAGAGCTTCATATGGCTTTATAATGCTTCATTCAGCTTCTTAGGGCTTCATAAGGCTGTAATAACCATATTTGAGGGAAAACAATCGATATGTCCGATCAACATGATGACTTGCTCCTGATGCGTCTCCAAGAGCAACCATCTCTCAGCTATCTCATGTCCTCTCTCTTCATCCTACTCTTCCTTTCATCCACCTTCATCGTCTTCTTTTCATCCTCCTCTCTTCCTCCAGCCCGCCATTCCACAGTACATCTCAGCCTTTGGTCGTGTCCCACATCATACTTACAACAAGCTAACATTACGATTAAAGTGTATATTATCGTCACACCGACGACTCATATGTATGCGTGTGTGTGTCTGTGTGTTTGTGTGTGTGTGTGTGTGTGTGTGTGTCCAGGCCGCCAGCTGACCATCTTCAACAGCCAGACGACGGTGACGGTGGGAAGAGGAAAGGAAGCAGGTCAGTTCCAGGGTCAGATGGCCGGTCTCTACTACAACGGACTGAAGATACTCAACATGGCCGCCGAAGGACACGCCCACATCCGCCTCGAGGGCAGCACGCGATTGGTTGGGGACATGCCCTCCTCCATCACGCCCCAATCCAGCGCTGCCGCCGGGGCAAACCGATCAGACCCCGCTGCCAATGCTGGCGATATCACCACGACAACCGCCACAAACAGGAAACAAGGAGGAGGAACTACGCAGCAGGTAGGAAACTAACTATGACACTAAGGCATAAAAAGGCTAATTAAGCAATTCATAACCTCACAGATATAGATACTATAAACTGTATCTGCTATCACCAGTCAGGAGGTTATGGTGAACAGGCTCTCTTTGTTTGTGATTGAGAGGGATTCTGGGTTATGAAATAGTCTGTCGCACTCTGAAAAATAATAATTTCCAATGATGCGAGTTGCCATGGAGATAGTGAACCCTCTTAGGTATTCTCTCTCTCTCTCTCTCTCTCTCTCTCACTCTCTCGTGCTCCATAGTGTATACCTCCTTTGTGTATACCTCAGACATAAATAATGGAATGCAGAGCTGTGAGCAGAGCCTCAGGCATCAATAATAGATCTAGATGGATGGAGGGTTTGAGTGATGGAGTGAGACACAGTGTTCCTTTTTACACCTCAGACGTGTGTGTGTGTAGTTGGTGGTGTAACTGGTTTGCAGAGAGCATTGCAAATGAGTCAGTATCCCAAGATGGGAACTAGGTCAGACAGAATGTATGCTCGATATGCTGCAGTGTGTGTGTGCATGCGTGTGTGTGTGTGTGTGTGTGTTGCAGTGAGTATGTGTTTAATAAGAAACACTGATCTGCTGCTGGGGTTACCTAGCAACCAAGCTGTATTCAACAAGTGTTCATGGACACACACAAACATAGAGGTAACATGTAGGCTGTACTTAGTTACAGTCGGCTGCAGCAGAGGGAGGAGCAGTGAAACAACTTAATGGTGGATCAGATCAAGTAATCGATTTTGTGTACGTGTGACGTGTGTGTGTGTGTGCGCGTGTGTGTGAGTTTGAGTGTGTTTGATGTGTTTCTTCCTGCTGCCCTGAGTTTAGTGAGACTCTCTCCTAGGAAGTCAGAGTTATTAATAATGTAAAAGAGTGTGTGTGCTTCAGGGCTCTGTGTTTTGCTACAGTCTGCTCTGACTCACTTTGCTCAGTTTAGTTTGGATGTTATCGGTGTGTGTGTGTGTTTTTGTGTGTGTGCGTGCGTGTGTCCGTGTGTGTGTCCATGTGTGTTATATGGGTAGAAGCAACTGTAGCAATCTGTCTCCTCCCTCTATCTATCTCTCTCTCTCTCTCTCGCTCTCTCTCTCTCTCTCTCAGCAGTGATAGGTAGTTAGTGTATCAGTACATATGCAGAATAGCTCCTCTTCTCTCCTCTTCTCTCCGTGCTGACAGAGCTGTAGCCAACAGTGTGTGTGTGTGTGTGTTGAAGTAGAACAATGGCTGCACAGCGGAAGCAGTAGAGCAGTGTGTGTACACCGTGTGTGTGTGAGTGTGTGTGTGTGTTATGTGTGAGCTAGGCAGTCAGGCAGGCATGGACGCTCGCTGGCATTGTTCGGCTGCTCAGGTACTGATTTTACTCCTTCAGCATGATACCATCTTTCGCCTTCATCTCTCCATCTCTCCCTTGTCTCTCCCGCTTTCTTTCGTTATCTGTCTTTTTCCTTTTCGATTTTCTCTTCCCCTCTTTCTTTATCTCTCGCTCTCTACCTTTCTTCATCTGTGCTGGAAGGTGGCATGCATCGCTGCTAGACAAAGAGAAGGAGAGATAAGGCTGTAGAGGAGAGACGGAAGACGGAGAGAAAAAGAGATGAGGCTATAGGAAGAGGTTGGCATGCATTGTTCAGGAGTGTGTGTGCATCAGTGGAACAGACTTGGCTCACTTTTAATTGGCAACTTAAAAGGCTGTGGTTTGATTGGCAGGTCTGTAGTTTGATTGACATGTGAGTAGTGGTCAGCTGACTCCGTTTGGAGTCTAGAATGAGTTGGAGTCATTAGAATCAGCCTGGAATACAATTTGGAGGGGTTACAGTTAAAGGTGTCGAAAAGGCATTCATCTGAAGATACACATCTGCTTACAGTTGCTCTTGACCAATCACGCTCAGGCAATTGAGATCATGGGCACCCTATAAGCAGACAGCGTAATGTTTACTTTTCTCCCGGGATTTTTGATTGTCCAATTAGCAAAAGTGAAATCTATCACATCGTTGCAAGAAGTACCTGGCTGATGTAGCCATTAATGTGAGGTTAGCTTCTATAGTGCCTTTTACTAGACTTCTATAGTGCTGCATTTCTGTTATCTTGGGATGCATTACTCTAAATGTATTTGCATAGATTTTTTGTGAGGGTGTTTGTGGGTTCTAGTCCCGTTCTATGTTGGGTTCTAGACCTGTTCTAGATTTGGTTCTGCTGTTCTCTCCATTCCCCATACTGAGGTTAGTTATGACTACTGCAATGCATCACTCTCCCGTTTTAATACACCGCGGACTCTCAGTGTGGGTTTAAAACACGCACTCACACTCTCGCTCCCACACAAACACACACGCTTATGCACACACACATTTCTCAGCTGTAAAGTCGAAGCAGGCGATGTTTAACAAACTCATGAATATGCACATTCGATTAGCATGATGTTAACTTAAGCTGCAACACTTTGATGTCTCCTTTCTTCTCTCCTCGTGCTTTTCCTTGTCCTACCCTTTGTCCCTCTCTCCCTCTATGACTCTCTTCCTTCATCTCTTTCTCTTCTTCCATCTGTCTTTCTCCCAAGACAGCTCTTTCTTTTTCTCTCTCTCTCTCCCTACCTCTCTCTCTACCTACCTCTCTCTCTCCCTAACTCTCTCTCTCTCCCTACCTCTCTCTCTCCCAACCTCTCTCTCTCTCTCTCTCTCTCACTCTCTCTCTCTCTTGGAAAGAACACAGAACGCTAGTCTTCTGTCATATACGGAGTCCAGATTAACACCCTGATAATCTCTCTCTTTCTGTCTGGTGGTGAGTGCCAGTGTTTCAGGTCTCTCAGTGAAACACGCCCTTCGTTTTTAACGGCCTGAACTTAGAGTTGCCATGGCAACAGGCGGGAGAGTAGGAGAAGAGAGAGGGCGCTGCCAAAGAGAGAAAGGGTGGAGGAGGAGAGGAAGTGGAGAGGCATTGTTCGGCTGAGAGAGAGTGAGGAAGGAGGGGGGTTGGCCAAAGGAGCATCTTCCCAACTTGTGTTGCTCAGCGAGCAGGGCATGGACATGAAGGGTTCATAGTTACTGCACTGTACTATACACTGTTGGTTAGTTACTTTATTATAGTCCTCAGAGATCAGCAATCAGCACATCGGTGGACCACTATACATAGAGGGAAGAGGAAGGAGAGAGGGGAGGAAGAAAGTGGGAAGGAATGTGGGAGAAGATAGGGAAAAGGAGGAAGGGGAGAGCCAGAGAAGGAGAGAGGAGGAGGAGGATATGATTAGATCCCAGCTCGTAACCAACACCTCTCTCCTCCTCTTCTCTCTATCTCACTTCTGTTCTCTCGCTTTTTCTCCGCCTCTCTCTTCACAATTTGGCAGTTTGGAAGTTGCCAGGACTCAGGGGGAAAAAAACATATAGATTTCTGAAAATCAAAAATGTGTTTGACTTCAAGTTGAGAGTTTTGTGTTCTGTTTGCAGAATGAGAGGAGAAAATACTTCACATGTCTATAACACGTACATGAAAGGCTCAAGGGATCCATAAGTATTATAAAAAACAATAGCGTGTGTTTAATGATATATTGTCTCTCTCCAGTCGACAGACGACCTGCTGGTGGCATCAGCTGAGTGTCCCAGTGATGACGAGGACATTGACCCATGTGACCCCAGCTCTGGTAATATATACCATATACAGTACATACTACTACTATGCTACCACACTACTACCCTCACACTCTAACAGTATGGCTAGTAGACTGGAGAAACATTTACTAACCTCAAACACTAACAGTATGGCTAGTAGACTAGAGAATCATTTACTACCCTCACACACTAACAGTATGGCTAGTAGACTAGATAAACGTTTTCTACCCTCACACACTAACAGTATGGCTAGTAGACTAGATAAACGTTTTCTACCCTCACACACTAACAGCATGGCTAGTAGACTAGATAAACGTTTTCTACCCTCACACACTAACTGTATGGCTAGTACACTGGAGAAACATTTACTACCCTCACACACTAACAGTATGGCTAGTAGACAGAGAAATGTTTACTACCCTCACACACTAACAGTATGGCTAGTAGACTGGAGAAACATTTACTACCCTCACACACTAACAGTATGGCTAGTAGACTGGAGAAACATTTACTACCCTCACACACTAATAGTATGGCTACTAGACTGGAGAAACATTTACTACCCTCACACACTAACAGTATGGATAGTGGACTAGAGAATCATTTACTACCCTCTAACACTAACAGTATGGCTAGTAGACTGGAGAAACATTTATTACCCTCACACACTAATAGTATGGCTAGTAGACTGGATAAACATGTACTACCCTCACACACTAACAGTATGGCTAGTAGACTGGAGAAACATTTACTACCCTCACACACTAACAGTATGGCTAGTAGACTGGATAAACATGTACTACCCTCACACACTAACAGTATGGCTAGTAGACTGGATAAACATGTACTACCCTCACACACTAACAGTATGGCTAGTAGACTGGATAAACATGTACTACCCTCACACACTAACAGTATGGCTAGTAGACTAGAGAAACATTTACTACCCTCACACACTAACAGTATGGCTAGTAGACTAGAGAAATGTTTACTACCCTCACACACTAACAGTATGGCTAGTAGACTGGATAAACATGTACTACCCTCACACACTAACAGTATGGCTAGTAGACTGGAGAAACATTTACTACCCTCACACACTAACAGTATGGCTAGTAGACTGGATAAACATGTACTACCCTCACACACTAACAGTATGGCTAGTAGACTAGAGAAATGTTTACTACCCTCACACACTAACAGTATGGCTAGTAGACTGGAGAAACATTTACTACCCTCACACACTAATAGTATGGCTAGTAGACTGGAGAAACATTTCCTACCTTCACACACTAACAGTATGGATAGTGGACTAGAGAAACATTTTCTAACCTCACACACTAACAGTATGGCTAGTAGACTGGAGAATAATTTACTACCCTCCTACACACTACAGTATGGCTAGCAGACTGGAGAAACATTTACTACCCTCACACACTAACAGTATGGCTAGTAGGCTGGATAAACATGTACTACCCTCACACACTAACAGTATGGCTAGTAGACTGGATAAACATGTACTACCCTCACACACTAACAGTATGGCTAGTAGACTGGAGAAACATTTACTACCCTCACACACTAACAGTATGGCTAGTAGACTGGATAAACATTTACTACCCTCACACACTAACAGTATGGCTAGTAGACTGGAGAAACATGTACTACCCTCACACACTAACAGTATGGCAGGTAGACTGGAGAAACATTTACTACCCTCACACACTAACAGTATGGCTAGTAGACTGGAGAAACATTTACTACCCTAACACACTAATAGTATGGCTACTAGACTGGAGAAACATTTACTACCCACCTACACACTAACAGTATGGCTAGTAAACTGGAGAAACATGTACTACCTTCACACACTAACAGTATGGCTAGTAGACTGGATAAACATGTACTACCCTCACACACTAACAGTATGGCTAGTAGACTAGAGAAACATTTACTACCCTCACACACTAACAGTATGGCTAGTAGACTAGAGAAATGTTTACTACCCTCACACACTAACAGTATGGCTAGTAGACTGGATAAACATGTACTACCCTCACACACTAACAGTATGGCTAGTAGACTGGAGAAACATTTACTACCCTCACACACTAACAGTATGGCTAGTAGACTGGATAAACATGTACTACCCTCACACACTAACAGTATGGCTAGTAGACTAGAGAAATGTTTACTACCCTCACACACTAACAGTATGGCTAGTAGACTGGAGAAACATTTACTACCCTCACACACTAATAGTATGGCTAGTAGACTGGAGAAACATTTCCTACCTTCACACACTAACAGTATGGATAGTGGACTAGAGAAACATTTTCTAACCTCACACACTAACAGTATGGCTAGTAGACTGGAGAATCATTTACTACCCTCCTACACACTACAGTATGGCTAGCAGACTGGAGAAACATTTACTACCCTCACACACTAACAGTATGGCTAGTAGGCTGGATAAACATGTACTACCCTCACACACTAACAGTATGGCTAGTAGACTGGATAAACATGTACTACCCTCACACACTAACAGTATGGCTAGTAGACTGGAGAAACATTTACTACCCTCACACACTAACAGTATGGCTAGTAGACTGGATAAACATGTACTACCCTCACACACTAACAGTATGGCTAGTACACTGGAGAAACATTTACTACCCTCACACACTAACAGTATGGCTAGTAGACTGGAGAAACATGTACTACCCTCACACACTAACAGTATGGCAGGTAGACTGGAGAAACATTTACTACCCTCACACACTAACAGTATGGCTAGTAGACAGGAGAAACATTTACTACCCTAACACACTAATAGTATGGCTACTAGACTGGAGAAACATTTACTACCCACCTACACACTAACAGTATGGCTAGTAGACTGGAGAAACATGTACTACCTTCACACACTAACAGTATGGATAGTAGACTGGAGAATCATTTACTACCCTCCTACACACTACAGTATGGCTAGCAGACTGGAGAAACATTTACTACCCTCACACACTAACAGTATGGCTAGTAGACTGGAGAAACATTTACTACCCTCCTACACACTACAGTATGGCTAGCAGACTGGAGAAACATTTACTACCCTCACACACTAACAGTATGGCTAGTAGACTGGAGAAAAATGTACTACCCTCCTACACACTACAGTATGGCTAGCAGACTGGAGAAACATTTACTACCCTCACACACTAACAGTATGGCTAGTAGACTATAGAAACATTTACTACCCTCACACACTAACAGTATGGCTAGCAGACTATAGAAACATTTACTACCCTCACACACTAATAGTATGTCTAGTAGACTATAGAAACATTTACTACCCTCACACACTAACAGTATGGCAGGTAGACTGGATAAACATTTACTACCCTCACACACTAACAGTATGGCTAGTAGACTGGAATAACATTTACTACCCTCTCACACAGTACGGCTAATAGGCTGGAGAAACATTTACTACCCTCACAAACGAACAGAATAGTTAGTAGACTGGAGAAATATTTACTACCCTCACACACTAACATTATGGCTAGTAGACTGGAGAAACATGTACTACCTTCACACACTAACAGTATGGCTAGTAGACTGGAGAAACATGTACTACCTTCACACACTAACAGTATGGCTAGTAGACTGGAGAAACGTTTACTATCCTCATACACTAACATTATGGACAGTAGACTAGAGAAACATTTACTAACCTCAAACACTAACAGTATGGCTAGTAGACTAGAGAATAATTTACTACACTCACACACTAACAGTATGGCTAGTAGACTGGAGAATCATTTACTACCCTCCTACACACTACAGTATGGCTAGCAGACTGGAGAAACATTTACTACCCTCACACACTAACAGTATGGCTAGTAGACTGGAGAAACATTTACTACCCTCACACACTAACAGTATGGCTAGTAGACTGGATAAACATGTACTACCCTCACACACTAACAGTATGGCTAGTACACTGGAGAAACATTTACTACCCTCACACACTAACAGTATGGCTAGTAGACTAGAGAAATGTTTACTACCCTCACACACTAACAGTATGGCTAGTAGACTGGAGAAACATGTACTACCCTCACACACTAACAGTATGGCTAGTAGACTGGAGAAACATTTACTACCCTCACACACTAACAGTATGGCTAGTAGACTGGATAAACATGTACTACCCTCACACACTAACGGTATGGCTAGTACACTGGAGAAACATTTACTACCCTCACACACTAACAGTATGGCTAGTAGACTGGAGAAACATTTACTACCCTCACACACTAATAGTATGGCTACTAGACTGGAGAAACATTTACTACCCTCACACACTAACAGTATGGCTAGTAGACTATAGAAACATTTACTACCCTCACACACTAACAGTATGGATAGTGGACTAGAGAATCATTTACTACACTCACACACTACAGTATGGCTAGTAGACTGGAGAAACATTTACTACCTTCACACACTAACAGTATGGATAGTGGACTAGAGAAACATTTTCTAACCTCACACACTAACAGTATGGCTAGTAGACTGGAGAATCATTTACTACCCTCCTACACACTACAGTATGGCTAGCAGACTGGAGAAACATTTACTACCCTCACACACTAACAGTATGGCTAGTAGACTGGAGAAAGATTTACTACCCTCCTACACACTACAGTATGGCTAGCAGACTGGAGAAACATTTACTACCCTCACACACTAACAGTATGGCTAGTAGACTATAGAAACATTTACTACCCTCACACACTAATAGTATGGCAGGTAGACTGGATAAACATTTACTACCCTCACACACTAACAGTATGGCTAGTAGACTATAGAAACATTTACTACCATCACACACTAACAGAATGGCAGGTAGACTGGATAAACATTTACTACCCTCACACACTAACAGTATGGCTAGTAGACTGGAATAACATTTACTACCCTCTCACACAGTACTGCTAATAGGCTGGAGAAACATTTACTACCCTCACAAACGAACAGTATAGTTAGTAGACTGGAGAAATATTTACTACCCTCACACACTAACAGTATGGCTAGTAGACTGGAGAAACGTTTACTATCCTCATACACTAACATTATGGATAGTAGACTAGAGAAACATTTACTAACCTCAAACACTAACAGTATGGATAGTATACTGGAGAATCATTTAGTACCCTCCAAAACACTACAGTATGGCTAGCAGACTGGAGAAACATTTACTACCCTCACACACTAACAGTATGGCTAGTAGACTGGAGAAACATTTACTACCCTCCTACACACTACAGTATGGCTAGCAGACTGGAGAAACATTTACTACCCTCACACACTAACAGTGTGGCTAGTAGACTATAGAAACATTTACTACCCTCACACACTAACAGTATGGCTACTAGACTATAGAAACATTTACTACCCACACACACTAACAGTATGGCTAGTAGACTATAGAAACATTTACTACCCTCACACACTAATAGTATGTCTAGTAGACTATAGAAACATTTACTACCCTCACACACTAATAGTATGGCTAGTAGACTATAGAAACATTTACTACCCTCACACACTAACAGTATGGCAGGTAGACTGGATAAACATTTACTACCCTCACACACTAACAGTATAGTTAGTAGACTGGAGAAATATTTACTACCCTCACACACTAACAGTATGGCTAGTAGACTGGAGAAACGTTTACTATCCTCATACACTAACATTATGGATAGTAGACTAGAGAAACATTTACTAACCTCAAACACTAACAGTATGGATAGTATACTGGAGAATCATTTAGTACCCTCCAAAACACTACAGTATGGCTAGCAGACTGGAGAAACATTTACTACCCTCACACACTAACAGTATGGCTAGTAGACTGGAGAAACATTTACTACCCTCCTACACACTACAGTATGGCTAGCAGACTGGAGAAACATTTACTACCCTCACACACTAACAGTGTGGCTAGTAGACTATAGAAACATTTACTACCCTCACACACTAACAGTATGGCTACTAGACTATAGAAACATTTACTACCCACACACACTAACAGTATGGCTAGTAGACTATAGAAACATTTACTACCCTCACACACTAATAGTATGTCTAGTAGACTATAGAAACATTTACTACCCTCACACACTAATAGTATGGCTAGTAGACTATAGAAACATTTACTACCCTCACACACTAACAGTATGGCAGGTAGACTGGATAAACATTTACTACCCTCACACACTAACAGTATGGCTAGTAGACTATAGAAACATTTACTACCATCACACACTAACAGTATGGATAGTAGACTGGAGAAACTTTAACTACCCTTAAACACTAACAGTATGGATAGTAGACTGGAGAAACTTTAACTCCCCTCACACATTAACAGTATGGCTAGTTGACTACAGAAATATTTCCTACCCTCGCACAATAACAGTATGGCAGGTAGGCTGGATTAACATTTACTACACTCACTCATTAACAGTATGGCTAGTAGACTGGAGAAACATTTACTTCACTTACATACTATCATAATGGATAGTAGACTAGAGAAACATTTACTAACCTCACACACTAACAGTATGGCTAGTAGACTAGAGAATAATTTACTAGCCTCACACACTAACAGTATGGATAGTGGACTAGAGAATCATTTACTACACTCACACACTACAGTATGGCTAGTAGACTGGAGAAACATTTACTACCTTCACACACTAACAGTATGGATAGTGGACTAGAGAAACATTTTCTAACCTCACACACTAACAGTATGGCTAGTAGACTGGAGAATCATTTACAACCCTCCTACACACTACAGTATGGCTAGCAGACTGGAGAAACATTTACTACCCTCACACACTAACAGTATGGCTAGTAGACTGGAGAAAGATTTACTACCCTCCTACACACTACAGTATGGCTAGCAGACTGGAGAAACATTTACTACCCTCACACACTAACAGTATGGCTAGTAGACTATAGAAACATTTACTACCCTCACACACTAACAGTATGGCTAGTAGACTGGAGAAACATGTACTACCCTCACACACTAACAGTATGGCTAGTAGACTGGAGAAACATTTACTACCCTCACACACTAACAGTATGGCTAGTAGACTGGATAAACATGTACTACCCTCACACACTAACGGTATGGCTAGTACACTGGAGAAACATTTACTACCCTCACACACTAACAGTATGGCTAGTAGACTGGAGAAACATTTACTACCCTCACACACTAATAGTATGGCTACTAGACTGGAGAAACATTTACTACCCTCACACACTAACAGTATGGCTAGTAGACTATAGAAACATTTACTACCCTCACACACTAACAGTATGGATAGTGGACTAGAGAATCATTTACTACACTCACACACTACAGTATGGCTAGTAGACTGGAGAAACATTTACTACCTTCACACACTAACAGTATGGATAGTGGACTAGAGAAACATTTTCTAACCTCACACACTAACAGTATGGCTAGTAGACTGGAGAATCATTTACTACCCTCCTACACACTACAGTATGGCTAGCAGACTGGAGAAACATTTACTACCCTCACACACTAACAGTATGGCTAGTAGACTGGAGAAAGATTTACTACCCTCCTACACACTACAGTATGGCTAGCAGACTGGAGAAACATTTACTACCCTCACACACTAACAGTATGGCTAGTAGACTATAGAAACATTTACTACCCTCACACACTAATAGTATGGCAGGTAGACTGGATAAACATTTACTACCCTCACACACTAACAGTATGGCTAGTAGACTATAGAAACATTTACTACCATCACACACTAACAGAATGGCAGGTAGACTGGATAAACATTTACTACCCTCACACACTAACAGTATGGCTAGTAGACTGGAATAACATTTACTACCCTCTCACACAGTACTGCTAATAGGCTGGAGAAACATTTACTACCCTCACAAACGAACAGTATAGTTAGTAGACTGGAGAAATATTTACTACCCTCACACACTAACAGTATGGCTAGTAGACTGGAGAAACGTTTACTATCCTCATACACTAACATTATGGATAGTAGACTAGAGAAACATTTACTAACCTCAAACACTAACAGTATGGCTAGTAGACTAGAGAATCATTTACTACACTCACACACTAACAGTATGGATAGTGGACTAGAGAAACATTTTCTAACCTCACACACTAACAGTATGGATAGTATACTGGAGAATCATTTAGTACCCTCCAAAACACTACAGTATGGCTAGCAGACTGGAGAAACATTTACTACCCTCACACACTAACAGTATGGCTAGTAGACTGGAGAAACATTTACTACCCTCACACACTAACAGTATGGCTAGTAAACTGGAGAAACATTTACTACCCTCACACACTAACAGTATGGCTACTAGACTGGAGAAACATTTACAACCCTCACACACTAACAGTATGGCTAGTAGACTGGAGAAACATTTACAACCCTCACACACTAACAGTATGGCTACTAGACTGGAGAAACATTTACTACCCTCACACACTAACAGTATGGCTAGTAGACTATAGAAACATTTACTACCCTCACACACTAACAGTATGGCTAGTAGACTGGAGAAACATTTACTACCCTCACACACTAATAGTATGTCTAGTAGACTATAGAATCATTTACTACCCTCACACACTAATAGTATGTCTAGTAGACTATAGAAACATTTACCACCCTCACACACTAACAGTATGTGTTACAAGCGTCGAAAGGATTAGACCAAGGCGCAGCGTGTATAGTGCTCATCTTTGGATTTTAATGAATGCACTTCAACAACAAAATAATAAACGCTCAACAGTTTCGTCAGGTACAATCACTAAACGGAAAATAAACACCCACAAAACCCAAAGAAAAACAGGCTGCCTAAGTATGGCTTCCAATCAGAGACAACGAAAGACACCTGCCTCTGATTGGAAACCATAATCGGCCACACATGGAAAATGAAACATAGAAACAGAAAACTAGAACAAATTGCCCTAGAAACTAACCAACCCCAAAACACACAAAACAACCCCCCTTCCACGCCCTGACCATTCTACTATGGCGAAATGATCCTTCTCACTGGTCAGGATGTGACAGTATGGCTATTAGACTACAGAAACATCACACACGAACTGTATGGCTAGTAGACTGGAGAAACATGTACTCCCCTCACACACTAACAGTGTGGCTAGTAGACTGGAGAAACATTTACTACCCTCTCAAACTATCCGTATGGCTAGTAGGCTGGAGAAACATTTTCTACCCTCACGAACAGTATGGCTAGTGGACTGGAGACACATTTACTTCCCTCACACACTAACAGTATGGCTAGTATACTGGAGAAACATGTACTACCCTCACACACTAACAGTTTGGCTAGTAGACTGCAGAAACATTTACTACCCTCACACACTAACAGTATGGCTAGTAGACTGGAGAAACATTTACTACCTTCTCAAACTAACCGTATGGCTAGTAGACTGGAGAAACATTTACTACCCTCACACACTAACAGTGTGGCTAATAGACTGGAGAAACATGTACTACCCTCACACAGAAACAGTATGGCTAGTAGACTGGAGAAACATTCACTACCCTCACACACTAACAGTATGGCTAGTAGACTGGAGAAACATTTACTACCCTCTCAAACTATCCGTATGGCTAGTAGGCTGGAGAAACATTTTCTACCCTCACGAACAGTATGGCTAGTGGACTGGAGACACATTTACTTCACTCACACGCTAACAGTATGGCTAGTAGACTGGAGAAACATTTACTACCTTCTGAAACTAACCGTATGGCTAGTAGACTGGAGAAACATTTACTACCCTCACACACTAACAGTGTGGCTAATAGACTGGAGAAACATGTACTACCCTCACACAGAAACAGTATGGCCTGTAGACTGGAGAAACATTTACTACCCTCACACACTAACAGTATGGCTAGTAGACTGGGGAAACATTTACTACCCTCACACACTAACAGTATGGCTAGTAGACTGGAGAAACATTCACTACCCTCACGCACTAACAGTTTGGCTAGTAGACTGGAGAAACATGTACTACCCTCACACACTAACAGTATGGCTAGTAGACTGGAGAAACATTTACTACCCTCTCAAACTAACCGTATGGCCAGTAGGCTGGAGAATCATTTTCTACCCTCACGAACAGTATGGCTAGTAGACTGGCGAATTATTTACTACCCTCACACAGTAACAGTATAGCTAGTAGACTGGAGAAACATGTACCACCCTCACACACTAACAGTATTTCTAGTAGACTGGAGAAACATGTACTACCCTCACACACTAACAGTGTGGCTAGTAGACTGGAGAAACATTTGCTACCTTCTCAAACTAACCGTATGGCCTGTAGACTAGAGAAACATTTGCTACCTTCACACACTAATAGTATGTCTAGTAGACTATAGAAACATTTACTACCCTCACACACTAACAGTATGGCTAGTAGACTGGAGAAACATTTACTACCCTCACACACTAACAGTATGGCTAGTAGACTGGAGAAACATTTACTACCCTCTCAAACTAACCGTATGGCTAGTAGGCTGGAGAATCATTTTCTACCCTCATGAACAGTATGGCTAGTAGACTGGATAATTATTTACTACCCTCACACAGTAACAGTATGGCTAGTAGACTGGAGAAACATGTACTACCCTCACACACTAACAGTATGGCTAGTAGACTATAGAAACATTTACTACCCTCACACGCTGACAGTATGGCTAGTAGACTGGAGAAACATTTCCTACCCTCACACAATAACAGTATGGCTTGTAGACTGGAGAAACATTTATTATCTGCCCACACTAACATTATGGCCAGTAGACTGGGGAAACATTTACTACCCTCACACACTAACAGTATGGCTAGTAGACTGGAGAAACATTTACTACCTTCTCAAACTAACCGTATGGCTAGTAGACTGGAGAAACATTTACTACCCTCACACACTAACAGTGTGGCTAATAGACTGGAGAAACATGTACTACCCTCACACAGAAACAATATGGCCTGTAGACTGGAGAAACATTTACTACCCTCACACACTAACAGTATGGCTAGTAGACTGGAGAAACTTTTACAACCCTCAAACACTAACAGTATGGCTAGTAGACTGGAGAAACTTTTACTACCCTCATACACTAACAGTATGGCTAGTAGACTGGAGAAACATTTACTACCTTCTCAAACTAACCGTATGGCTAGTAGACTGGAGAAACATGTACTACCCTCACACAGAAACAGTATGGCCTGTAGACTGGAGAAACATTTACTACCCTCTCAAAATATCCGTATGGCTAGTAGGCTGGAGAAACATTTTCTACCCTCACGAACAGTATGGCTAGTGGACTGGAGACACATTTACTTCACTCACACGCTAACAGTATGGCTAGTATACTGGAGAAACATTTACTACCCTTACACACTAACAGTATGACTAGAAGACTGGAGAAACATGTACTACCCTCACACACTAACAGTTTGGCTAGTAGACTGCAGAAACATTTACTACCCTCACACACTAACAGTATGGCTAGTAGACTGGAGAAACATTTACTACCTTCTCAAACTAACCGTATGGCTAGTAGACTGGAGAAACATTTACTACCCTCACACACTAACAGTGTGGCTAATAGACTGGAGAAACATGTACTACCCTCACACAGAAACAGTATGGCCTGTAGACTGGAGAAACATTTACTACCCTCACACACTAACAGTATGGCTAGTAGACTGGAGAAACATGTACTACCCTCACACAATAACAGTATGGCTAGTAGACTGGAGAAACATTTACTACCCTCTCAAACTAACCGAATGGCTAGTAGACTAGAGAAACATTTCCTTCCCTCACACACTAACAGTATGGCAGGTAGACTGGATAAACATTTGCTACCCTCACACTAACAGTATGGCTAGTAGACTGGAGATACATGTACTACCCTCTCAAACTAACCGTATGGCTAGTAGGCTGGAGAATCATTTTCTACCCTCACGAACAGTATGGCTAGTAGACTGGAGAATTATTTACTACCCTCACACAGTAACAGTATGGCTAGTAGACTGGAGAAACATGTACTACCCTCACACACTAACAGTATGGCTAGTAGACTATAGAAACATTTACTACCCTCACACGCTGACAGTATGGCTAGTAGACTGGAGAAACATTTCCTACCCTCACACAATAACAGTATGGCTTGTAGACTGGAGAAACATTTATTATCTGCCCACACTAACATTATGGCCAGTAGACTGGGGAAACATTTACTACCCTCACACACTAACAGTATGGCTAGTAGACTGGAGAAACATTTACTACCTTCTCAAACTAACCGTATGGCTAGTAGACTGGAGAAACATTTACTACCCTCACACACTAACAGTGTGGCTAATAGACTGGAGAAACATGTACTACCCTCACACAGAAACAGTATGGCCTGTAGACTGGAGAAACATTTACTACCCTCACACACTAACAGTATGGCTAGTAGACTGGAGAAACATTTACTACCCTCACACACTAACAGTATGGCTAGTAGAATGGAGAAACATTTACTACCCTAACACACTAACAGTATGGCTAGTAGACTGGAGAAACATTCACTACCCTCACACACTAACAGTATGGCTAGTAGACTGGAGAAACTTTTACAACCCTCAAACACTAACAGTATGGATAGTAGACTAGAGAAACATTTACTACCCTCACACACTAACAGTATGGCTAGTAGACTAGAGAAACTTTTACTACCCTCAAACACTAACAGTATGGCTAGTAGACTGGAGAAACTTTTACTACCCTCATACACTAACAGTATGGCTAGTAGACCGGAGAAACATTTACTACCTTCTCAAACTAACCGTATGGCTAGTAGACTGGAGAAACATTTACTACCCTCACACACTAACAGTGTGGCTAATAGACTGGAGAAACATGTACTACCCTCACACAGAAACAGTATGGCTAGTAGACTGGAGAAACATTTACTACCCTCTCAAAATATCCGTATGGCTAGTAGGCTGGACAAACATTTTCTACCCTCACGAACAGTATGGCTAGTGGACTGGAGACACATTTACTTCACTCACACGCTAACAGTATGGCTAGTATACTGGAGAAACATTTACTACCCTCACACACTAACAGTATGACTAGTAGACTGGAGAAACATGTACTACCCTCACACACTAACAGTTTGGCTAGTAGACTGCAGACACATTTACTACCCTCACACACTAACAGTATGGCTAGTAGACTGGAGAAACATTTACTACCTTCTCAAACTAACCGTATGGCTAGTAGACTGGAGAAACATTTACTACCCTCACACACTAACAGTATGGCTAGTAGACTGGAGAAACATTTACTACCCTCTCAAACTAACCGAATGGCTAGTAGACTAGAGAAACATTTCCTTCCCTCACACACTAACAGTATGGCAGGTAGACTGGATAAACATTTGCTACCCTCACACACTAACATTATGGCTAGTAGACTCGAGAAACATGTACTACCCTCACACACTAACAGTATGGCTAGTGGACTATAGAAACATTTACTACCCTCACACACTAACAGTATGGCTAGTAGACTAGAGAAACTTTTACTCCCCTCAAACACTAACAGTATGGATAGTAGACTAGAGAAACATTTACTACCCTCACACACTAACAGTATGGCTAGTAGACTAGAGAAACTTTTACTACCCTCAAACACTAACAGTGTGGCTAATAGACTGGAGAAACATGTACTACCCTCACACACTAACAGTGTGGCTAATAGACTGGAGAAACATGTACTACCCTCACACAGAAACAGTATGGCCTGTAGACTGGAGAAACATTTACTACCCTCACACAGTAACAGTATCGCTAGTAGACTGGAGAAACATGTACCACCCTCACACACTAACAGTATTTCTAGTAGACTGGAGAAACATTTCCTACCCTCACACAATAACAGTATGGCTAGTAGACTGGAGAAACATTTATTATCTGCCCACACTAACAGTATGGCCAGTAGACTGGGGAAACATTTGCTACCCTCACACACTAACAGTGTGGCTAGTAGACTGGAGAAACATTTGCTACCTTCTCAAACTAACCGTATGGCCTGTAGACTAGAGAAACATTTGCTACCTTCACACACTAATAGTATGTCTAGTAGACTATAGAAACATTTACTACCCTCACACACTAACAGTATGGCTAGTAGACTGGACAAACATTTACTACCCTCACACACTAACCGTATGGCTAGTAGACTGGAGAAACATTTCCTACCCTCACACAATACCAGTATAGCTAGTAGACTGGAGAAACATTTACTACCCTCTCAAACTATCCGTATGGCTAGTAGGCTGGAGAAACATTTTCTACCCTCACGAACAGTATGGCTAGTGGACTGGAGAAACATTCACTACCCTCTCAAACTAACCGAATGGCTAGTAGACTAGAGAAACATTTACTTCCCTCACACACTAACAGTATGGCAGGTAGACTGGATAAACATTTGCTACCCTCACACACTAACAGTATGGCTAGTAGACTCGAGAAACATGTACTACCCTCACACACTAACAGTATGGCTAGTGGACTATAGAAACATTTACTACCCTCACACACTAACAGTATGGCTAGTAGACTAGAGAAACTTTTACTACCCTCAAACACTAACAGTATGGATAGTAGACTAGAGAAACATTTACTACACTCACACACTAACAGTATGGCTAGTAGACTAGAGAAACTTTTACTACCCTCAAACACTAACAGTATGGCTAGTAGACTGGAGAAACATTTACTACCCTCACACACTAACAGTGTGGCTAATAGACTGGAGAAACATGTACTACCCTCACACAGAAACAGTATGGCCTGTAGACTGGAGAAACATTTACTACCCTCACACACTAACAGTATGGCTAGTAGACTGGAGAAACATTTACTACCCTCTCAAACTATCCGTATGGCTAGTAGGCTGGAGAAACATTTTCTACCCTCACGAACAGTATGGCTGGTGGACTGGAGACACATTTACTTCACTCACACGCTAACAGTATGGCTAGTATACTGGAGAAACATTTACTACCCTCACACACTAACAGTATGACTAGTAGACTGGAGAAACATGTACTACCCTCACACACTAACAGTTTGGCTAGTAGACTGCAGAAACATTTACTACCCTCACACACTAACAGTATGGCTAGTAGACTGGAGAAACATTTACTACCTTCTCAAACTAACCGTATGGCTAGTAGACTGGAGAAACATTTACTACCCTCTCAAACTAACAGTATGGCTAGTAGGCTGGAGAATCATTTTCTACCCTCACGAACAGTATGGCTAGTAGACTGGAGAATTATTTACTACCCTCACACATTAACAGTATGGCTAGTAGACTGGAGAATCATTTACTACCCTCACACACTAACAGTATGGCTAGTAGACTATAGAAACATTTACTACCTTCACACGCTGACAGTATGGCTAGTAGACTGGAGAAACATTTCCTACCCTCACACAATAACAGTATGGCTTGTAGACTGGAGAAACATTTATTATCTGCCCACACTAACATTATGGCCAGTAGACTTGGGAAACATTTACTACCCTCACACACTAACAGTATGGCTAGTAGACTGGAGAAACATTTACTACCTTCTCAAACTAACCGTATGGCTAGTAGACTGGAGAAACATTTACTACCCTCACACACTAACAGTGTGGCTAATAGACTGGAGAAACATGTACTACCCTCACACAGAAACAGTATGGCCTGTAGACTGGAGAAACATTTACTACCCTCACACACTAACAGTATGGCTAGTAGACTGGAGAAACATTTACTACCCTCACACACTAACAGTATGGCTAGTAGACTGGAGAAACATTCACTACCCTCACACACTAACAGTATGGCTAGTAGACTGGAGAAACATGTACTACCCTCACACACTAACAGTATGGCTAGTTGACTGGAGAAACATTTACTACCCTCTCAAGCTAACCGTATGGCCAGTAGGCTGGAGAATCATTTTCTACCCTCACGAACAGTATGGCTATTAGCCTGGAGAATTATTTACTACCCTCACACAGTAACAGTATGGCTAGTAGACTATAAAAACATTTATTATCTTCCCACACTAACAGTATGGCAGGTAGACTGGATAAACATTTGCTACCCTCACACACTAACGGTATGGCTAGTAGACTGGAGAAACATTTACTACCCTCTCAAACTAACCGTATGGCTAGTAGGCTGGAGCAACATTTACTACCCTCCCACACTAACAGTATGGCTAGTAGACTGGAGAAACATTTACTACCCTCACACACTAACCTAATGGCTAGTAGACTGGAGAAACATTTACTACCCTCTCAAACTATCCGTATGGCTAGTAGGCTGGAGAAACATTTTCTACCCTCACGAACAGTATGGCTAGTGGACTGGAGAAACATTCACTACCCTCACACACTAACAGTAGGGCTAATAGACTGGAGAAACATTTACTACCCTCTCAAACTAACCGAATGGCTAGTAGACTAGAGAAACATTTACTTCCCTCACACACTAACAGTATGGCAGGTAGACTGGATAAACATTTGCTACCCTCACACACTAACAGTATGGCTAGTAGACTCGAGAAACATGTACTACCCTCACACACTAACAGTTTGGCTAGTAGACTGCAGAAACATTTACTACCCTCACACACTAACAGTATGGCTAGTAGACTGGAGAAACATTTACTACCCTCACACACTAACAGTATGGCTAGTAGACTGGAGAAACATTTACTACCTTCTCAAACTAACAGTATGGCTAGTAGGCTGGAGAATCATTTTCTACCCTCACGAACAGTATGGCTAGTAGACTGGATAATTATTTACTACCCTCACACAGTAACAGTATGGCTAGTTGACTGGAGAAACATTTTCTACCCTCACGAACAGTATGGCTAGTGGACTGGAGACACATTTACTTCACTCACACGCTAACAGTATGGCTAGTATACTGGAGAAACATTTACTACCCTCACACACTAACAGTATGACTAGTAGACTGGAGAAACATGTACTACCCTCACACACTAACAGTTTGGCTAGTAGACTGCAGAAACATTTACTACCCTCACACACTAACAGTATGGCTAGTAGACTGGAGAAACATTTACTACCTTCTCAAACTAACCGTATGGCTAGTAGACTGGAGAAACATTTACTACCCTCTCAAACTAACAGTATGGCTAGTAGGCTGGAGAATCATTTTCTACCCTCACGAACAGTATGGCTAGTAGCCTGGAGAATTATTTACTACCCTCACACAGTAACAGAATGGCTAGTAGACTATAAAAACATTTATTATCTTCCCACACTAACAGTAGGGCCAGTAGACTGGGGAAACATTTACTACCCTCACACACTAACAGTATGGCAGGTAGACTGGATAAACATTTGCTACCCTCACACACTAACGGTATGGCTAGTAGACTGGAGAAACATTTACTACCCTCTCAAACTAACCGTATGGCTAGTAGGCTGGAGCAACATTTACTACCCTCCCACACTAACAGTATGGCTAGTAGACTGGAGAAACATTTACTACCCTCACACACTAACCTAATGGCTAGTAGACTGGAGAAACATTTACTACCCTCTCAAACTATCCGTATGGCTAGTAGGCTGGAGAAACATTTTCTACCCTCACGAACAGTATGGCTAGTGGACTGGAGAAACATTCACTACCCTCACACACTAACATTAGGGCTAGTAGACTGGAGAAACATTTACTACCCTCTCAAACTAACCGAATGGCTAGTAGACTAGAGAAACATTTACTTCCCTCACACACTAACAGTATGGCAGGTAGACTGGATAAACATTTGCTACCCTCACACACTAACAGTATGGCTAGTAGACTCGAGAAACATGTACTACCCTCACACACTAACAGTTTGGCTAGTAGACTGCAGAAACATTTACTACCCTCACACACTAACAGTATGGCTAGTAGACTGGAGAAACATTTACTACCCTCACACACTAACAGTATGGCTAGTAGACTGGAGAAACATTTACTACCTTCTCAAACTAACCGTATGGCTAGTAGACTGGAGAAACATTTACTACCCTCTCAAACTAACAGTATGGCTAGTAGGCTGGAGAATCATTTTCTACCCTCACGAACAGTATGGCTAGTAGACTGGAGAATGATTTACTACCCTCACACAGTAACAGTATGGCTAGTAGACTGGAGAATCATTTACTACCCTCACACACTAACAGTATGGCTAGTAGACTATAGAAACATTTACTACCTTCACACGCTGACAGTATGGCTAGTAGACTGGAGAAACATTTCCTACCCTCACACAATAACAGTATGGCTTGTAGACTGGAGAAACATTTATTATCTGCCCACACTAACATTATGGCCAGTAGACTTGGGAAACATTTACTACCCTCACACACTAACAGTATGGCTAGTAGACTGGAGAAACATTTACTACCTTCTCAAACTAACCGTATGGCTAGTAGACTGGAGAAACATTTACTACCCTCACACACTAACAGTGTGGCTAATAGACTGGAGAAACATGTACTACCCTCACACAGAAACAGTATGGCCTGTAGACTGGAGAAACATTTACTACCCTCACACACTAACAGTATGGCTAGTAGACTGGAGAAACATTTACTACCCTCACACACTAACAGTATGGCTAGTAGACTGGAGAAACATTCACTACCCTCACACACTAACAGTATGGCTAGTAGACTGGAGAAACATGTACTACCCTCACACACTAACAGTATGGCTAGTTGACTGGAGAAACATTTACTACCCTCTCAAGCTAACCGTATGGCCAGTAGGCTGGAGAATCATTTTCTACCCTCACGAACAGTATGGCTATTAGCCTGGAGAATTATTTACTACCCTCACACAGTAACAGTATGGCTAGTAGACTATAAAAACATTTATTATCTTCCCACACTAACAGTATGGCAGGTAGACTGGATAAACATTTGCTACCCTCACACACTAACGGTATGGCTAGTAGACTGGAGAAACATTTACTACCCTCTCAAACTAACCGTATGGCTAGTAGGCTGGAGCAACATTTACTACCCTCCCACACTAACAGTATGGCTAGTAGACTGGAGAAACATTTACTACCCTCACACACTAACCTAATGGCTAGTAGACTGGAGAAACATTTACTACCCTCTCAAACTATCCGTATGGCTAGTAGGCTGGAGAAACATTTTCTACCCTCACGAACAGTATGGCTAGTGGACTGGAGAAACATTCACTACCCTCACACACTAACAGTAGGGCTAATAGACTGGAGAAACATTTACTACCCTCTCAAACTAACCGAATGGCTAGTAGACTAGAGAAACATTTACTTCCCTCACACACTAACAGTATGGCAGGTAGACTGGATAAACATTTGCTACCCTCACACACTAACAGTATGGCTAGTAGACTCGAGAAACATGTACTACCCTCACACACTAACAGTTTGGCTAGTAGACTGCAGAAACATTTACTACCCTCACACACTAACAGTATGGCTAGTAGACTGGAGAAACATTTACTACCCTCACACACTAACAGTATGGCTAGTAGACTGGAGAAACATTTACTACCTTCTCAAACTAACAGTATGGCTAGTAGGCTGGAGAATCATTTTCTACCCTCACGAACAGTATGGCTAGTAGACTGGATAATTATTTACTACCCTCACACAGTAACAGTATGGCTAGTTGACTGGAGAAACATTTTCTACCCTCACGAACAGTATGGCTAGTGGACTGGAGACACATTTACTTCACTCACACGCTAACAGTATGGCTAGTATACTGGAGAAACATTTACTACCCTCACACACTAACAGTATGACTAGTAGACTGGAGAAACATGTACTACCCTCACACACTAACAGTTTGGCTAGTAGACTGCAGAAACATTTACTACCCTCACACACTAACAGTATGGCTAGTAGACTGGAGAAACATTTACTACCTTCTCAAACTAACCGTATGGCTAGTAGACTGGAGAAACATTTACTACCCTCTCAAACTAACAGTATGGCTAGTAGGCTGGAGAATCATTTTCTACCCTCACGAACAGTATGGCTAGTAGCCTGGAGAATTATTTACTACCCTCACACAGTAACAGAATGGCTAGTAGACTATAAAAACATTTATTATCTTCCCACACTAACAGTAGGGCCAGTAGACTGGGGAAACATTTACTACCCTCACACACTAACAGTATGGCAGGTAGACTGGATAAACATTTGCTACCCTCACACACTAACGGTATGGCTAGTAGACTGGAGAAACATTTACTACCCTCTCAAACTAACCGTATGGCTAGTAGGCTGGAGCAACATTTACTACCCTCCCACACTAACAGTATGGCTAGTAGACTGGAGAAACATTTACTACCCTCACACACTAACCTAA
Source organism: Salmo trutta (assembly GCF_901001165.1). Lineage (NCBI taxonomy): Eukaryota > Metazoa > Chordata > Actinopteri > Salmoniformes > Salmonidae > Salmo > Salmo trutta. The sequence continues at coordinate 14,946,149 of NC_042966.1, forward strand.
TGGCTAGTAGACTGGAGAAACATTTACTACCCTCTCAAACTATCCGTATGGCTAGTAGGCTGGAGAAACATTTTCTACCCTCACGAACAGTATGGCTAGTGGACTGGAGAAACATTCACTACCCTCACACACTAACATTAGGGCTAGTAGACTGGAGAAACATTTACTACCCTCTCAAACTAACCGAATGGCTAGTAGACTAGAGAAACATTTACTTCCCTCACACACTAACAGTATGGCAGGTAGACTGGATAAACATTTGCTACCCTCACACACTAACAGTATGGCTAGTAGACTCGAGAAACATGTACTACCCTCACACACTAACAGTTTGGCTAGTAGACTGCAGAAACATTTACTACCCTCACACACTAACAGTATGGCTAGTAGACTGGAGAAACATTTACTACCCTCACACACTAACAGTATGGCTAGTAGACTGGAGAAACATTTACTACCTTCTCAAACTAACCGTATGGCTAGTAGACTGGAGAAACATTTACTACCCTCTCAAACTAACAGTATGGCTAGTAGGCTGGAGAATCATTTTCTACCCTCACGAACAGTATGGCTAGTAGACTGGATAATTATTTACTACCCTCACACAGTAACAGTATGGCTAGTTGACTGGAGAAACATTTTCTACCCTCACGAACAGTATGGCTAGTGGACTGGAGACACATTTACTTCACTCACACGCTAACAGTATGGCTAGTATACTGGAGAAACATTTACTACCCTCACACACTAACAGTATGACTAGTAGACTGGAGAAACATGTACTACCCTCACACACTAACAGTTTGGCTAGTAGACTGCAGAAACATTTACTACCCTCACACACTAACAGTATGGCTAGTAGACTGGAGAAACATTTACTACCTTCTCAAACTAACCGTATGGCTAGTAGACTGGAGAAACATTTACTACCCTCTCAAACTAACAGTATGGCTAGTAGGCTGGAGAATCATTTTCTACCCTCACGAACAGTATGGCTAGTAGACTGGAGAATTATTTACTACCCTCACACAGTAACAGTATGGCTAGTAGACTGGAGAATCATTTACTACCCTCACACACTAACAGTATGGCTAGTAGACTATAGAAACATTTACTACCTTCAAACGCTTACAGTATGGCTAGTAGACTGGAGAAACATTTCCTACCCTCACACAATAACAGTATGGCTTGTAGACTGGAGAAACATTTATTATCTGCCCACACTAACATTATGGCCAGTAGACTTGGGAAACATTTACTACCCTCACACACTAACAGTATGGCTAGTAGACTGGAGAAACATTTACTACCTTCTCAAACTAACCGTATGGCTAGTAGACTGGAGAAACATTTACTACCCTCACACACTAACAGTGTGGCTAATAGACTGGAGAAACATGTACTACCCTCACACAGAAACAGTATGGCCTGTAGACTGGAGAAACATTTACTACCCTCACACACTAACAGTATGGCTAGTAGACTGGAGAAACATTTACTACCCTCACACACTAACAGTATGGCTAGTAGACTGGAGAAACATTCACTACCCTCACACACTAACAGTATGGCTAGTAGACTGGAGAATCATTTTCTACCCTCACACACTAACAGTATGGCTAGTTGACTGGAGAAACATTTACTACCCTCTCAAGCTAACCGTATGGCCAGTAGGCTGGAGAATCATTTTCTACCCTCACGAACAGTATGGCTAGTAGCCTGGAGAATTATTTACTACCCTCACACAGTAACAGTATGGCTAGTAGACTATAAAAACATTTATTATCTTCCCACACTAACAGTAGGGCCAGTAGACTGGGGAAACATTTACTACCCTCACACACTAACAGTATGGCAGGTAGACTGGATAAACATTTGCTACCCTCACACACTAACGGTATGGCTAGTAGACTGGAGAAACATTTACTACCCTCTCAAACTAACCGTATGGCTAGTAGGCTGGAGCAACATTTACTACCCTCCCACACTAACAGAATGGCTAGTAGACTGGAGAAACATTTACTACCCTCACACACTAACCTAATGGCTAGTAGACTGGAGAAACATTTACTACCCTCTCAAACTATCCGTATGGCTAGTAGGCTGGAGAAACATTTTCTACCCTCACGAACAGTATGGCTAGTGGACTGGAGAAACATTCACTACCCTCACACACTAACAGTAGGGCTAGTAGACTGGAGAAACATTTACTACCCTCTCAAACTAACCGAATGGCTAGTAGACTAGAGAAACATTTACTTCCCTCACACACTAACAGTATGGCAGGTAGACTGGATAAACATTTGCTACCCTCACACACTAACAGTATGGCTAGTAGACTCGAGAAACATGTACTACCCTCACACACTAACAGTTTGGCTAGTAGACTGCAGAAACATTTACTACCCTCACACACTAACAGTATGGCTAGTAGACTGGAGAAACATTTACTACCCTCACACACTAACAGTATGGCTAGTAGACTGGAGAAACATTTACTACCTTCTCAAACTAACCGTATGGCTAGTAGACTGGAGAAACATTTACTACCCTCTCAAACTAACAGTATGGCTAGTAGGCTGGAGAATCATTTTCTACCCTCACGAACAGTATGGCTAGTAGACTGGATAATTATTTACTACCCTCACACAGTAACAGTATGGCTAGTTGACTGGAGAAACATTTTCTACCCTCACGAACAGTATGGCTAGTGGACTGGAGACACATTTACTTCACTCACACGCTAACAGTATGGCTAGTATACTGGAGAAACATTTACTACCCTCACACACTAACAGTATGACTAGTAGACTGGAGAAACATGTACTACCCTCACACACTAACAGTATGGCTAGTAGACTGGAGAAACATTTACTACCTTCTCAAACTAACCGTATGGCTAGTAGACTGGAGAAACATTTACTACCCTCTCAAACTAACAGTATGGCTAGTAGGCTGGAGAATCATTTTCTACCCTCACGAACAGTATGGCTAGTAGACTGGAGAATTATTTACTACCCTCACACAGTAACAGTATGGCTAGTAGACTGGAGAATAATTTACTACCCTCACACACTAACAGTATGGCTAGTAGACTATAGAAACATTTACTACCTTCACACGCTGACAGTATGGCTAGTAGACTGGAGAAACATTTCCTACCCTCACACAATAACAGTATGGCTTGTAGACTGGAGAAACATTTATTATCTGCCCACACTAACATTATGGCCAGTAGACTTGGGAAACATTTACTACCCTCACACACTAACAGTATGGCTAGTAGACTGGAGAAACATTTACTACCTTCTCAAACTAACCGTATGGCTAGTAGACTGGAGAAACATTTACTACCCTCACACACTAACAGTGTGGCTAATAGACTGGAGAAACATGTACTACCCTCACACAGAAACAGTATGGCCTGTAGACTGGAGAAACATTTACTACCCTCACACACTAACAGTATGGCTAGTAGACTGGAGAAACATGTACTACCCTCACACACTAACAGTATGGCTAGTTGACTGGAGAAACATTTACTACCCTCTCAAGCTAACCGTATGGCCAGTAGGCTGGAGAATCATTTTCTACCCTCACGAACAGTATGGCTAGTAGCCTGGAGAATTATTTACTACCCTCACACAGTAACAGTATGGCTAGTAGACTATAAAAACATTTATTATCTTCCCACACTAACAGTAGGGCCAGTAGACTGGGGAAACATTTACTACCCTCACACACTAACAGTATGGCAGGTAGACTGGATAAACATTTGCTACCCTCACACACTAACGGTATGGCTAGTAGACTGGAGAAACATTTACTACCCTCTCAAACTAACCGTATGGCTAGTAGGCTGGAGCAACATTTACTACCCTCACACACTAACAGTATGGCTAGTAGACTGGAGAAACATTTACTACCCTCACACACTAACCTAATGGCTAGTAGACTGGAGAAACATTTCCTACCCTCACACAATACCAGTATGGCTAGTAGACTGGAGAAACATTTACTACCCTCTCAAACTATCCGTATGGCTAGTAGGCTGGAGAAACATTTTCTACCCTCACGAACAGTATGGCTAGTGGACTGGAGAAACATTCACTACCCTCACACACTAACAGTAGGGCTAGTAGACTAGATAAACATTTACTACCCTCTCAAACTAACCGAATGGCTAGTAGACTAGAGAAACATTTACTTCCCTCACACACTAACAGTATGGCAGGTAGACTGGATAAACATTTGCTACCCTCACACACTAACAGTATGGCTAGTAGACTCGAGAAACATGTACTACCCTCACACACTAACAGTTTGGCTAGTAGACTGCAGAAACATTTACTACCCTCACACACTAACAGTATGGCTAGTAGACTGGAGAAACATTTACTACCCTCACACACTAACAGTGTGGCTAGTAGACTAGAGAAACTTTTACTACCCTCAAACACTAACAGTATGGCTAGTAGACTGGAGAAACTTTTACTACCCTCAAACACTAACAGTATGGCTAGCGGACTGGAGAAACTTTTACTGCCCTCACACACTAACAGTATGGCTAATAGACTGGAGAAACATTTACTACCCTCTCAAACTAACCGTATGGCTAGTAGGCTGGAGAAACATTTTCTACCCTCACGAACAGTATGGCTAGTAGACTGGAGAAACATTTACTACCCTCACACACTAACAGTATGGCTAGTAGACTGGAGAAACATTTACTACCCTCACACACTAACAGTATGGCTAGTAGACTGGATAAACTTTTACTACCCTCACACACTAACAGTATGGCTAGTAGACTGGATAAACATTTACTACCCTCACACACTAACAGTATGGCTAGTAGACTATAGAAACATTTACTACCCTCACACACTAACAGTATGGCTAGTAGACTGGATAAACATTTACTACCCTCACACACAAACAGTATGGCTAGTAGACTGGATAAACATTTACTACTCTCACACACTAACAGTATGGCTAGTAGACTATAGAAACATTTACTACCCTCTCACACTAACAGTATGGCTAGTAGACTGGAGAAACATTTTCTACCCTCACACACTAACAGTATGGCTAATAGACTGGAGAAACATTTTCAACCCTCACACACTAACAGTATGGCTAGTAGACTGGAGAAACATTTTCTACCCTCACACACTAACAGTATGGCTAGCAGACTGGAGAAACATTTTCTACCCTCACAGACTAACAGTATGGCTAGTAGACTGGAGAGACATATAGGTTTAATGTGCAGCAGGTTTATCCTAAGATCACACACTTTCATAATTGCTGCAAGTGAAACTGTAGAGCACTGTTCTATATCATTTTCCATGAATAATACTAATAATATGTAGAATTTATATAGCACTTTTCTAGAATCCAAAGACACTTTACAGTTTCAAACCAAACAAAAACCAAAGCAAAAACAACTTCAGACTAAACAGAAAGATGGACAATGATGGCAACTAACATGGAGAAAAATGTTGGACTCTATAGACAACTCTCACTGTCCCCCTCTCCCTTCCCCTCTCCCGTCATCCACCCTCCAGCAGCCCACCCCCCTCTCCCGGAGGTCAAGCCGTTCCCGGGGACATCAGAGGTAGTGAGGGAGTCCAGCAGCACCACAGGCATGGTGGTGGGCATCGTGGCGGCCGCTGCCCTCTGCATCCTCATCCTGCTCTACGCCATGTACAAGTACCGCAACCGCGACGAGGGCTCCTACCACGTGGACGAGAGCCGCAACTACATCAGTAACTCTGCCACCCAGCCTAACGGCAGCACCAAGGACAAGCCGCTGGGCATCGCCAAGATCTCCAAGAACAAGAAGAACAAAGACAAGGAGTACTACGTGTGAGGAGGGGAGGGACACCCTTATGACATTTACATATACACATCTACACTTATACAGACATATGCACACATACAGGAGGACATGCCCTGAGACACACACACACACACACACACAAACACACACACACACACACACACACACACACACACACACACAGAAAAGAAACACACAGAGACAAAGAGACTGCCATGAGGGCAGAGACCCATACTGTACAGTAATAGTAACCACTAACCACAGCCTCTCTGTGTGAGGCCTGTGTTCGACCAGAATAACCATAATGACAAGCAGAGTAATCACCAGGTAGACTCCTAGTACAGGACCAGCCCCCTGTCTCTCCCTGCTATAAACTGTCCTGTAGACTCAGAGAGAGGGGGGGCAGGGGGGGGGCAGACTGGGAAAGAACACACAAAAAAAACGCTAGTGTTCTGTCGTACGGAGTCAAAATCAGTATATCCAGATTAACACCCTGATAAACTCCCAGTTTCAATTTTGTGTAAGGCTGGTGTTGTCCAATGGGGGAACACCAGATTACCTGAACCCTGCCCCTAACCCTAGCCCAGCAGTCAGCAGGATGGACGTTACCACGCCAATAAGACCGGAAGAGTCACACCCACCAGGTTTGCCCGACTCGCTGGGGAGGGACGGAGTAGGGCGTGTACGTGGAAAAAGGAGCTGTATGTGTTTGAAATGTTGCTGGGACATTTATTTTCCAACGTTATACAACATACGTTACAACGTTGTATCAACCCATCCAGACTATGAAAACGAGAGACTTTGACTCTGGAGAGGAGACCAGAGACCAGAACTACCTACCTACCTACCTACCTACACAAAACACACAACACACACACACACCTCCTACAACACCACAAGAGCTTCATTACCAGAGCTTCATCCCTGACCGGTGGCAACAATATCTGCGATAATGATGATGTTATTATGATAATGCTGAAGTCGATGATGAAGAAAAAGAAGAATGATGATGAACATGTGGGCAGTTTAGACTCTTTGGGGAAATTGTTGCACGTTGAATTATCTTACTCCATGTGTTTCTAACAGAGCAGAGACTAAAGGGGTTACTCCTAAACCCAGCACAGCCATAACCTACCACCTGGCTCACCAAAGCCTACCACATGATCCACCACCCGAGGGCCAATTATTACGGGGCTTAATAGTGACAGACAGACAACACATAACAGGATAAGCTAACTTCAGAACTAACATCATATAACGATCACCAATAAGAAGACAGGACAAATGCTGTACACACAACACCGTTCCATCGCCTCCAACACACAGCAGATACAACTGACTAAAAGAGTGTGACCAGGCTCCAGGGCCTCTGAGAGCCAGGATGGTGTGTTTGTTTTGGGTTGTGGTTTAGTGAGTAACCCTGGTGTAAAGGCTGGGTATGTCCTCCTGCCACAGGCCCAGCCCTGTTTTAAAGCCTGTCCTATAGACAACTATACGTGCTCTGATGAACGTTTTATATTACAAAAAAAAATGTCTGTAAAATAATCAAAAACAGAATACTAAGTGTTATCATGTGTTTCTATAATGATAGAGCTGTTCATGATGCCATTGGCTAATAGAATTTGCGTTGCTTTACTTTCATTGGCCCTCCCTCTCCGAGCATCCTGTGTGTTCACATTGGTTGATTGTCCCTCTCGTTGTCCATGTGATCAATTCCAGCCAGGCGGGAGTGGGTGGGGGGGGGGGCTCTGTGGAGAAGGTTAAAGGTGTGATTATGATGTCATTCAGTGCATATAAGACTGTATGTCTCAAATGGCAGATGTTTAAAGTAGTGCACTGTTAGTGCTAACCCTAAACCTACATGGCTCTGATCAAAAGTAGTGCACAGGTAATAGGGTGCCATTTGAGACACATGCCTACTGTAAGAACAGAGTAGATAGAAATTCACTGTCCAGAACAGGCAGTAGTCTCCATTGTGACTAATCTGGACATTGTATTTCTAGCTTTTGTCGGCAAGCACGCTCCCCCAGGTCATCCAAGCAATATTGCCAACCAATCACATGCATGGGAATCAGACTGGGGGCGGGACATAAAGCATTAAAGACATAGTAGTTATAAAACCTAAAAATTAGACAGAAAAATGTAACTAATTGAGTCCTTCTCTTTATCTATCCCTTTATCCATATTTCTCTCTGTTCCTCTCTCCCTCTAGTCGACGCCTCTCTCCCTCTCTCTCTTTCTCCCTTTCTCCTCTCTCTGTTTCTATCTGAAGTGAAGGAGGAGCATTGAACTGTGGTGTTCTTCATCTAAGTGTTCATTTAGCCTTTTGATTTTATATATATACAATTTTTCTACAGTATTTTACTTTTATTTTTATTGTTACAGTTCTTTGAAGAACATAAAGTGGAACTTTATTATGAAAAATAGTTTTGAAGATCAAACGAGTCAATAAAATATTACCCAAGTGAAGTTATCTTGACTTTTATTCTATTCTCTTCTATTCAAAAATATGACATAGGTGAGGTTATTTAGCAAATTTCCTACACAACAATATTCCTTTATCCCTCCCTCTATCCCATTCTGTCTCTCCCTCTTTTTGTTTCCAGGTAGAACCCTTTTGGGTTCCATGTAAAAACCCTTTACACAGAGGGTTCTACATGGATCCCAAAATAGTACTACCTGGAACCAAAAAGGGTTACTACCGAATAACCATTTTGGAATAACCATTTTAAGAGTGTTGTGTTAGAGAACGTTATGTCCACATTGTTTTCCTCAGACACACACATACAAACAAACAGGCTAAACACACTCCCTGGTCGCAGTAGATATCCACAAGATCCTCTGGAGTTAGGGGAACGGGGCAAAGGGAAGGGATCCAGGGGATTGGTGGATAAGTGAACAGTTTATCAACCCCATCTCCGAAGGTCTATGTCACACTGTGACCACCATCACACACACACACACACACACCACTACAGGAAGAAACAGCAGCCTCTTTCAATCTCGGTCTCTCTTTAACACACTCTCTCTTGCACACTGTCTCTCTCGCTCTCAAACTCATGCACACACACTGCTGACCAGAGAGAGACGGAGAAAGGAAAGGACGGATGAGTTTCTGGGAAGAGGAGTGTGGGCACTGCTGACCAGAGAGAGACGGAGAAAGGAAAGGACGGATGAGTTTCTGGGAAGAGAGGAGTGAGGCCACTGCTGAAGCACCTGTGTGCATGTAAACATTGGTGGAGGAGATGTGTTGCTGATTGAACATGGAGATCAGGGCAGGAACATGACGTTGTTCAAAGTTACCACACTGTAGTGACTGTTGGTTAGTTACTGTGTTATAGTTTATAATATTTTCCACATTTGTTACGCTACAGCCTTATTCCAAAATGGATTACATTTATCTGTTTCCTCATCAATCTACACACAATAGCCCATAATGACAAATCAAAAACAAGTTCAGAAATGTTACATCTGCATTGCTCTTTGGGGTTTTAGGCTGGGTTTCTGTATAAACACTTTGTGACATCTGCTGATGTAAAAAGGGCTTTATAAATACATTTGATTGATTGATTGATTGATTGATTTCCCGTGTGTATCAAGAATGGTCCTACCCCAAACGACATCCAGCCAACTTGAGTCAACATGGGCCAGCATCCCTGTGGAATGCTTTCAACATCTTGTAGGTTTCTGACGAATTGAGGCTGTTCTAAGGGCAGGGGGTGTAACCGAATATTAGGAAGGTGTTCCTAGTGTTTTAAACACTCAGTGGGGGGAAAACAAACTCAATATACTTTACAATGACCAAAACCAAATCGAAACTGTGTAGGAAGGATAATGGACCTATTGTATATTCATACTGTTTATTGACTGTGTCCAGCTTGCTAATAATCACCAAAATGAAAGCTAGACAGTCAGGGAGCATCGAAAATTCCCAAAACGATGGACAGAGGACTATTTTCTGAAAATGTTCACAGCGAGGAAATATAGGCAATTTTTTGTGCGGCCCTCCGGACTTTGTTGTCACGTTGGTATAAAGGGATCGGGAGACAGGCACAGGAATGCGTAATAGGGGTTTTTATTGACCCAAATTACAGCATGCCATGTAAAGGCACGGGGACGAAGACCAAACAAACACGTATAGAACGAGGAGTACCTCTAATAAATTCACGGGACAAGACCCGAACACACACAAGCACACAATGATTATCACACGGGACGAGACCCGTAATCATCTGCGCAATACAAGTGGCACGAAAGGCAAAACAACACAGCACAGGTACTCACACGACCAACGGACATAGGAACAATAATCGACAGGACAATGGTAAACAAAGGGCACACTTATACAATTACTAATCAAATGGGAATAGGGACCAGGTGTGCGGAATGACAGTTCCGGAGGGATCCGTGACACTTGTTGAAGGGCGAATGCGGCCCCCGGGGGAAAATTTGTCTGACACCCCTGCTTTACACACACCTCACCCTCAACGGCATGCCCTAGACCTCTGTACGAACATTATATTCAACTACCAACACTACTTATACCCACACACCTTAAACACACACAACTGCACTTACGCTGAATGAAACGCCACACATAGGCCGCTGTAAAACCAGAGTTAGACACACCTTACATGCACCTCACGCTGGTAGTGTCACAACATCGACGGAAGGTGGCGCCCCTCCTCGCCCGGGCGGCGCTCGGCGGTCGTCGTCGCCGGCCTACTAGCTGCCACCAATCCTCTTTTATTTTCTGTTGGTCAGGTCCAGTTTAGTTGGCACCTGTTTAGTATTAGTTTATTAGTGGGGGAGGGTATTTAGTCGTTCTGTGTTAGGTTGTTCTTTGTGCGTGATTATTTTTCGTCAGGTGTTTGTTCTGAGGGTGCAGGTGTTTTTCCTTCTGCCTGTGGGTTTTGTGGCGGCGTGTTTTGGGCTGCGTCCCTACGCTGCGTGCAGGCTGTTATTTTGGGCATTTGTGTTGCTCTGTCCTGCCTTACCTGTTTCTTGGCAACGTGTGGATTATTTATTAAAATGACGTGTGTTCACGGACTTGTGTTTCCTGCGCCTGACTTCGACCCTCCTGCTTCCTTGAGCACACTGACAGGTAGACATTCCCTATATACCTCTTTAAGGATAGAGAACACACACCTACACACACCTTACACATACATACAGTGGGGGGAAAAAGTATTTGATCCCCTGCTGATTTTGTACATTTGCCCCCTGACAAAGAAATGATCAGTCTATAATTTTAATGGTAGGTTTATTTGAACAGTGAGAGACAGAATAACAACAACAAAAAATCCAGAAAAACGCATGTAAAAAATGTCATAAATTGATTTGCATTTTAATGAGGGAAATAAGTATTTGACCCCTCTGCAAAACATGACTTAGTACTTGGTGGCAAAACCCTTGTTGGCAATCACAGAGGTCAGACGTTTCTTGTAGTTGGCCACCAGGTTTGCACACATCTCAGGAGGGATTTTGTCCCACTCCTCTTTGCAGATCTTCTCCAAGTCATTAAGGTTTCGAGGCTGACGTTTGGGAAATCGAACCTTTAGCTCCCTCCACAGATTTTCTATGGGATTAAGGTCTGGAGACTGGCTAGGCCACTCCAGGACCTTAATGTGCTTCTTCTTGAGCCACTCCTTTGTTGCCTTGGCCTTGTGTTTTGGGTCATTGTCATGCTGGAATACTCATCCACGACCCATTTTCAATGCCCTGGCTGAGAGAAGGAGGTTCTCACCCAAGATTTGACGGTACATGGCCCCGTCCATCGTCCCTTTGATGGGGTGAAGTTGTCCTGTCCCCTTAGCAGAAAAACACCCCCAAAGCATAATGTTTCCACTTCCATGTTTGACGGTGGGGATGGTGTTGTTGGGGTTATAGCCAGCATTCCTCCTCCTCCAAACACGGCGAGTTGATGCCAAAGAGCTCCATTTTGGTCTCATCTGACCACAACACTTTCACCCAGTTGTGCTCTGAATCATTCAGCTGTTCATTGGCAAACTTCAGACGGGCATGTATATGTGCTTTCTTGAGCAGGGGGACCTTGTGGGCACTGCAGGATTTCAGTCCTTCACGACGTAGTGTGTTACCAATTGTTTTCTTGGTGACTATGGTCCCAGCTGCCTTGAGATCATTGACAAGATCCTCCCGTGTAGTTCTGGGCTGATTCCTTACCGTTCTCATGATCATTGCAACGCCACGAGGTGAGATCTTGCATGGAGCCCCAGGCCGAGGGAGATTGACAGTTCTTTTGTGTTTCTTCCATTTGCGAATAATCGCACTAACTGTTGTCACCTTCTCACCAAGCTGCTTGGCGATGGTCTTGTAGCCCATTCCAGCCTTGTGTAGGTCTACAATCTTGTCCCTGACATCCTTGGAGAGCTCTTTGGTCTTGGCCATGGTGGAGAGTTTGGAATCTGATTGATTGATTGCTTCTGTGGACAGGTGTCTTTTATACAGGTAACAAACTGAGATTAGGAGCACTCCCTTAAGAAGTGTGCTCCTAATCTCAGCTCGTTACCTGTATAAAAGACACCTGGGAGCCAGAAATCTTTCTGATTGAGAGGGGGTCAAATACTTATTTCCCTCATTAAAATGCAAATCAATTTATAACATTTTTGACATGCATTTTTCTGGATTGTTTTGTTGTTATTCTGTCTCTCACTGTTCAAACAAACCTACCATTAAAATTATAGACTGATCATTTCTTTGTCAGTGGGCAAACGTACAAAATCAGCAGGGGATCAAATACTTTTTTCCCTCACTGTACAGTGCCATCGGAAAGTATTCAGACCCCTTGACTTTTTCCACATTTTGTTATGTTACAGCCTTATTCTAAAATTGATTATCTCCATTGTTTTCCTCATCAATCTACACACAATACCCCACAATGACAAAGCAAAAAGAGGTCTTTAGAAATGTTAACAAATGTCATAATAATAAAAAACAGAAATCCCTTATTTACATAAGTTTTCAGACCTTTTGCTATGAGACTTGAAATTGAGCTCAGGTGCATCCTGTTCCATTGATCATCCTTGAGATGTTTCTACAACTTGATTGGAGTCCACCTGTGGTAAATTCATTTGATTGGACATGATTTGGAAAGGAACACACATCTATACAAGGTCCCACAGTTGACAGCGCATGTAAAAAATGTTAAAAAAAACAAGCCATGGGGTTGAAGGAATTGTCCGTAGAGATCCGAGACAGGATTGTGTCGAGGCACAGATCTGGGGAAGGCTACCTAAACATGTCTACAGCATTGAAGGTCCCAAGAACACAGTGGCATCCATCATTCTTAAATGGAAGAAGTTTAGAACCACCAAGACTCTTCCTAGAGCTGACCGCCAGGCCAAACTGAGCAACCAGGGGAGAAGGGCCTCGGTCAGGGAAATGAACAAGAACCAAATTGTCACTCTGACAGAGCTCCAGAGTTCCTCTGTGGAGATGCGATAACCTTCCAGAAGGACAACCATCTCTGCAGCACTCCACCAATCAGGTCTTTATGGTAGTAGCCAGATGGAAGACACTTCTCAGTAAAAGCCACATGACAGCACGCTTGGAGTTTGCCAAAAGGCACCTAAAGGACTCTCAGACCTAGAGAAACAAAATTCTTTGGTCTGATGAAACGAAGATTGAACTCTTTGGCCTGAATGCCAAGCGTCACATCTGGAGGAAACCTGGCACCATCTCTACGGTGAAGGATGGTGGTGGCAGATGTTTTTCAGCAGCAGAGACTGGGAGACTAGTCAGGATCGAGGGAAAGATGGAGCAAAGTACAGAGAGATCCTTGATGAAAATCTGCTCCAGAGCAATCAGGACCTCAGACTGGAGCGAAGGTTCACCTTCCAACAGGACAATAACCCTAAGCACACAGCCAAGATAATGCAGGAGTGGCTTCGGGACAAGTCTCTGAATATCCTTGAGTGGCCCAGCCAGAGCCCGGACTTGAACCTGATCGAACATCTCTGGAGAAACCTGAAAATAGCTGTGCAGCAACGCTCCCCATCCAACCTGACAGAGCTTGAGAGGATCTGCAGAGAAGAATTGGAGAAACTCCTCAAATACAGGTGTGCCAAGTTTGTAGCGTCATACCCAAGAAGACTGAGGCTGTAATCGCTGCCAAAGGTGCTTCAACAAAGTACTAAGTAAAAGGTCTGAATACTTAAGTATATATTTCAGTATTTTATTTTGAATAAATTTGCACGCATTTCTAAAAACCTGTTTTTGCTTAGTCATTATGGGTTATTGTGTGTAGATTGTTTTTTCAATCAATTTAATCCATTTTAGAATAAGGCTGTAACGTAACAAAATGTAGAAAAAGTCAAGGGGTCTGAATACTTTCCGAATGCACTGTATGTACACAGTTGTCAGACATCCGCACATAGGTGGACCACAATACAAAGAAGAAAGTAGGAGGGTAAGAGAAAGGAGAGATGGGGAGGAAGGAATGAGGGAGAAGATAGGAAAAAGGAGAGAGGAGATGGATAAGTGTATTTGTCCCTTGTGATTAGATCACAGCTCGTAACTAACACCTCCTCCTCTCTCTCACTTTCTTTCTCACTTCCTTTCTCTAGCTCTCTCGCCTATGTCTTCACAATTTGGCAGTTTTCCAAGACTCGGGGCAGTAACAGTGTGTGTGTGTGTGTCATGTTCATGCATGTGGAAAATCTGAAAATCAATATAAGTTTGCCTTCAAGTTGAGAGTTTTATTGTGTTTGCAGAATGAGAGGAGCTTCTGAAAATACATAACATTTACATTAAATTATGAAACCCATAACTAGCCTACGGATATTGCTGTACTCACTTTGTCTAGGGGTCCTAGGCCTAGTTACATGGTCTGTAACCTGAATGAATTTGTGCATTTATGTGAGAAATCAGCATTAGAGGACCGTGTTAGATGCACAGGAGACAACACTTTACCAGGTTCTTGATCGCCCAGTCAAGGTGGATTATAATCCCATGTAGCTCAGGTGGTAGAGCATGGTGCTTGTAAAGCCAGTGTTGTGGGTTCAATTCCCACACAGGACCAGTATGAGAAAAAAAAGTATGAAAATGTATGCAGTCACTACTGTAACTCACTCTGGATAAGAGTATTTGCTAAATGACCAAAATGTAAATTATTAGTTGTTCAGATGGTGTTGAAAATAAACATCAAAACCAAACAAAAGGCCTCATGGCCCCCAAACAAAACCCCCAACCTCATAACCTCATGGCTTGCAAGCTGGAACACTGACTGACAATCCCCTAATTCAGGCCTGGGCAAAGGCTGGCCCGGGGGCTGTATGAGGCCCGTGACCTGATTCAATATGGCCCATGGAATCATGCTCAGATCACATAAAGAATTTGCCATTAGTGAAGTTTTGAAAAACGTATTTGTTAAAGATTTCAAAGAAAAGGAAAGTAGACAATGAATGTAGGGTGTTCCAGCAAGAGCGGACATCGAAAAATGTATTTATTGAGGTATCGGGGAAAGCTGTGTGCTTATTGTGCAAAGAGAGCATGTCTTGAAGACTACAACTTGTCCCAACACTTCCAGACGAAGCATGCAGAGAAATATAGGTATACGTCTTCTGAGCAGAGGGTAAGTGCATCGAAAGAGTTGCTTTCTCAGTTGCAAAAGCAGCAAAGACTTTTCACAAAACTGCACTCAGCGAACAACGGAATTGCGATAGCTAGCTATGTACCGTCCGACAACATTTCTAAACATAGCAAGCCATTCGCTGAGAGTGAATTCATTAACTCATGTTTAATTGACTCTGCAGCAATACGGCTGTTTGAAAATGTTTCCCTGTCAAGATGAACAGTGACACGGTGTGTTGAGGACATCGCTGAGAATATGGAACAACAGTTGAAAGACAAGGTAAAGGATTTCACCTGTTTCTCCTTGGCCTTGGATGAGAGCAGTGGTGCACATGACACTGCGCAGTTGTTGATATTCTTACGAGGCAAAACCCCAGACTTTGAAACTACAGAGGAGCTTGCTTCAGTGCAGCCAATGAAGAGCACAACCACAAGGAAATATTTATTGGAGGAGGTTAATAAGTGTGGGGCAAAGCTGTGACTGCGTTTTGAAAAGTTATCCTGTGTGACCGCTGATGGGTCCCCAAACTTGACAGGGAAAAACGTTGGCCTTTTGAAAAGGATACAAGATCAAGTAGCTGAGCTGAACCCAGATCAGAAAATTATTTTCCTGCATTGCATTATTCATCAGGAGGTGCTCTGTAAATGTGTTCTGAAAATGAGCCATGTTGTGGATTAGAGGTCGACAGACTATGCCGGTTCCGGACTGTGGGCCATCTCTGTCGGTTCCGGAATGTGGGCTGTCGCCGGAAGCACTGGACGGGGAACTGTTGCCGGAAGCTCTAGACGGGGCACTGTCGCCGGAAGCTCTAGACGGGGCACTGTCGCCGGAAGCTCTAGACAGGGCACTGTCGCCGGAAGCTCTAGACAGGGCACTGTCGCCGGAAGCTCTAGACGGGGACTGCGCACTGAAGGCCTGATGCGTGGGACTGGCTTTGGAGGCGCCAGACTAGTGACACGCACCACAGGGCTAGTGCGAGGAGCAGGAACAGGACGTACTGGACTGGGCAGGCGCACTAAAGGCCTGTTGCGTGGGGCTGGCTTTGGAGGCGCCAGAACCGTAACGCGCACCACATGGCTAGTGCGAGGAGCAGCAACAGGACGTACTGGACTGGGCAGGTGCACTAAAGGCCTGGTGCGTGGGGCTGGCTTAGGAGGCGCCAGCCTAATAACATGCACCTCAGGGCTAGTGCGAGGAGCAGGAACAGGACGTACTGGACTGTGGAGGCTTACCGGAGAGAGAGTGCAAGAAGCAGGCACATGCTCGCCACAATAAGCGCGGGGAGTTTGCTCAGGGCTCACCCCTGGCCCAGCCAAACTACCCGTGTGCCTCCCCAAAATAAAATGTGGGGCTGCCTTTCATTCTTCCCTGGTAGGCTCCGATAACGTTCAATAACTTGCCCCCAAGTCCAGTTTCTTCTCTCCATCCACTCCAATACCGACCGGGTGTCCATCTCTGCCCGGGCACGCCACTTGATCCAGTCATGGTGGGTGGTTCTGTAACGCGGGTCGTCTAATGGGGACTAAGATGCGGCGGGTGACGTGCTCATATTTAAATCAAACAAAAAACAAAACGACCGTAAACAGTCCCATCAGGTGCAACATACACAAAACAGGAAACAACCACCCACAAAACACAGGAAAAAACACCCCTACTAAATAGGAACTTCAATTAGAGGCAACGAGGAACAGCTGCCTCCAATTGAAGGTCAACCCAAGAAACTTAAACATAGAAATAGACACACTAGAACAAACATAGAAATATACTAACATAGAACATAAACCAAAAACATAAAACAAACACCCCCTGCCACGCCCTAACCAAACTACAATAACAAATAACCCCGTTTACTGGTCAGGATGTGACACATAGACTTAATTATAATATAATAAACACAGAAATACAAGCCTTTGATCATTAATATGGTCAAATCCGGAAACTATCATTTCGAAAACAAAACGTTAATTCTTTCAGTGAAATACGGAGCTGTTCCATATTTTATCAAACGGGTGGCAACCCTAAGTCTAAATATTGCTGTTACATTGGACAACCTTCAATGTTATGTCATAATTATGTAAAATTCTGGCAAATTAATTACGGTCTTTGTTAGGAAGAAATGGTCTAAACACACAGTTCACAACGAGCCAGGAGGCCCAAACTGCTGCATATACCCCTGACTCTGCCTGCACTGAACGCAAGAGAAGTGACACAATTTCCCTAGGTATTATTGCCTGCTAACAGGAATTTCTTTAAACTAAATATGCAGGTTATATACTTCCGTGTATTGATTTTAAGAAAGGCATTGATGTTTATGGTTAGGTACATTTCTGAAACGATTGTGCTTTTTTCGCGAATAAGCTTTTGTTAAATCATTACCCGTTTGGCGAAGTTGAAGTAGGCTGTGATTTCGATGATAAATTAACAGGCACCGCATTGATTATATGCAACGCAGGACAAGCTAGCTAACCTCGTAATATCATCAACCATGTGTAGTTAACTAGTGATTATGTGAAGATTGTTTTTTATAAGATAAGTTTAATGCTAGCTAGCTAGCAACTTAACTTGGCTCCTTGCAGCAACAAGGTCCTTTTGACGCTGCACGCGCGTAACAAGTGGTCAGCCTGCCACACCATTTCCTCATGGATTGCAATGTAATTGGCCATAATCGGCATCCAAAAAGGCTGATTAACGATTGTTATGAAAACTTGAAATCGGGCCAAATTAATCGGCCATGCCAATTAATCTGTCGACCTCTATTGTTGATACAGTCACTAAAGTGGTAAACTTCATGAGAGCAAAATCTTTAAACCACAGGCAGTTTGTCTCACTGTTGGAAGAGACGGAGTCGGATCATGCAGATCTTCCCTACCTGAGTTTGGGGAAGGTGCTCAAAAGGGTGTGGGACCTCAAGTCAGAGATTGCTGAGTTGTTCCAAATGAAAGGAAAATATGTTGATTTCCCTCAACTGCAAGATAAAGTATGGTTGGCTGATTTTGTCTTCACCGTGGACAACATGGCCCTCATGAATGAACTGAATTCCAAACTACAAGGGAAGGGCCTTTTTGCACATCAGATGTACAGCATTGTCAAAGTCTTCAAGGGAAAATGACTCCTCCTGACCCGCCAAATAGAAGCCAACAATCTCACCCGCCTTCCGACACTACTAGTCTGTTCACTATCAGATGACCAGCGGGAGAAGTAGACGTCGCTGCCGCGTGCTTTGAACGGTGAGTTTTCTCATCGTTTTGAGGATTTCAAAGTGTTGGAAAATGACATGTTGTTGGTTTCCTCTCTTTCACCTTCAATGTGGATAGCGCTCCCACTGACCTGCAACTTGAGCTTATCGATCTTAAGTCTGATACAGTGATTGGTGAACAATTCAAAACAATGTCACTGCATCTCTCGATGAACAAAACTTTCCAAAGATTAGGAGTCATGCTCAGAAGTTTGTACTGTTTGGGTCAACCTACAGTGGGGGGAAAAAGTATTTGATCCCCTGCTGATTTTGTATGTTTGCCCACTGACAAAGAAAGGATCAGTCTATATTTTTAATGGTAGGTTTATTTGAACAGTGAGAGACAGAATAACAACAAAAATATCCAGAAAAACGCATGTCAAAAATGTTATAAATTGATTTGCATTTTAATGAGGGAAATAAGTATTTGACCCCCTCTCAATCAGAAAGATTTCTGGCTCCCAGGTGTCTTTTTATACAGGTAACGAGCTGAGATTAGGAGCACACTCTTAAAGGGAGTGCTCCTAACCGCAGCTTGTTACCTGTAAAAAAGACACATGTCCACAGAAGCAATCAATCAATCAGATTCCAAACTCTCCACCATGGCCAAGACCAAAGAGCTCTCCAAGGATGTCAGGGACAAGATTGTAGACCTACACAAGGCTGGAATGGGCTACAAGACCATCGCCAAGCAGCTTGGTGAGAAGGTGACAACATTTGGTGCGATTATTCGCAAATGGAAGAAACACAAAAGAACTGTCAATCTCCCTCGGCCTGGGGCTCCATGCAAGATCTCACCTCGTAGGGTTGCAATGATCATGAGAACGGTGAGGAATCAGCCCAGAACTACACGGGAGGATCTTGTCAATGATCTCAAGGCAGCTGGGACCATTGTCACCAAGAAACAATTGGTAACACACTACGCCGTGAAGGACTGAAATCATACATGAATACATATACATGCCCGTTTGAAGTTTGCCAATGAACATCTGAATGATTTAGATGAGACCAAAATGGAGCTCTTTGGCATCAACTCAACTCGCCGTGTTTGGAGGAGGAGGAATGCTGCCTATGACCCCAAGAACACCATCTCCACCGTCAAACAGGGCATTGAAAATGGGTCGTGGATGGGTATTCCAGCATGACAATGACCCAAAACACACGGCCAAGGCAACAAAGGGGTGGCTCAAGAAGAAGCAAATTAAGGTCCTGGAGTGGCCTAGCCAGTCTCCAGACCTTAATCCCATAGAAAATCTGTGGAGGGAGCTGAAGGTTCGAGTTGCCAAACGTCAGCCTCGAAACCTTAATGACTTGGAGAAGATCTGCAAAGAGGAGTGGGACAAAATTCCTCCTGAGATGTGTGCAAACCTGGTGGCCAACTACAAGAAATGTCTGACCTCTGTGATTGCCAATAAGGGTTTTGCCACCAAGTACTAAGTCATGTTTTGCAGAGGGGTCAAATACTTATTTCCCTCATTAAAATGGAAATCATTTTATAACATTTTTGACATGCGTTTTTCTGGATTTTTTTTTTGTTATTCTGTCTCTCACTGTTCATATAAACCTACCATTAAAACTGATCATTTCTTTGTAAGTTGGCAAACATACAAAATCAGCAGGGGATCAAATACTTTTTTCCCCCACTGTATGTATGTGAACAGACATTTTCAGTGATGAAATATAACAAGTCAAGGCACAGATCATCTCTTACTGACTCTCACCTATAAGCAATCCTGCGCATAGTGACGTCAGAAACTATACCTGACTTCACCTCTCTAGTCAATGCCCAACAGAGACTTCACTCCTTACACTGATTGAATAGTTTAAATGTAATGTTGAGCTCTCTCTCCTTCTTGTGTTTTTGTGCATACCCATTAAGAGTTCTGTCCGTGGTGCTGAATGCACAGTGTACTTTTCCCTCCGTGAAGTTCATTGCATGTTTAGTAATGAATATACCTACCAAAAGGAGAACATGGATGTGGTTTATTTCTGTTCATGTTAAAAAAGTCAAATAAGTAGCATATCTGGACATGATTTACAGTAGATATATCTGTCAACACAGCCATACACATGATGTATAATCCTGTAGTATGATTCTGGCCCACGATGTCAAAAATATATTCTAACGTGGCCCTACATGAAAAATAATTGCCCAGGCCTGCCCTAATTGGTAGCAACTAATGTGCTTATCAACCAGGCTCATCATCTGGACAAGGTTGCTGCTGCCCCCTGGGGGATGAAGTGTAGAAGTGTTTCCTGGATAGTGCGTTTGTCTATGTCTTAACACTAACCCTTCCCCCCATATCATAACAATAACGTCTACATGAAAGGCAGCAATGATCCATAAATATGACAAAAAACAATAGCGTGTGTATATTGATATTTTGTCACTCTCCAGTCGACAGACGACCTGCTAGTGGTGTCAGCTGTGTCCCAGTGATGACGAGGACATTGACCCATGTGACCCCAGCTCTGGTAATATATACCATATACAGTACATACTACTACTATGCTACCACACTACTACCCTCACACACTAACAGTATGGCTAGTAGACTGGATAAACATGTACTACCCTCACACACTAACAGTATGGCTAGTAGACTATAGAAACATTTACTACCCTCACACACTAACAGTATGGCTACTAGACTGGAGAAACATTTACTACCCTCACACACTAACAGTATGGCTAGCAGACTGGAGAAACATTTACTTCCCTCACACACTAACAGTATGGCTAGTAGACTATAGAAACATTTACTACCCTCACACACTAACAGTATGGCTAGTAGACTGGAGAAACATTTACTTCCCTCACACACTAACAGTATGGCTAGTAGACTATAGAAACATTTACTTCCCTCACACACTAACAGTATGGCTAGTAGACTGGAGAAACATTTACTACCCTCACACACTAACAGTATGGCTAGTAAACTACATATTTTTTTTAAGGTTAAGTCTGCAGCAGAAAGTCTAACCTGGGGCTCCCAAGTGGTGCAGCGGTCTAAGGCACTGTATCTCAGTGCTAGAGGTGTCACTACAGACCCTGGTTTGATTCCAGGCTGTATCACAACCGGCCGTGATATGAAGTCCCATAGGGCGGCGCACAATTGGCCCAGCGTCGTCCGGGTTAGGGTTTGGCCAGGGTCATTGTAAATAAGAATTTGTTTTTAACTGACTTGCCTAGTTAAAAAATATTTTTTAAATAAAAACAAAAAATACCTGCGAGATCACACACTTGCAGAATTGCAAGTGAAACTATAGAGAAACTATAGAGCTCTGTTCTATATAATTTTTCCATTAATAATAATAAGAACATTTTTATATCGTTTTTCAAGAATCCAAAGATGATTTACAGAAACAAAAATAAAAACAAAAACAATGCCGGACAAGAACGTTCCCAGAACACATTTTGTCTGTTCTTTGAAGGTCCCAGAATGTTTAATTAGGTTGTGGGAACAGTCTGGTTGGAACTGTGCGGGTTCATCACATAAGATATGTTCCCTAAACACAAAAACTTCTACAATGTTTCTTTTAGGGTGCGGAAAACATTCACCTGATGTTACAAAAACATTCCTAGAACAAATGTTTTATGTTCTTTAAAAGTTCCTAAAACATTTCTTTAGGTTATGGTAACATTGAGGGGATATGACAAAAGATACTGTAGGTTCCGAAAACACTAAACTGTCCAGTTGTGCTGACATTCAGATAATGTTTGTGTCAGGTTGTATCAGAACATTCCCACAATGTTACACAATTTCCAAATATGTCAGGTTTTATGACTTTCATAGCATATTTGTTTTAGATTTAGCATAATGTTATATTTGATGTTCACACAATATACATTTGACCTTGTCTTGGAGGTCCTCATAACATTTCAGGAACGTTTAGAAAATGTTATATTTAAGTTTTACCTACTATTACCACAACATTCTCAGCATGCAAATGTGTTGCTACTTAAAGCACAAGAAAGCAGATTGGAAAACATCCCCATTATGTTTCTCTCCATATTTATTTACAATTTGCATTTGAGGACTGTATTGTGGGCCCACTACAAGGTGATATACACTGAGTGTACAAAACATTAGGAACAGACTGACCAGGTAGATCCAGGTGAAAGCTATGACCTCTTATTGATGTCACTTGTTAAATCCACTTCAATCAGTGTAGATGAAGAGGATGAGACCGGTTAAAGAAGGATTTTTAAGCTTTGAGACAATTGAGACATGGATTGTGTATGTGTGCCATTCTGAGGGTGAATGGGCAAAACACAAGATTTAAAGTTGCAATATGTAACTTCTTGTATTTTTTTAATGTTCAAAATCTCCAATAAGTCGCTAGTGGTCATCCAATGTGATGTAACAGTAACAATAGTGCGCCCCTAGCCTGCCTGAGAACCGCTGTATTCATTGGTATTACATTTTCCCAGTTGGGTCGGATTTTCCCACCGGATTTTGTGACCAGATTTTGTGGCGCACACAATGAGTGAGGTGTTTTCCGTCAGTGAGGAGGCAGTTTGAGAGCTAGCTAGCTGGGCCCATGGCCAACACTTGGCTAATGGCTAGCATAGATAGCTAGCTTACAGACATTGCAGATGCGAGGAGCAAACAAACGACCTGACCCAGCAGCAAATACACCATCTAAGCCAAAGAAACAGAGACATTTTGAGAGCAGACAGTCATAACGGGAAAGCGATAGAGCCCAGGCCAAGACGAGACTAAACCTTAGATTTATGTTCACACAGTGGAGAGAACTAAGGGAGTTGAAGGGATTCAAAACTGATCCAGAATTTGTGTTTTTTCTGATAAAAATGTAAGACATAGCTAGCTAGATAATACACTGCTCAAAAAAATAAAGGGAACACTAAAATAACACATCCTAGATCTGAATGAATGAAATAATCTTATTAAATACTTTTTTCTTTACATAGTTGAATGTGCTGACAACAAAATCACACAAAAATAATCAATGGAAATCCAATTTATCAACCCATGGAGGTCTGGATTTGGAGTCACACTCAAAAATAAAGTGGAAAACCACACTACAGGCGGATCCAACTTTGATGTAATGTCCTTAAAACAAGTCAAAATGAGGCTCAGTAGTGTGTGTGTGGCCTCCACGTGCCTGTATGACCTCCCTACAATGCCTGGGCATGCTCCTAATGAGGTGGCGGATGGTCTCCTGAGGGATCTCCTCCCAGACCTGGACTAAAGCATCCGCCAACTCCTGGACAGTCTGTGGTGCAACGTGGCGTTGGTAGATGGAGCGAGACATGATGTCCCAGATGTGCTCAATTGGATTCAGGTCTGGGGAACGGGCGGGCCAGTCCGTAGCATCAATGCCTTCCTCTTGCAGGAACTGCTGACACACTCCAGCCACATGAGGTCTAGCATTATCTTGCATTAGGAGGAACCCAGGGCCAACCGCACCAGCATATGGTCTCACAAGTGGTCTGAGGATCTCATCTCGGTACCGAATGGCAGTCAGGCTACCTCTGGCGAGCACATGGAGGGCTGTGCGGCCCCCCAAAGAAATGCCACCCCACACCATGACTGACCCACCACCAAACCGGTCATGCTGGAGGATGTTGCAGGCAGCAGAACGTTCTCCACGGCGTCACCAGACTCTGTCACGTCTGTCACATGTGCTCAGTGTGAACCTGCTTTCATCTGTGAAGAGCACAGGGCGCCAGTGGCGAATTTGCCAATCTTGGTGTTCTCTGGCAAATGCCAAACGTCCTGCACGGTGTTGGGCTGTAAGCACAACCCCCACCTGGGGACGTCGGGCCCTCATACCACCCTCATGGAGTCTGTTTCTGACCGTTTGAGCAGACACATGCACATTTGTGGCCTGCTGGAGGTCATTTTGCAGGGCTCTGGCAGTGCTCCTCCTGCTCCTCCTTGCACAAAGGCGGATGTAGCGGTCCTGCTGCTGGGTTGTTGCCCTCCTACGGCCTCCTCCACGTCTCCTGATGTACTGGCCTGTCTCCTGGTAGCGCCTCCATGCTCTGGACACTACGCTGACACCTTCTTGCCACAGCTCGCATTGATGTGCCATCCTGGATGAGCTGCACTACCTGAGCCACTTGTGTGGGTTGTAGACTCCGTCTCATGCTACCACTAGAGTGAAAGCACCGCCAGCATTCAAAAGTGACCAAAACATCAGCCAGGAAGCATAGGAACTGAGAAGTGGTCTGTGGTCACCACCTGCAGAACCACTCCTTTATTGGGGGTGTCTTGCTAATTGCCTATAATTTCCACCTGTTGTCTATTCCATTTGCACAACAGCATGTGAAATGTATTGTCAATCAGTGTTGCTTCCTAAGTGGACAGTTTGATTTCACAGAAGTGTGATTGACTTGGAGTTACATTGTGTTGTTTAAGTGTTCCCTTTATTTTTTGAGACGTGTATATTGTATCTTGCTAGATATAAAGTTAAATGTTTCTATTTAGTTGTAAATATGTATGCAAGTAATATTTTGGATTACTTGTTTTGATTGTTTTCAAGCCATGCGTCCAATAGTGCGTATTAGCTATCTAGCTAACGTTACCTAGTAGCTTGTTAACAGACTGACATTGGTTTGTTTCACTTGAATATTAAATGTCGCTTCTCTAGTTATTCATAATTAGCTAACTTATCTGTTTGACGTTACTTGACCTTGTTACATTTCTGATGTCTTTGGTCTGAAACATAATGTTAAATTCGAAAACATAATGTTAAATTTCACTGCTATGCAGACGACACACAGCTGTACATTTCAATGAAACATGGTGAAGCCCCAAAATTGCCCTCGCTAGAAGCCTGTGTTTCAGACATAAGGAAGTGGATGGCTGCAAACTTTCTACTTTTAAACTCGGACAAAACAGAGATGCTTGTTCTAGGTCCCAAGAAACAAAGAGATCTTCTATTCAATCTGACAATCTGGATGGTTGTACAGTCGTCTCAAATAAAACTGTGAAGGACCTCGGTGTTACTCTGGACCCTGATCTCTCTTTTGAAGAACATATCAAGACTGTTTCAAGGACAGCTTTTTTCCATCTACGTAACATTGCAAAAATCAGAAACTTTCTGTCCAAAAATGACGGAGAAAATTTAATCCATGCTTTTGTTGCTTCTAGGCTGGACTACTGCAATGCTCTACTTTCCGGCTACCCGGATAAAGCACTAAACAAACTTCAGTTAGTGCTAAATACGGCTGCTAGAATCCTGACTAGAACCAACATTTTTTATCATATGCTAGCCTCCCTACACTGGCTTCCTGTTAAGGCAAGGGCTGATTTCAAGGTTTTACTGCTAACCTACAAAGCATTACATGGGCTTGCTCCTACCTATATTTCCGATTTGGTCCTGCCGTACATACCTACACGTACACTACGGTCACAAGACGCAGGCCTCCTAATTGTCCCTAGAATTTCTAAGCAAACGGCTGGAGGTAGGGCTTTCTCCTATAGAGCTCCATTTTTATGGAATGGTCTGCCTACCCATGTGAGAGACGCAGACTCAGTCTCAACCTTTAAGTCTTTATTGAAGACTTATCTCTTCAGTAGGTCCTATGATTAAGTATAGTCTGGCCCAGGAGTGTGAAGGTGAACGGAAAGGCTGGAGCAACGAACCGCCCTTGCTGTCTCTGCCTTGCCGGTTCCCCTCTTTCCACTGGGATTCTCTGCCTCTGAGTCACTGACTTACTGGTGTTCTTCCATGCCGTCCATGGGAGGGGTGCGTCATTTGAGTGGGTTGAGTCACTGACGTGGTTTTCCTGTCTGGGTTGGCGCCCCCCCCCCCCCCCCCCCCCCTTGGGTTGTGCCATGGCGGAGATTTTGTGGGCTATACTCGGCCTTGTCTTCGGACGGTAAGTTGGTGGTTGTAGACATCCCTCTAGTGGTGTGGGGGCTGTGCTTTGGCAAAGTGGGTGGGGTTATATCCTGCCTGTTTGGCCCTGTCCGGGGGTATCATCGGATGGGGCCACAGTGTCTTCTGATCCCTCCTGTCTCAGCCTCCAGTATTTATGCTGCAGTAGTTTATGTGTCGGGGGGCTAGGGTCAGTCTGTTACATCTGGAGTATTCTCTTGTCTTATCCGGTGTCCTGTGTGAATTTAAATATGCTCTCTCTAATTCTCTCTTTCTCTCTTTCTTTCTTTCTCTCGGAGGACCTGAGCCCTAGGACCATGCCTAGGGAACTACCTGGGACTACCTGGCATGATGACTCCTTGCTGTTCCCAGTCCACCTGGCCATGCTGCTGCTCCAGTTTCAACTGTTCTGCCTGCGGCTACGGAACCCTGACCTGTTCACCGGACGTGCTTGTTGCACCCTCGACAACTACTATGATTATTATTATTTGACCATGCTGGTCATTTATGAACATTTTAACATCGTGACCATGTTCTGTTATAATATCCACCCGGCACAGCCAGAAGAGGACTGGCCACCCCTCATAGTCTGGTTCCTCTCTAGGTTTCTTCCTAGGTTTTTGGCCTTTCTAGGGAGTTTTTCCTAGGGAGTTTTTCCTAGCCACCGTGCTTCTTTCACATGCATTGCTTGCTGTTTGGGGTTTTAGGCTGGGTTTCTGTACAGCACTTTGAGATTTCAGCTGATATACGAAGGGCTATATAAATTAAATTTGATTTGATTTGATTTGAAAAACACGCTGATATTGGCTAGCTAGCTACTTCCGTTCACACAAGCATGGTGGCATGGAATATCCACAAAGCCCAGTTCAAATACATAAAATAAAACTCAACGCAACGATTTGTTTGATCTTAACGGTCCAGTTTTAGAACGTCTCATGTTGTTGGCTGGTGTATTCAAGATTCAACATGTCAACTTTAGCCAGTTTTGCAAAGAGACAGATCCATTTAGCAATTAAAAGAACTGTGCACTAACATTTTATGTTCAGCTAAGCAGCTAGCTAGTGTCATGACGTTGGCCTGTGGGTAAGGTTTATGACCCCCCCCCCCCATAAATACCTTTCTCCCTTCCCCTCTCTGACCCTACTGAAGGACTTGAATAGCCTGTGTTAAATATAGAGAGTCTGGGAACATCAAACAAATGGGGAAAGGAACCATATTTTAGTAATAAACCCAGTTGGAAATATGCTTTGGAACGTAATGAGTATGGATGTCAGTTCGTTGTTATCTGAGACATTATGACTGATGACAGGACGACATAAACTGTACCTGGGAAAGTATACACCCTCTAGTTATCAGAGTCACATGGAATTGTTATGCAATTGAAATGTTTGATATTGAAATTGTTTGTTAGGAGATTAAATGTAATTTTAGCTTCCAAATGAGAGAATTGGGTTTTCATAAGGAAAGTGCCCTGCTTGATCAGTGGCCCAACCCTGTGAAGAGACAGGGGTTATAAACAATGAAACACCTCCTTCCCCCTCTCCACTATATAAGCCTTTGACGAAAAGATAACCACGTTGTTCCAGTACGTGAGGTCTGCAGCCTCTATGTTAGAAGGACACACATGTCAACTAAGCCAACCTCGGCGTGAGCTTTGATGGCGAATGGTATGAACTTTGAGCTTATTCACTACAGAAGTGATACTTCCTAGCCGTTGAGTTAGCAGTGGCCGCTGTAGACGTGGGCTAGGAAAGGACGGACGACGGATCCAGTCTAACAAACAGACGAAGATACCACCACGTATCCAATTTACCACCAGAGACATTGTTCCGAGTACAGGAAGATCTGTTGGCCAACCCGGCCAGCATCTACGACCAATCTACCAAAGCGCAGCTCAGAGTAAATATTTATTGCATTTTCCTTTTCCAAATGGGCGGTAATTTAGAATGCATAAGATAATGTATTTACGATAGCATAGCTGCTGTTTCTTCGTTCCTAAATCTTCCCGCTATTTCATTCAAGCCCAACCCCCTTTCCTTTGTGTAACCAGCTTTCATACAGGTTCCGTCCACCAGGACGTTTTCTGTATGACATCATTTGTATTCGGTGTATTTGTAATTCTGTGTGATTAGTTTAGGTATTTAGTAAATAAATAATTAAACCCAATTTTGTATTGCTGATTCAACTTGTTAGCCAGGGTTCGTGAAGATAGCCAAGAATGTACAACTTTCATTATGAGATTGAAAATAAGATAAGGGTTAATATTGACTGCCATCGATGTAAAATATTACTAAGTATTTTAAGAGTTTATTCGGAAGATAACGGCTCTATAAACGTTCTTCCGTGGTGCCCCGACTTTCTAGTTAATTACATTTACATGGTTAGCTTAATCAGGTAATATTAATTACAGAGAAATCATTTTATAAGTTAGCATGTCATATCAATTAATCCGGCATAGCCAAAGACACGACACTAGCTAGCCAAGCAGAGAGCTAGCTAGCTATTTTGCTGTACATACTGTAAATAGGCTGGCTTGCTGACAATTCGAACAAGTCAAAAACTGTACCGTTTCTGGTGCATGTATTTCATAAAGCTCGTTTGTTACAACAAGTGGCAACTTTGTTTCAAAGTTTCATCGCGGAAATGTAAAGTGGCACCGTTACCGTGGAAACGTTCTCAACTGCACATCTTGTGTTCTTGATCTGAATGTCCCATCTTTAGTCAACTGTTGTACAACACAACATTGTAAAATTAGCTCGTTTTATCTCTGATCTAGGTCAGGGATGGTCAACTCCCGTCCTCGGGGGCTTGATTGCGGACACACTTTTGCCCCAGCCCTAGCTAACACACTCTAATAATCAACAAATCATGGTCTTCAGTTTAGAATGCAATTAGTTTAATCAGTTGTGATAATCAGGTGTGATAGTTAATTCTATAGTCAAACTCTTTCAGCTAAAGGAAGCTCTACAATAACAAGTCTCGAAGGTGTCTACACTGACATCCTACACCGACATCCCAGAACTTCAGAGAGCAGTGTTGAGAAGACTGGGCTCTCAATTGGGGCTACCAAGGAGAATGATCCTGAGATCAGATGACCCAAGACTCCCTAATGTGCTACCACCAACAACGGCTGAGCTGCTACAACTTCGAGGAGACGTCGTCACACAATACAGGGTGCAGTAAGCACACCTTTGAGCTGGGAAGGATCAGATATTTCCCTGTTGTCAGACTTGGTGGTTCCTACAGAGTACTCAGAATTGTTGTTGAAAAAGGTGGGCCTACAAGCAAACATATAAATCATGTAAATAAGGGTAGTTTGTGTAGGTAACAATAAACTTGTGTGAGAAACAATACTTGTGCATTTTGTATCTAGCATAGTCATCACTTTTGGAATGGTTTAAGAATGATTTACAAAACTGTTCTCTTTTCCTGGATATCTATGATCTTGACAGTTTACACTTAAAATTAGCAGACCCCTGGTGTAAATATAGTACAAAACAAGTCGGTCCAATTACACAGATCAGGTCAAAAAGTTTTATTAAGGAGATGAAAAAAGAATACAAGGTAGTCTCTGTAACCTTCCTCAAAATAACAAAAGCACAGTATAAGGGAAACATTCTGATAAAGTACTGAACTGATATCACCCATACCAGGGAAAATTTCACACAAAAAAACTACTTACAAAGATATCACCAAATGGAGTATTCTTCCTAATTGGGATCCAAATGAAGAATAAAGTACAGTGTAGTCGCAACATCTTCATAGCCATAGCTCTCGAGAATCAGGGGGCAATTCCAGCAATGCTAGCTAGTATAGTTAGGAGTCAGAAGGGCAAAGGATTGAATGCATGCCAAACCCAAGGTTATTTTCCATGTATGCAGAGCTATGATTTTCAAAATTACACTTCTTCAATCAATACACATCTTAAAAGCCATAGCTCTCGAGTAAAGGGGCCATCCCAGCATAGCCGTGGAAAGTAGGCGTGCTAAGGTGGCTGCAGCAGCCCCTGATAGATCACAATAAAAAATAAATAAAAAAATAAATATATATATATATATATATATATATATATACACAGTATATGAAATAAATTGTGCACTAGGCTTTTATTACTCCTCTATGTTAGCGGAGAAAAAAAAGTATTTAAATAACGGAGCATTTTCTAAATCTAAACTGATCCCCAGCAACTGGACATTGACATTTTATGAGACTCCTTTTCCCACAAATCGAGGATGAAGTCAACATCGCCAAGCTAAGGTTGGTCGAAAATTGTCTGTGCTACACCAAACAGTAGCTATCCTGTAACTCCCAATAATGGATAACAAAAACCTTTGGTTAAATGACATTATCTGGTGTAACAATCTGTAGCTAAGAGAACTGGTGATCAGCAGATTATGGGAGAGGTGGTCATGAGGAAATTGCCATTTACAAAGAAACATACAGTATGATCTGTGTAGTAAAGTTCAGGAAAAACTTTTTCAGCTGTGGAAGGAGTGTTGTCATGATCAAACTGCCATTCAGCTTCCCCTCTGCTTGAAATCCAGCATAATGTCCAATCCATCGAGAGGGATGCAGTTCACTGGATACAGTTCTGCTATGATGACACACGCAGGCAAAGGAATTCTGTTTTTCTCCATCTAGAATCCACTCCAGGAAGAAGCCCAGGCACCACATAGTATTGTATGTAAGACAAAAAAATATAAACTGTACTCTATTGTACAATTTGAATGACAGTTGAACTGTGCCAGTGTAACAGCTATTCAGCAAAGACAAGAAGACTGGTCTCTTCACCAGGGTAACAGATGTGATTGTACTTCATAACTCTCTTGTGTTGTGTTTATTCTGACGATAGATACAAGGAAGCTTATTAGATGTGCAGAACAACGGTATATTGATGGCGGTAGATTAGGGATTTGCCGATAGCATGTCAATATCAGACTGGGTATTTTGTAATCAAACATTATAACAACGACAAAAATAGTACAAAATAACTGTGAATTAGCAGGGAGCTAATATGACCATTACAATTAGAGCATGCTAGCTAACTCACTCTTACAGCAATAACATACAAAAGTACATCCCAGGAAGCCCCCAATATCTAACAGGTACCGTACACATACAGTGCATTCAGAAAGTATTCAGACCCCTCCCCTTTTTCCACATTTTGTTATGTTACAGCCTTTTTCTAAAATTGATAAAATAAGACATTTCCTCATCAATCTACACACAACACCCCATAATGACAAAGTGAAAACAGGTTTTTCGAAATTGATGCTAATTTTATATTTCAAAAATTATAAAAATACCTTATTTACATAAGTATTCAGACCCTTTGCTATGAGACTCAAAATTGAGCTCAGGTGCATCCTGTTCCATTGATCATCCTGGAGATGTTTCTACAACTTTGTTGGAATCCACCTGTGGTAAATTCAATTGATTGGACAGGATTTGGAAAGGCACACAACTGTCTATATAAGGTCCCACAGTTGACAGTGCATGTTAGAGCAAAAACCAAGCCATGAGCTCCAAGGAATTGTCTGTAGAGCTCCAAGACAGGATTGTGTCTGCAGCACTGAAGATCCCAAAGAACACAGTGGCCTCCATTCTTAAATGAAATAAGTTTGGAACCACCAAGACTATTTCTAGAGCTGGCCGCCCGGCCAAACTGAGCAACCGGGAGAGAACGGCCTTTAATCATTTTTAGAACAAGGCAGT
Organism: Salmo trutta; assembly: GCF_901001165.1. Taxonomy (NCBI): domain Eukaryota; kingdom Metazoa; phylum Chordata; class Actinopteri; order Salmoniformes; family Salmonidae; genus Salmo; species Salmo trutta. The sequence continues at coordinate 14,978,387 of NC_042966.1, forward strand.
AAAGTAGCAAAAATCAAGGGGTCTGAATAAATTCCGAATGCACTGTATATATACTGAGTATACCAAACATTAGGAACACCTTCCTAATATTAATAGCTGTGTGTGGGTAAAATGATAGGGGAAGCCAATCCCTGAAAAAAAGCCATATTACAACCTATGTGTTGTGATAATTGCGTTGTTTGCTCTAAAATTAGTTCATATGCCTTGACGCCGTTATATACAATGCATTTGGAAAGTATTCAGACCCCTTGATTTTTTCCACATTTTGTTACGTTACAGCCTTATTCTATAATGGATTAAATCATTTTTTCCCATCATCAATCTACACACAATACCCCATAATGACAAAGCAAAAACAGTTTTTTAGAGATTTTTGCACATTTATAAAAAATAAAAACCGGATGTCACATTTACATAAGTATTCACACCCTTTGGCAGCGATTACAGCCTCGAGTCTTCTTGGGTATGATGCTACAAGCTTGGCACACCTGTATCTATGGAGTTTCTCCAATTTTTCTCTGTAGATCCTCTCAAGCTATGTCAGGTTGGATGGGGAGCATTGCTGCACAGCTATTTTCAGGTCTCTCCAGAGATGTTCGATCGGGTTCAAGTCTGGGCTCTGGCTGGGCCACTCATGGACATTCAAGACAATGCAGGCCACTCCTGCATTGTCTTGGCTGTGTGCTTAGGGTCGTTGTCCTGTTGGAAGGTGAACCTTCGCCCAGTCAGAGGTCCTGAGCTCTCTGGAACAAGTTTTCATCAAGGATCTCTCTGTACTTTGCTCAGTTCATCTTTCTGTCGATCCTGACTAGTCTCCCAGTCCCGCTGAAAAGAAATTGAAACTGTTGAGCATGAAAAACCCAACACCATTGCAGTTCTTGACACAAACGGGTGTACCTGGCTAGGGCTGTTGTGGTGACCTTCTTAACTCCACACTGGCATCAGTCATGGGTCATGACCACAGTAAAATTACACGTGACCATTTGTGCATCCTGAACATACTTTGATAGTACCCATTTTGCTAACAACCATCATGTCCTAATGACCTGGTTTTAGGGCTCTATTGTCCCTCTAACCACTCTGACATCGGGTGCGTTCGTAAATTCGCTCTGGCTATCTACTCCGATTTCAGAGCACTCTCGTCTGAGTGTGACAGAGCGCAGAATAACTGATGAATTTACAGAACGCTCAACACCCGTTGAATATGGCTGACATGAATATGGCCGGTGTCAGTAAAGGTCAACAAAAAAGCGTAGTTACATTGTTGCCAGCAGCACAGTTACAGTCACCAACACTCTGGATAACATGAAAACAGACTAACCAGCTAGGGCGAGTAAAATGGTCAGAGTGAGGTGTTCTTTCATTTGTGTCCAGAAGTAGCTAGTTTAACAATTTAGCTTCCGTCCCTCTCCTTGCCCCAACCTGGGCTTGAACCAGGGACCCTCTGCACACATCAACAACTGACACCCACGAAGCATCGTTACCCATCGCACCACAAAAGCCGCAGCCCTTGCAGAGCAAGGGGAACAACTACTTCAGGTCTCAGAGCGAGTGACATAACCCGATTGAAACGCTATTAGCGCGCACCACCGCTAACGAACTAGCCATTTCACATCGGTTACACTAGCGACTTCCCTGCCACCAGTTACGCACCCCTTACAACGTCACTGATCTAAAAATGACTCGAACATGATGAAAACAAGGCCCAAAATCCCCCAGGGTGAAATTCTCCTTTAATTGGGCTCATGGTAATGACTGGAGCGGAATATGGGAATGTGTCAGGCTGTGGGTAACTGGTGCATGGAATCAGGCGCAGGAGAGCAGAGATGAGTGTACAAGGTAATTTATTCCACAACCAGCACCAGTATAAAACAAATACTAAAGGTTCGTGAAATAACCGGTCACTCGTAAATAACGGGCGTAATAACGGACCCGGCAAACAATACCAGCCAACAAGTAACGACCTGAAAATTATATACAAACACGCACACAAACATGGGGAAACAGAGGGTTAAATAATGAACATGTAATTGGGGAATAGAAACCAGGTGTGTAGAAAACAAAGACAAAAGAAATGGAAAATGAAAAGTGGATCGGCGATGGCTAGAAAGATGTTGACGTCGACTGCCGAACGCCGCCCGAACAAGGAGAGGGACCGACTTCGGCGGAAGTCGTGACAGAATGGTATCAAACACATGGTTTTCTATGTGTTTGATGGCATTCCATTCGCGCCGTTCCAGCCATTATTATGAGCCAGCCTACTTAGAAAAAAGAAAAAAAGGACAAATATGCATGGTGGTGAAGAATTGTGAAACACCATTTTCCAACATTTTTCACCAATTGGTAGTTACAGTCTTGTCCCATCCCTGCAACTCCATTACAGACTCGGGAGAGGCGAGGGTCGAGAGCCATGCATCCTCCGAAACACGACGCACTGCTAAATTATGTTAGTACCTTTGTTGATCACTATTCTAGAGCAGTTAATGGACATCCAACACGTGCCGCACTGCTTCTTGACACACTGCTCGATTAACCTGGAACACAGCCGCACCAATGTGTTGGAGGAAACAACATGCAGCTGGCGACCAAATTCGGTGTGCATGCGCCCAGCTCGCTACAAGGAGTCGCTATAGTGCGATGGGACAAGGACATCCCAGTCGGCTAAACCCTGCCCTAACCTGGACGACGCTGGGCCAATTGTACACCACCTCATGGGTGTCCGGTTCTTGGCCGGCTGCGACACAGCCTGGGATCGAACCCGGGACTGTAGTGACGCCTCTAGTACTACGATGCAGTGCCTTAGACCGCTGCACCACTCAAGACCTATTCTATTTTCTATTATCTATATTAATATTATTATCACTCCATTGTTGGTAAAGATCTCTCATGGTATTTCACTGTACTGTTTTACACCTGTTGTATCCTGTGCACACGGCAAATAAACTTTGAAACTTGAAACACTGACACTCACACATACTCACACTCTCTCTCACACACACACACACACCCCTCCAGCTCCAGAACAACACAGGTGCATGGAGGAAGGGAAAAAGAGGAGGAAGATATAGAGGAGAGAGGTATGTAGGGAGAAGAGAATGGGGGAGTAGAGGAGGACAAAATACAGTGTGTGTGTGTGTGTGTGTGTGTGCGTGCGTGCGTGCGTGCGTGCGTGCGTGCGCAAAAGCCTGCGCATGTGTGCTTGTAGGGCAGTAGGGTTAGAGAATGTTATGTCCACATTGCTCTCTTCAGACACAAATATGACACATCAGACTAAACTAAACACACACACATACAAACACACAGACTAAACACACTCACTGGTCCCAGCCAGGTCCTCTTTCAGCCACTAACTCCTATCCTCAACACATTACAGCTCCTACTCCCTAACCCCTAGCGGTTTATACAATGGAGTAAGTGATTGGAAGGGTATACATGATTTAATCCAGCCTATCAGAGAGCAGGGTTACTGTATTACAGTAAGAGTATTACAGTAAGAGTTATTGATTTAATTTAATTTAGATATCCACAAGATGCTCTGGAGTTAGGGGAAGGGGACAAAGGTTAGGGGTTAGGGATCCAGGGGATTGGTGGATAAGTGAACAGTTTATCAACCCCGTCTCCCAAGGTCTATATTACACACACACACACACACACACACACACACACACACACACACACACACACACACACACACACACACACCACAGGTAGCTAGTGGCACCACAATTGGGGAGGCCAGGCTTATAGTAACGGCTGGAACGGAATTAATGGAACAGTATCAAACACATCAAACATACGGGTT